>NC_091691.1:74515000-74828522 GCF_041296265.1 Equus caballus
AGTAGGACCCTCGTCTCCTCGTCTTCCTCCTCGTCATCGTCGGGATCTCGACCTTCCTCCTCTTCTTCCTCGCCCTCTGGGGGCTTGTGGCCCTCCACGTCCACCTCCTGCTCTTCTTCTTCATCCTCCTCGTCCTCGGAGCTGTCCTCGCTGGGGTAGCTGCAGCTGGTGCCTCCGGGGGACAGAAGGCCTCGGTGGTGCGGCTGCGGGGCCAGTGGGGGCGGCGGAGGAGGGGGTGGCGGCGGGGCGGGGTGGTGGCGCTCAGAACCCGGCTCGTCGGGCTGCGGGGGCAACAGCAGTAGCGGTGACGGCGGCTGCGGGGGATGATGGTGGTGGTGGTGGTGCGGGTGGTGATGGTGATGGTGGTGATGCGCTGGGGTCGAGTGCGGCGCGCCCGCTGACGCCCCGTGCAGCTTGGCTAGGCTCTCTGCGTCGTCCTTGCCTCCCACCGGCCGGAAGGCGCTCGAATGATGGTAGCTGCCTCCGCCCGCCTTGCGCCCCTCCAGGAGGTGCGAATGGTGGGGCCCCGGCACTCGGGAGCCCGCCGGGCCCGCTCCGGCGACTGCGGCCCCTGCTCCCGGCACAGCGCCGGGGTCGGCTGGCGGCGTGGAGCCTGCGCTGCAGTCCCCGCCGCTGCCGCCCGGGGGCGACTCGAAGAGCGCGTCGCGAGCGCCCGCGCCCCCCGCAGGAGGCTGTGGGCCGGAGCCCGGACCGTTGGCCACGACCGGAGGGGGCTGACCCGGTGGGGGCGCAGCATCTGCGCTCCCACCCGCGCCCCCGGGCTCGGCCAGGTCCAGGAAGGCCTGGCGCAGCAGGGTAGGGCTTTCTCCAAGTGCGCAGCCGAGCGCCGACGGCGGCTGCGGTGGAGGCTGTAGGTAGGTGGGCACGGGAAGGCCTCCTGGGGTCCGCGGAGGCCAGAACATGCAGAAGGGCGGGTAGAAGGCGTCCTTACGGCCCGCGGGCCAGAAGAGGCCCGACAGGCCGGCTTTGGGCGCTGCGCCCGCGCCGCCCGCAGCTCCCAGGGCCTCGGCCGCCGCGCCTGCGTCCTCCTTCTTGTGGCACAAGCCGAAAGCAGCAGCTGCGGCCGGGAAGGTATAGGGATGCGGGAAGAGCCCCCCGCAGCCCGGGAACTTCTGCAGCATGCCCCCGAACGAGCCCTTGCTGGGCACCGGGATGACCGGGTAGCTGCGTGGGCCTTTGGCGCCAGCTGCTGAGCCAGCGCCCGCGCCGGCGCCAACGCCGGTCACGCAGCCGCCCCCGGCGCCACCCCCGCCCGCCCCGGCGCCGCCCGAGGCTGCGGCCACCGAGAGGCTGGCGGCGGCGGCCGAAAGACTGGCGGCGGCCACGACGGCTGCCTCTTGTAGCGAGTCGTCGTCGTCGTCGAAACGCGGCCGCTTGTGATGGGCGTGCGGCGCGCCCGCCAGCTCGGTCAGGGGTGGCGGCGGCGGTGGCGGCGGGGGCGCCCCCAGCAGGTGCGGGCCCAGCAGTCCCCCACCTCCAGCCACGGCAGCTGCCGCTGCCACAGCGGCCGCCTTGACCGAGCTGAGCGGGTGGCAGGCAGGGTGCGCGCCTGGCTGGGGCAGCGCGCGCTTGCGGCTACCGCCGTTGAACATGGCCTTGACATCCTCCCAGGCGAAGACTAGCTCGTCCTGGGGGCTCTTGTCAGTGAGCTTGAGATGACGGCGCCACGAGTTGAAGTTGGCTGCGTCCGGCTGCGTGTACTTGGCGTCGGGCGTGCGGTGGGAGTGGAAGATGAACTTGTTGGGCGAGAAGTACATGTTGCAGTAGCTGCATTTGATGCACTTGGCGCGGGAGCTGTTGTAGCGCGCCGGGATGAAGCTGCCGCGGCAGCCCCAGGCGCACTCGTGGGACACGTCGAAGGCGAAATTGTCTGGCAGCTTGGGCGGCCTGTTTTCGCCTAGGAAAGACTTGCACAAGCGCTCGGCTTCACGCTTAGTGATCATGCCGCAGCGGCGCGATGAGATGGGCATAGCCCCGGCGCGGCGCAGGATCTCCAGCTGCACCGGCGTGCACTGTACGCACGTGATGCCCAGCGCCACGCGGCGGTTGTGGATCTCGTTGTAGCTGAAGTTCTTGAGGAGAGTGTTGGAGATCTGCGCCAGGCACAGGCGCTCCTGCCCGTCGATCACCAACGACACGATGGGAATGCCGTAGAGGATCACCTGGCCCACCTGGTTGGGTTTCAGGTTGGCGTGGCCTGGCCGCGGCTGGCTCAGCGCATCGGGCTGGAAGGCGCTCGACGGCGATGCCAGCAGGATGTCGTTGGGCCCCGGCAACGGGCTGGAAGCCATTTCCTCCGCCGCGGAAGCCCGGGCGGAGCCCTCCGGGTCTGCCTTGGAGACTGGAAGGGAAAGGAGAAAGCGTTGACTAGAGCCTTTTCAGTCTAAAACTGAGGGATGGGTTGAGTTGCAAACTAAAGAATTGTAATAACTTCCTTGCTCTTGCTTTGGTTAAGACATCATTATCACCCGGCAAAGGGACCAAGTTTCAGACACAAGGAAGTCATCTCTCAATATTCTTCAAGGTCACCCTTTGGAAATGCAGGGATTTGGAAGTACTTTTTTTCTGTTCTAAACAGCCAAAGTAAATCAATTATATGTTTTTAAAAAAAGCAATCATTTCCTAAGAAATTCAAGACCTTATTCCCGATTTATAGCTCTTAGAATAATATGGCATGCCCGCTAGAAATTAGGAAGTAATAATGATAGTCGTAACTAGTACAGATGATAAAAGTTATGGAAAACTGAGGTTTGGCCATTGAAACCCAAATTTAAAAAGAGAGAGCATTGGCATTTGCTTGAAAATAGATTGATTTTGGTTAAAAAAAATAAACCCAAAGCTTTTAAAAAGTGATTTTTGTGGTATCTGTGGTTTCCTTGGGGGAAATTCGCGACTGGTTGAGACACAGCTCATTAAAGCGAAACGAAATCCCTTCTCCCTCATCTTTGCCGTTAGATAGTTTGATACTATAATTAGAATTTTTTTTGAAAGATGGAAAAATGCACAAGGCCATATGCATGATTGCACCAAAATAGGGCGTTTCACTTTCAATTCTTCAAAAAGCCACTTGCCGAACTGAGCGGTTCTGGTTCCAGACAGGTAGCTTAAAAGGTGAAGTTGTACACTTGTAGACATTCAAGAGCTGTTTTCCTGTCATTTCCATGGCAATGAGCAACTAAGTACAGACAAGTGTGTTAAGCTTTGAAACAGGGCAAAGAAACGAACAATTCTTGGGGATCATTCTTGGCGGGCTTTGAAAGGCAAATTTAGTTGTAAGGTGAACCACTTTTTGTGACATTTCTCTTTCTGATCTATGTAGATATCTCTATATGGGGGAAAAGATACTCCACGGTAGAGATAATCCACTGACTAAGAAATCTGTGGAAGCGTTAAAATCGGAAGCCCGGAGTTAGGCCTGTGGTAACATTGCTATCATCTCCAGTCAACGGGATACCTTAATGGGGGAAAATATCCAGTAAATTGAAAATACAGAAAAAGCAAGTGAAAGAAACCTTTGAGACAAACGCTGCTAAGTCGAAACAAGTAAAGTGGCTCATTCCCAAGGAAAACAGACAGTGACCTTTCCACAGCTACATGTCATGTGAGGTGCAGCGGCTAAGACTATCCTTTGCCCTGGAAAATCACCGGTGGCCAGTAGCATTGCCACTCTTGGCCCAGCACAGTGGAATTGGTTATTAGAGTGATTTCAGAGGATACACAATCCTACCCAAATTGTCGCATCCTTGCCCTCTCTGAGCCCCTGCGACGTCTATCCCCTACACCTTTGCCCTGCTGCCCCCTGGATCCTCAGCTCTCCTTACGCTCAGCGGCCTCCAGGAAGATGGAACAAATCTCCACGCGATCAAACGAGAGGAGAGTCTGGCGTGTCACTTCGGATGGATCAGAGACAATATTTCCAGGGGAGAGGGCGTTAAATGGCAGTTCAATGCACGACCAGCCCTAGCTTCGCCAAATAGTCCTTCAGTGCTCATTGCCCTCCCAAACAAGATTCTTATTATCTTAATAAGACCCTGGGATAACGGGAACTCTCGCTCTGGAGCAGCGCGCTCAGCGGGCCTGGCCCTGGCGGGGAGCTGGCTTTACGTTAGAGACCGGCAGCCTTAGCAGCCGTAGCCCGGGCAGAAATGCCTCCTCCTGGGTGTCCTCCACTTGCACCCAAGCCATCCCAGAAACTCCTGTCAGAGCAGAGTCACAAATAAGGTTTAGGTTGGGGTTTTTTTAAGCAAGTGAGGGGAGGAGAGAATTAAAAGTTAGTTGAACTGAGAAATGAAGCTGGGGAACTTGCTTATCCTACTCCCGAGCCAACGGACCCCTAATTTAACTCTCCTGGCTCCCAAACCAATCGCCACCGAAGCCCGCCGCTGCCCTTCAATTTCTAACACGGAAAATCCCACGACCAGAGACCTCAGATAGTGAAGCGCGAGCTGTGTGCCGAGTCAGGGCCGGCCGGTCCTGGCAGTACCTGGTAACCCCTAGGTGTCTTTACGCGCGTGGCTGGCGGCCCATCTTCCGAGGGCGCTCGGAGGCGAAGCATCCAAGCGGGTCCTCGAATCCAGCGGGCAGGACTCGCGAGGGCTCTGCGTGAAGATCCAGGCGCTCGGCGGCTCTAATGGCGCTCGAACCCGGGCCGGGGGAGAATGACAGCCTGAATTGCGGCCGGGCGTCCCCTGGACCGCAGAAAGTGTGGGTGTGCGGAAACCGGCGGCAGGCGAGCCCCAGGTGGAGCGCAGTCTGACGGCGCCTTTCTCTGTCTCTGAACTCGTGTCGGACCGAGGGGACGCCACCCAGCGGGCAAGGTGACGTCACCGTCTCCCTGACACTCCACATTAAAGGGCTGGCATGTTACAGGGAGGGAGGAGGAGAGCGAAAGCGGGAGCGAACAACATCGAGATCCTTTCTCAGCAGTCACGAAAGCTAACACCTAACCAACCTGCAGTTGACAAAAACCTCTCCAATCCCGGAGCAAAACGCAGCAACGGTTGCTGGAGTCGCAGATCTGATTTAGGAGTGGAAAGCAAAAATAATCTGGGTGCCTCCCAGAGAGCTGAATTTGGGAGGCCCCGTATTCTAGAAGGACCCCTCCAAATTGATTGTATCCCTGCCCGTTATTGTCCCCTCCCTCATTTCTCTGAGTTACCCTCCTCCATGGAATGATCCCTCTGGTACGCGATGCAAACCAGTAGCCTCACTGTGCCCCCGAAGATATAGAAACCACAGTCAGCCCGGCAATAGAACAGCTTCAGCGCCTCGCTGGAAACACTGTGAAATGAGCAAAAAGGGAGAAGTTTCCACAGAGGGTGCCCAATCTAAAAACTTGGAAGGAAGCAGGGAGAGTGTCCTCACTTTCGAATATAGGTGTGCTCTTTAGGACAATTACAGGGGGTCAGTGAAGCATTCTCTGTTTTACAAAGTGTACAATTAAGAATGAGTGCATATGAGCATTTGTCAACTTCATTCAGAATAGTTCTCTAACCCATTTTTAAAGATCCACGCAGGCCACATCAGCACAAGGAAAAGATGATACCGGAAAGCAAGGAGGCCCCCAGCCCTGACCCACCCTTAAGCAAGTTGCCAATTCTTCCTGAGAGGTAGATTTTTCAGGGAACTATGTAGGAGCATGCCCTAAAAAATAATACAATAAAATAAAGACAACTGGGACAAGAAAGAACCATTCCCCCTAGCTTCCCCAAAGTGAGGCACACCCTAGGACATAGCGAAGCGTCAGTATATTGCCTCCTAATTGATCAGCTGTTAGGAGTCAAAATGACCCCCCCTAGTTTATCAGAAAGGGAAGAAGTTATCTATTTAGAGGAAATTCTAAGAACGATCCCTGCAGGGGAAGGGATGGAGGGATCTTTTAAGTTTTTCCTTTACTATCATAGCTGAATTTTCAATTGCCACCTGGTGAAACACACAGGCTCAGAGTTGGGCAGTCACACTGTGGAAATGATTGAACAACTTCCACTAACCCGGAAGTCCAACCAGACTCCATTATAGCATCAACATCAAACCATCACTAAATACAAGAGTGAAAATGTGAAATTTTAACACTTTATCAAAGGTCAATAAAACCAAGGAGAGTCAATCAAACAGAAAAGTGAGGGATACAAGATTTGCAGCTGTTTTAAATTAATATACCGAAAACAGTTTTAGAGCTATGAAAATTGTAGTGTTTGTTTGGGCATAAGTCTCAAATGGCAGTGAAATAATTTTTCACCCATCTCTTAGTTTCCAAAGGTCTTGGGGGCACAAATTAGACTCTGTCGTTAAGGGGCTGAAGTCAACCAAGCGCTCCCTCCCCAGTGCCCTCCAAGACTCCCATCCTAAAAAGGAGGAATACTCAGCTTTGAGCCTGCCCAGCCCATTTGCCAAAAGAGAGCATTGTCGTTCACAAATCCCTTCCGGCAGAAGGCTGAGGCTCTTGCCCTCCTCCGAAGGTTGCAGGACCAGACTTAGTTCTTTCCACCTTCCCTGCCTCCTCTCTGGGGTCAAAGGGTCCCACAAAGCGAGGTCAAGGCTTACTCACTGTTAGAGCTCAGGCTGCTAGAAAAAAAGCGTGAGCTGCATTGAAAAAAATCCTGGAAATGGGGCAGATTTTAAGACTGAAAAGGAGAGGAATCGAAAAGTCCTGTCACATCATTAACGCAGCACAGGGAAATGCCTGGTCACTGCCGAGGAGAAAGCACCACTGGGTATTCACTTTTTACTGTGATGTTTCCACCTTTGCCCCCAAAAGATTCCTCTTCTCCTTACTCATCCCTACTTTTTTAAAAAAACAGTCTTCAAAAATATTGCCCTTTGAAAAGAGAAATGGGTCGAATCTTTGTCTTTCCTTTCATCTCAGGTTACCCTGAGGAGTGAATTCACACCCGGGTGGTACCTGTAGCCACCTCCTCCCCAGATAATTAAACATTTATACATTACTTTGGGAGCTTTCTGCCATACAAACCTGTGATTTTATTTTAATGCAAAAGAAGTTTCACTGGAAAGAGAAATGTGTGATGTTAGGCTAAATACTTGTACCCAAATAATTCTAAGAATAGCACAATATTTTATTTCCCCAATGAATCTGGGGTGCCTGTTTGAGCTGTCAGGCCAATTACATTTTTGGAGGGTGAAAGTGGAGAACAGTTGTCCAAAGCAAGACTCTGCTCCAGAGAATCCTCGCCTTGAGTCCTGATCTGGACAGTAGAATTATAGCCTTTTATACCTTTTGAATCTGTGAGCAACCTTCTGCCACCCACTATCTCTCTGATCCTTTGCTTTCTCCTCAGTTTGCACAAGTCTTCTGATGGTCCTCCACCACCCTTCCATTTTTCTCTCCTGGACCAGAGATGCCTGTTCCTTGTCAGTCTCTGTCCTGGCCCCTGAGACCCTGGCAGGCTTAAGGAGGAGCCAGTGGTGGCGGGAGGCGGCGGGTCGGGGCCGAGTTAATCAATGCTTTCCTATTGTAGCTGACATGCATTTTACACGTCGGGACTCTCCTCAGCCGGCTAATTGATTCAAATTGTTTTATTGGTTAAACTGGTGTCACCCGTTTGCATGATCTATCACCGCACGGAGGAGAGCATTTCCACTCTCATCTCCGTTCCGGGCGGCTGCGGTTCACCCAGGCCAGGGACAGGTAAAGGAGCCCAGACACCGGACCCAAAGGAAAACCACAAACCGAGCTGGCCCCCTCGGAACTGGAGAGGCGACTCCTCGATGCAGGCGTACGCGGCAGGCGCGGCAGCGTGCAGAGAGGTTTCCAGCTAAAGCTTTTAACAATTGTTGAAGCGAACCCACAACTGGCCTCGGCGTCCTCTACTTTGGAAGTTGTTTGTTTCCGAGCTGCGGCCCAGGATCCTGCGGGCTGGAGCCCAAAGCCAAAGCAGAGGCGGGAGCTGTCCGCGGTGCTGACGCGAATGCATCGCTCCGAGGGGTAGCAGATCCCACTGCGTTCAAGACCCTCCCGGAAGAAGCCTCCTAGCCTGTAATTATCGGAGCCCTAGATTAGGTTCCGGGCTCGGGCACGGCCTCCTAGACTTACGAGGCAGGCAGGAGGCGACTCAAAGACACTCTCTACTTCTGCCACACCTGCCCCATCTCCAGGGATGGAGAAATCCAGCCACTCCCCACCCCAACTCCTGTTTTTGTATTGACCTGGAAAAAAAAAAATGATGAAGACCTTAATATAAATTTATTACAATAAGAAACATTGGGTATTCCCTCTCCTCTCACTCCTGGCCTGGGTATTGGAGAACCCATGATAGTTACAGATCAAAGAAACAGTTTCTATCCCTCTCACTTATTCCCTCTTACTCCATTCTCAGCTCTTAGGCAGAAATACTGCTCCTGTGTCCCTGGCAGAGGTGTTCCTGGCATTGGTATTTCTGCATCAGGTAGGGCAAGAAGTGGTTTCCTTGTTAGTCCCAAGTCTACAAAAGGAGATCTGTATGGCCTAGAAAGAAACTGGTAGACAGGCGGAACTGGCACGGACAGAAGAATTCCAGTATATCAGAAAGTACAGGAGATTCAAAGTCATATGAAACTGGGTATAAATTTCTCCTTGATCACTTACTAGCTGTGGAATCATGCTTTGATTCCTAACCTCCCCAAGCCCCAGTGTCTTCATCTGCAAAATGAGGAGATTGATATGTAGCCCACAGGGGTGTTGTGAGAATTAAATAAGATAATATGTGTAAAGTGCCTGGCACATAGTAGTCATTTAATACATGGTAGCTTAAAAAGCACCTTCCTCAGAGAGTGGGGGCCAGAGCTAGTCCTGTGCTGCTATAAGCCATGTTAGAAATCTTCAATGTCTCCAGAATAAAAGACATCAAAGGCATTTTAACTTAGTGGTGGGCAGAGAGGGAACAAAGTTCCCTGGAGGAACCTGAGTTCTTTTCATTAAAACTTTATCCTGCCCCTAATTGGTATAGTGTTTGTTTTGTATACAGGTGGCCAGAACCCCAGCTACTGTTTGCTTAACCTATTTTAAATAAGTTAATGATAAAAATTAGCAATGATAATGGCCATAATGATAATGATTGTTGATAGCCTTCAGTTTTCCCTTTCTACCCAAAAGAGCTTTCTGCAATCTGGCAAGCCCAGCTCAGACTCCCTGGCTTTTCCTCCATTGCTCTATCTAGAGTTACATGAAGCAAACCAAGGACTAGGAGCAAACCGAAGACTCATCATGATGGAAATCATAGAAGAAATGAGAAAGGACTCTGAGCATGCTGAGCTGGCTCTTAATCTTTGAGCCTTCTCTAAAATCTTCTTCTATAAATGAGGACCCTTTTTCCCGAGGCTAGTACAGTCCAAGAGAAGTACAATGAGTGTGCAGGCCTAAAGATCTAAATCAGAATTGGGGAAGGGAAGGGAAAATTAGCACATTTTGCAGGACCTGTATCCCTGCCTCAGTGATTCCTGGAGATCCTCATGCACCAATGACTATGGGAATAGTGAGAGTCCTTATTATCCTCTAAACAAATGCCTTTGTAAGAAATAGAGGTTGTGAGAGGTGGAACCAAGGCTTAATTCCATTTAATCAGAGGAAACCATTTTCACAAGAAAACTTGCCCTTGGGTAAGTGGCAGAGAAGGCTTTTACCAAAACTACCAGTTCACAGAGGCCAGGGACTAATGGAAACATTTGCTACTGGACTTTCTTTTTTATATCAAAGAATTAATATTTCTTCACAAGTCCTCACAAACTTGTAAACACAGCAAGGTACACACGTGCACATAGTTTACATGAGGTAGTAAAATCCAGACTGGAACATGAACTTGGTGTACTTGGTGGTTGCTTAGCAAATATTAGTTGACCAAGATAAAATTCAAAGGCACACAGAACGCCTGAGGACACACGTAAGCCTTTGGATGCATTTTCCCTAAACACACCTACAAATGTGCATGGAAGGGGGACACTAGCATAAGGAATAGCTCACTAGGCTCTCTCCCTTCCCTCTCTTCTGTTTTCTCTCTTTCTGTGCATGCATACACATATGTACCCACCCCCTCCATCCCCTCCTCCCCATATTGGAAAGGAGGGGGTCCTTTGAAATGGAGGTGGTCCCAGCTGGAAAACCCCAGAGCTCATTTAGATCACATCACTTCAGGCTTTTGTCTCTGCTCCTGAATAACCTATGCTGCTACAACAAAAGGATAGGCATCTACATGGAGTTTTCATTGGCAAAGATGCATCTCAAAGATGCTGCTATAATAATGAATAACTAGGCAAGATGCTTCCCTTTTTTGATTGCCACTCCTAAAGAGAGAGGAGAAAAAGGGAGAAAGGGAGAGGGAGAAAGTGGAGCAAGAAATAGAGATTTTGAGAGAGAAAACCAAGGCAAGTATTTGGGTGGATTTATGCAAAAGAGTCTTTAATTGTATGGTGACTCCAACTACCACTAAGAATAAGAAATGTGGTTTGGGGCTTTTTTTTTTTTTTTTTAAATATAACTGACTCTTTTGTTTCAGGAAACCAATTTAAGAAGTAACTGAGGCTGAGGTGCAGAAAGGGTGTGGAACAGGACTTTTTAATGCTTAGGGAGGGGAGGCAGAGGAGTGGGAATGGGGGAGGGGGTGTAGATTGTCTGTTGACATGTCACTAGAGAGAAAATGACATAGATATACATTTAACATCTCCCCAGCTGACGCTGGTAGAGGAACATTGGATTTTATTTCCTGGGGAAATGAAGGCATTTTTTTTCTCTTTCCTGTTCTCTCCCCGCCTCCCTGACTCCCTTCTCATCTGAAAATTTTGTACTTTGCCATCAAGCTTGATCCCATTAGCTAATACACTATTAAACTATCATGTGCTCTCTAGCTGCCCAATAAGCATCATGCCTTCAGCTTTTCTCCTGCCTGCAGTCGTTAACTCAGTGGTAGCAAAAGGTGAAATTAGATATTAGCAAAATAAATCCCAGGGAAGATGGGGGTAGAAATCTGAGTCATTGATTTTTTTTTTCCTGAAAAAAATAGAAACCAGTGAATATCCAGAGAGAATATTGAGAGGAATTTTCTATTTTCATGTATTTAAAAGTTATATATATATATTTAACAAAAAACACTTTCCTCCATGAGATTAGGGGTTCAAAGTGAAACCATAGCTAATCAGACCAAAGGCAATACCAATCCCAAACTTTTTCAAGATGCATTATGATATCATTGACAAACTCTTAATGTTGGCAAATAATTAAATTTTCCATCTTTTAGAACTGTGTAACCTTGGGTGTCTTAGAAACAAATTGTACAAACAAACCGCGGAGATGAGCACTGAGAGTTTCAGAGGAGATATAATGAACCAACTTTAATTACTAACTTGAAATTAAAAATGTAATATACAGATTTAAATTTATTTTCACCTAAATTGTGTATAAAATTATATGGCTTTGCAGGCTAAGAAATGCTTTGTAACCAGCCATGCTACTAAAAAGTCTGAAGTAGTTTCCAAAACCGAGTTCCCAGACTCACACAGTAATAATGATACATTTATCATTACTGATGACCACCTACTGGGTAATTATTGCTTTGTTACTACTATTACAATCAAGAGATTTCTTTATTTACTGTTAACATTCACTTAAAACTGAATGTTAATGACTGTTCTGAATTCACCAAAGAGAGTTTTCTGTTATATTTCAGAAGTACTTACGTTCTGGTTCAGAAATGGAAAACCATATTATAACAGAGTGGAGGCTGGGGGAGAGCTTGGCTCTCACACTCTCTTGAGAATGACAATGGCATTCTGAGGAATTCTGGAACAAAATTTTCCAGCTCAGAGTTGCAAAAGGTTAACATAATGCAACCACTTGACTTGCGCTAATTATGTAAGTATTTTATTACAGGAGATTCATTCATTATTGATACTTGTTTGCAGTAACTTCCTGCTTGGGGGAGTTATATTTTATATGAGAAGTAAACAACCCATGGCTCCAGGGCTACCCTTCCCCCCAGATCTGATTTCCTCCTACCATTTTGTCTAGTTTCACAATCCTCCTGGGTTGTGATGTCCCTACTGAGGCAGAGAAACAATTTCCTAAAATCTTCCTATTCTCTCTCCATTTCCCTTCCCTATTCAGAACTTTCCAGTTCCTACAAAAGGTGAGAACTCAGGGTTTGGAGAGTATTGGAGTAGGGATGAAGTGGGTGAGAAAATAAAACTGAATTTAGTGTTTTATTTTTATAGCATATAAAGAGAAGAGAGAATTTTCATAAAAACTCTAGGTTCCTTGAGGCTTGGCCATCAACTTTCCTCTTTGGAAGGTACTCTTAGCTCCCATCCAGAAAAGCTAGGTTGGCCTTTGGCATATGAAGAGGTCAGGAGCAGGTCGTTAGGGAGTGGGCATGGTGGAAGCTGTTTAACCAATGGAAAGGTCAGAAAGAGGCTCCTGCCCATCCTTAAGTCAGAATCCAATCTTATAGCCGGTGGTGGTTGGAGCAGTCTACAGTATCTTCTTCCCAGGGCCTATGCCAAGTTGCACTAAGAAAAGACAAGGCTTTGCTCTGGGATTTCCTCAGCAAGCACCTGTGAAGAGTTGTGCCGGCTGTTTGGTCTAGAGGCCCTCAGGAATTTCACTCCCAAAACATGCACTGGTCATCTGAAGCAGGCTGTCTGGTGAGAAGCCAGTGTTTCCTGGAGGGGCCAAAAGGCCCTGGTATAGGCCTCCAGCCTAAGAGCAAGGGTTTCCTCTAGGGCTTTCTTCCAGCTTCTGAGACTCCTCTCTAAGAATCTCAGTTCAGAGCTGGCATGGATGCAAGGTGCCAGAGGTCGGCATGCTTGAGACCCTTAGAAGAAGTCTAAGAGGAACTGGAGATGGTGGAGGGACAGTGGAAGAGCATGGAGCAGTGTATGCGTGTGTGTGTAAATACCCTGTTCTTGCAGGTTCTGGTGTGGCCAGATGAGAAAGAACCAATTGGAGTCCCAAAACTTTGGACAAGTTTGAAAAGAAAGAAATGGTATGATCTGAAATGTGAGTGAGGGGTGGCTTTGGGGAGATGCCTGCAAATTAGTTGGGTTTGGGCAAGACTTGCCACAGACCAGGGGAGAACTGACAGAGCTCAAAGAACAAGTTCATCCATGGGCCTCTGCTGTCTGGCCTAGAACTTCTGCACTTTGGGTGTGGGCGTGGGCTTGGGGATAACGGATGACTATAGGATGACTAGAGGTTTGGAGGGCTCTGGGAAGGTGAGTCCTGGCTGGAGGATATAGGATCGGGAAAGTGCTAAGATTGGTTCTTGAATGGGTGATCCAGGCTTGGTCAGCATAACCCCTGCTCCCATGGGCGCCTCACTTCCCTGCTTTTACCCTACGTCTGTGTAGAACCGCTCTGCGTGATCTACGGAGGAACGCCGTTCCCAGCAAGGCTTCCTTAATGGTCCTTTAACAAACTCTTCGATCTCTCTTTGGCCGCCCTGGCTCTCGCCCGCCTCCTCCCTTTTCCCTTCTCTACTGCCTCCATCAGTTATTTATGACCAGCGTTAATTATTCACGAAAAGAGAAAACTCCAGCTTTGGGAACTTTTCTCGGTGCGCTGGGGGGTTTCTCCCTTTCCCACCACTTGGTAGGTTTGAGCATTGGGATTTTCGGGAACTCTATTTGGCCAGATCCTCTTTTGAAGAGGGGAGAGGGAAGCCCAATGGTTGGGCAGCGGACAGAGTGGGGTGAGGGGGTACCCTTGGCCCTGGTCAGCTTCTGTCTCTGCCTCAGAGGTGTAGATCCGGAAGTTACAAGGCGAGCTCGCAGGAGTCGCTGTCCGGGCTTAGAGGTGCTGAAACGTCGGCGTGGGCTCTGGGGCTGCGGGCTGCTGGGGTTAGGTGGCCGCAGTCCCAGGCGGGGTAGCCTCTTTCTAAGGCTTCTCCAAAAAGTCTCGTTTCCCTTCTCTCTCTCTCTCTCTCTATCGTCCCTCTCTCTCCCACACAAGTGACACTAGAACGCTGTAACCAAAGATTAATTGCCTTAATCAAATTGACCCACCCTCTGCAATTAATCTTTTAGCAACAAATTAGACACAATTTACCTCAACCTCCAGGGTCAAGCAGAGAGAGGAGGTGGGAGACTGACAAAATCCACAGATGAGGCGGAGTGGGGACTTGGGAATGGGTGTGTGTTTAAGGCGGGAAGGGAGAGGAAGAGGTAGGGGTCAGCCATGGGGTTGTGCCCGGGCCGGAAGTTCCTGGAGTCCCTTTTAACCCAGTTTTCTCCAAAGGAGGGGAGGCCGAGGGCGGAGGACGAGGCCACTTACCTGTCTGTGCCGCCCTCGCGGTCTCCAGCCCTCCGCGCTCGGTCCTCCCCGCCTTCCTCGCGCTCCGCGGCTCCACCGCCGCTCTCTGCCTCCCGCGGCGCCTGCCGCCTCTCCCGCGCGGGATCCGCCGCCGCCGCCCGCCGCCCGCCGCCCGCGGTCCTCTGCACTCCTGCTTGCGGTCGGGTCTTCCGCCGCGGCTCTGTCCCGTCCCGCCTCTCCCCTTCTCGGCGGTTTCCCGCAGCCACCCAGCTCTTCCCACTCCAATCCTGGGCAAGTTCGTAAGTTTGGGGTGAGGGTCGCTCTCCTCGCGCCCAGCTTCTCGGCTTAGCTTCCTCAGATCCGCACCCCCCACTCCCCAGCTCAGACCTAAGTCTCTGACGCCGCCTGTTGGTCAGGCAGGGCAGGGCATGGCGAGGAACGCAGTGCCAGCCCCAGCCCCCAACCCCTCACCCTTCCACACCCAGTGGTCCAAACAGGAGAAAAAGGAGGCGAGGGTTGGAGGCCTGATAACTGGAATGGGGCCAGGGGCAAGAGGGAGCAATTTGCCTTGGGGGCATGCAGCCCGGGATGGCAGCTTGGGCTCCCTGCCAGGAGAAGGATTATCCCAGGGCGCGCAGGTGTGCCTCTCTCGTGCCGCCCTTGGGCAGTCCACTAAGTGCGGGAGCCCCTCTCCTAGTCCCCCGGGGAATGACCACCTGAGGCGAGGTCGAGTCGGGAGGGCAGAGTCCATAGGAAGCGCTGGTCATGGGCACCGAAGGAGGGGGTGCTGGGAAAACTGGAGACGGGAGAGCGAGTCCTTCTCAGCACCACCAGGGAGGAACGCTTTAGGGCCAAACTCATAACCCTGTTTTTAAAAGAAAAGTTAGCCGAATCTGTCTCATCATGAAGTGTCAGGCTGCAGGGCGGGGCGAGTGTCGGCCAGGGCTTCCAGCTGGAGTCCAGCCCTCTGGCCTGGCATGGTGGGAATGCGGGCCGAGCTCTGGAGGACTGAGTGCGTTACAAAGGCAGCCTTTTGGGCTCCGGCCTGGTCCCTCCGTTGGCAACTTCCCAAGCGCCGGCGGCGCGCTCACCAGGTCACTCCACCCTTGGAACTTCTTGGGAAGCCTCGGACTAGCCCTGGCTCTGCCAAGACATCTGCGGAATGGAGGTTGTATTCCCCTCCCCATTCTCATCTTGTCTTTTTCATTGAAAGAATTGATGGACTGTTTCTCTCCTACCCCCTCCTTCTCTAATAAATGCTTCCCATAGATTATTCGAGGCAGAGAAGGAAGGCGGCTGCTTAAAAAACAAAAAGCCATAGCCCTAATGAGTTCAATTACAATGTGGTAAACACATTGCCTCTACGCTTTAATTAAGCCTGCTGCCCAATTTTAACTCATTAGTAATTCATTAAGAGAACAGTCCCGTGCTGGCGGGTGGAAGGCACCGAAGACCGACTGTGCGCTGCGCAGTCCACACACGCGCGAGCCCCTGCCGGCCCTAGCGTTGTGTGTGGGCAAGTCAGGTTTGCGACCCGGTTACTTCAGTATCCAAGAATACTGGAGTCCCCTCTCCCAGATGCGCGGGGCTCTGCCTCTCTGAGACCCAGAGATGACCTTTCCTGGCTCGAGTTCCTCAGTCTTGAAATAGGGTTTGCAAACCTGTTGGGTGGGTGATGGTGGTGTCGGGCTGGGCCACAGTTGGGGAGAAAGTCTCAGGATTAAACTCGCCTTTCATCCCCAAGGTCAAGTCTAGTTTTCTCGGTTCGGTGCACCCTCCCTTCAGCTTTCTTTCACTTTGCACTAGTTTCTAGAGAAAAATCTAGGTCCGGCCTTAGCGCCTAGCTGGGGCTGCGCGCTGCGAGCTTCGTGACCATCTGCCCCAGAGAGGCTTCAATATAAATCAGACCGTGATTTTTTCTTGCGGGTGGGGGGTGGGGGGTGTTGGGGCGGGAGAGAAGAAGACTGTTGGCTAGGGAAGTGGTGATCTGCTTGGGGAGTTCAGACCTCTTCGCTTCCCTCTTTCGATCTCTAGTCCACTGTTTGGGAGCAGGGCTGGGCTGATGGCCACGTTTGTAACTGTGTCACTTGAGACCAGCCTGCTTTATGGAAAACAAATGGAGACAGAATTGCAGAGTGAATCACGCACAGGCAACGAGATAATTATTATGGCCTCTCCATTTAATAATAGAGGGAGAGAGTGCAAGCAGTTCAAACTCGAGCCGTCTGTCCCCTCTCCTCCAGCTCCTGCTTGGCGGGTTCTCCGATGCGTCTGCGTGTTCTGAGCGTCCCATGGTTTGGATAGGACGCAACGCGTAGGTCCCCAGCCTCCAGTCTGGAGTTTCCAAAAAGAAGGGAAGGGCCAGTGTTAAGGGGGTGAGGCTTTGGCTTAAGAAAAGGACAATACGCCCCCTTCGTACCCCAACTCTGGCGCTTTCTTTCGCTAGGAGGAAAAATTCATCATGCGCCGCGTCCCGCCCCGCCCCCTAGGTAGGAAACGTCTCCCGCGGGGCAGCGGCTGCCTGGGCTCCGCCTCCCGCAGGGGTATGGGGACTCTCAATACCGTCAACACTCACCCCTCGGCCCTGCCCCTGGGGCTCGAGGAAATGACAGAGGCCACTTGCCCTCACTTCATCCTGAAGCCCCCCTCTCAGGGTTGCCAGTTGCCTCTGCAGGCCCCAGGCCCTCCCTTCCCTCTCCTAAGCGGCAATTCCTCCTGGAAGCAAGTGGACAGACGGGATTTCATCTCCGCAGAGGGTATTGGATCCCGCAGCGCAACCAGTCGTCCCCAAAGAGCGCAGGGTGCTCATCGCAGCTTCTCCGACTTGTTTGTGTGCGGTTCGGAACCTTAGGAGGAAGGAGGAGAAAGTCTCTAAGTTTCAGTCTACCCCCCACCCCTTCCCTGTCTCAACCTGGAGGCAGGAAATGCTGCGGGATCAGATTGGATACACTGAGGACGGGGTCATGCCCAGCTTCGCCGTCCCTGGGTTCCCCAGAGTCGGCTGGGCAGATGCGGCGGCCCAGCGCGTCCCGGCACTCGCTCGTCTAGTAATTCGCGGTGGATGGATGGGTCAGAGGAGGGGAGAGGCGGGGCGGGAGCTTTCTGGCGGGTGTTGCGCAGAGCGCCGCGGACCCAGGTCCTTGATCCGAGGCTCAGCCGAGAGTTTCCTGGGTGTTGCTAGCCGCTTTTCACTATCCGGATCCGCGCGGGTCTCGCTCTCCTCCCGCGGCAGGGCTCTGCGGCGACAGCGCCTTCTCGCGCCCCGAGGATTGGCCGCGCGGGTCTTGCCTGGAAAAGGTCCTCTCTCCAGCCCGGAGTGCTATGAAAGTATAAAAATCGGATCCCTACCATAGGCAAGCAGGACGCCTGAAATGATGGAGGCCAGCGATGGAATCAGAAATGCGCTCAAGTTGACAGCCTCGCATGAAACCACCTCTTTCCCGGGGTTTCTGGGTTCGGAATCCAGTAAGATGTCTGCGGGGGAACTCTAAGCCTCTCACCTGATGGGGGCGTTTTTATCCCCTGGGGCGGGGGCAAAGTTGCTGGGGCAAACATTTCGGAAAGGTCCCTCGTGCCCGACGTTACTTACAACTGAACTAGATTACTTCCCTTCCTTTTATCCTTCTCTAATGCAAGGACAGCGGGACATGGTGTCATTTATTTCTGTTAACAGTGGAATAAAGAAGTCCATTTTTGGATTACTAACTATTGGTTGATGGGGGAGGATGGCCTCCCAACGTTATCAGATGGAGGTTTTAGAATTGGCTCTGGGACAAGGAGGTGGGCTTGTCAAGTGCTTTTATCCAACTTCCACGCCTAAGAGCCCCTACCGTCTTCTTTCCTGACCTGGGGTGTTGATAACAAGAATGAAGGAGGCCAGTTTAGGGGGCACAGCTGCTGGAGACTTGCCAGGATCACTTTAAGCCCAGCTTTTGGTTTCATTCAGTTTGCTTTTCCTTTATTTCTTTTGCAACCTTCCAAAGCACCAGCAGCTGTGAACGTGTAGCTTAGATATCAACTGTCTGTTAACATGCTAAAGATATTTTTGGCTTTCTTGAAGGGTGGCTATAGGGGTAGAGCTCTTACTCCATAATTTAGGTCTGCAAATTGAGAGAGAAGATATGGAGTGGGGGAAAATAGAAGAGTATCAACTATTTGGAACTGCACAGAAAGCAAAGATACCAATTTATTAGTTCCAAATAAGCAGGCTAGTAGCTGTTTACAAGCCTGTCTTAAGAGGAACCCAAAGTGCCTGGGCACTTGCTTATGAAAGGCAAGACTTAAGACCAAGTTGGGAAGTTCTGTGGGAAAAGCATCAAGAGACTCACTTCGTAACAAGACAGGAAGTACTCTCATTCAGGTTTGAGACATTTTCTGAAGAGGAGGAAAAATGTGCCCATGATTAAAACACCTTCTATGCGCTAGGCACACATGAAGCATTTTATGTACATGCTTTCATTTAATCCTCATATGATTCCCATGATCTAGGTATTATTAGCCACATTTTGCAGATCATGAAAAATGAGGCTCAGAGAGGATAACTTTTCTCAAGACCACATAGTTGGTAAGTGGCAAAACCAGATTTCAAGGACAGATCTGTTTGGATCCCAAATGTGCTTTTAATCAATAAGTGGACTATGTACTATTTTACGTACTCCATACCATTTTGCTCCTTCTAAGAGTCTCATTAAGTATACATGGCCTGTGTTGGTCCGTTTGACAGATAATAATCCCGAGTCCTTAGACCATGGTTCTCAAGTGTAAGTGTGGCTCACTCCTAGAGACTGATTCTGCCAGCCGGCCTGGGATGGGGCCCAGATCTGTAGCAGGTGGTTCTGAATCTGGTATTCTAGGGATATATTTTGAGAAAAACTGTCATAGAGATTGGTAACTTGCTCAAGGTCATCAGGATTGGGCTGAACTGGCACCAGATCCCTGTTCTCCATTCCTCTCCATCAAGGTGTCAGTGGAAGGTGATGACTTCTTTATTGAAATCCTCATAATCAGAACCCAGAGGCTGGGTCGGGGTGGGAAAAGAAGGCTGTGGCCATGGCAGCAGGTTGTACCTCTCCTTGACCTCCCAGGAGCTACCAGTCTAGGCTTCATGGAGGTCGGTGTCCTGAAGTTTCCTAAAATCACACACGTTCAGCCCCCTAGAGAGGCAGATGCTGGTACTCCAGGAAGCCAGGGCTACCCTACCGCTGGGTCTCAGCAACACGCTCTAAAGGAAGCATTGAATAGAGAGGAATGAACCACAGACATGAGCTTGTCTTGCTCCATAAGGGTATGGCTTGGAAGCGAGTGAAAAGCATAGTCAAAGAAGACAAATGTCTGGACCCAAGTGACACATACAAGTTAAGAGAAAGTAAATCAGGGGCTGCAGGAACATGCATCTGACCTGGTCCGTTGTGACAGGTTTCGGCTTTCTAGGTGTATCTGGGGCCTGAGCTGCACCCAGAGCTCTATTCAGGGAAGCCAACGGACTCTTGGCCCCCTGGGTACCAATAACCCTGTTGGTTGATGGCCCTTGTTTCCTTCTGTCACGCTAAACTCTGTGAACATTTTAACAGAAACTTCCCAGGAGCAATACCCCCACTGATCTCTGTTTTTAGGCTGATGCAAATGTTTGTCACCAAGATTAAGCAAAATCACTTTCTTAACCCTTGGAAAATGGGATCTGTGAGAGCAGACAGGAGGAGAATCTTACCACCAAGTCGTTCCTATGGGGTTATGGCAGAAACCCACACATTTTAGACTCATAATCTAGCTTGGCCCTTAGGCATTTCAAGACTGTCCTAGTCTGTTCAGGCTGCTATAACAAAGTACACAGATTGGGAAGCTTATAAACCATAGAAATTTATTTCTCATAATTCTGGAGGCTTGGAAGTCCAAGATCAAGGTGTCAGCATGGCCAGGGGAGGGTCCTCTTTCTAGTTCATAGCTGTCATCTTTTTGCTGTGTCCTCACATGGTGGAAGGGGCTAGGCATCTCTTTGGAGCCTCTTTTATAAGGCACTAATCCCATTCATGAGAGCTCTACCCTCATGATTTAAGCACCTCCCAAAGGTCCCCACCTACTAACAACATTGCCTTCGGGGAAAAAATTTCAACATATGAATTTTGGGGGGCATTCAAACCATAGTACTGTCCTATCTGTGATATATGTTTGCATTATGCATGAAATAATTTGATACATGTAGTTTTAATAGCACATTATTAACTCCAAATGGAATACTTATCTTCCCTGCCTTTTGGATGACACACATTCTGTATTTATCTGGCTAGCCCAGCAGCAGAAATATATTTAATATAGTAATGAAAAGGCCAGATTTGTCAACACTCTTCCATTATTATATCCTACGGTGTGAACTTATTTGATAATCGAGTTATTCCACTGCAATAAGGCACTTGAAGGAGGGGCTGACATAGTTTCAATCTCTTTTTTCTTGCCCAGGAAGACAGTAAATATCCCACAGATTTCTTTTCTTTCTTTTTTTTTTTTTTTAAAGCTGGCTATAAGCAGGAAGTAGGAAATAGTGAGAATTTATGGAAAGGATTTTTGTATAGGCTTAAAGTATAGGCTCCTGGGGGAGACAAGATTAACACTAACATTACAGAGGACCAGACAGGACAGCATGCACTCAAGGCTAACTTGTCTGATCCCAAATAAAAACAATATAGGAGTGTTGTTTGTGCTGAAGTTCTGGGGCAGAGGGTTGGGAGACTTCTGTGGTTCCAACAGAACAAGTGTGATACTAAGAAACACCAAAAACCAAACCAAACAAACATTTTTTGGATTCTACATTTCTTGTTGCAGAAATCTCTGAAGAAATGAGTCTCCCCAATGTGGTAGAGAAAGAAACATGGAGTAATATACAAGCAAGGTGTCAACATTAGCAATTATTGCATCTGCCATCAAGAACCAGTGAAGACAGGGGCTGGCCCTGTGGTCTAGTGGTTAAGTTCGGCATGATCCACTTTGGCGGCCTGGGTTCGGGACCTACACCATCCATCAGCAGCCATGCTGTGGTGGTGACCCACATGCAAAATAGAGGAAGATTGGCACAGATGTTAGCTCAGGGTGAATCTTCCTCAGGAAAAATGAAGGCAGGGACTCATCAGTCCCTTGTTGCCAGTCCTGACTCCCATCTTTTAGTGGAAGCCTCTTATGACTCTTGTACTTAGTGATGTGTGGCCCAGTTGGTACTTAGGGCTCAGGAGTTCATTCCTATACTCCTCCCTTCTTCTTAAGGAAAAGGAATGCTAATCTAATTGATTAGATTTGGGGAAGCTGATAGGATCATATTTGCTAGAGGAAGATGCTGTGCCATAAAAGGTCAGTGCAGGGCGGGTGGGCATTGCTCTACCTTTTATAATAGGAATATAGTAAGATTTGTCATTTGTGTATGGGCATTGGCAGAAGCAGAACTGAGCAGAAGGCTGCCTGGCCTACTTTAGTTGGAGGCTTGAACAACTTAGGAAAAAGAGTGGGCCACCTGGCCTAGCCTCTTGCTAGAGTATTTTATTGGGGATTTGGGGCCCAAACTGAGGTGGTAATAAGCTGTTACTTTGTGGGTCATTTTCTTCTGCTCCTCCCTGTGTCACATTCTTTGGGAACCTCCTGGGGAGGCTTTGTTCATGTTGCTCCCACCTTTTGCAAAAGTTTTCTATCTCTTCTCCAAGGATAATCTTGTTATCATTTGATGTTCAGCACTTGTTCCCCTTCCTTCAAGATGATGAATTCAGTCCTCGGCAATTTTTCCTTCCTCTGATCCTTTCCAGCACCTGGACTCTCCACCACCTGCTCTATCATTTACACACTGCATTGGTCGCCATAATTTCCTGTGCTTTATGTGTATCTTCACTGCCTACTGAAGTACAAATATCTCAGTGGCTCATAGCTGCCTCCTGGGGAACAGGGAACAGACCATAGCTATCTATGATATAGAAGCTTTTGTGTTGGTCTTTGATGATTTAATATGTTTAAGTCTTGTCTTTCTGACCTTTGAGATTATCTTATACTTTGGCGTTCACTACAACACGTAGCAAGGAGATGAACACATAAAGGATGTCAGTAAAAATGCTGTTGACAGTTGAACTTACCCAAGATACATACCCTAACATTTTCCTTTATCTATGACCCTCAGTAGAATAAGCTGGACTTGATGGAAATTTTGGGGATTCCAGCACTGGGTTTATAACCAGAAGAGAAATATTTAGATGGCAGTGGGGGACTTGGTGTGTGTTTTGAACTCAGAAATGACCTAAGCCCCTTGAGACTCTTCCTAATAGCTCAGCCTCTTGGGTATAAGCTCGATATTATTCCATAACTGTCATTGTTGGTTAACCCTGTTAGTGTAACATACAATATTTTCTGAAATTTTCTTAGAAGCTGATTTTTAGCCTTGCATATTATCCAGGTATTTTGTGATTTCCTTCTCTCTCCCTACCCAACTAGATCACACTTCAGTAGCATTTCTAATAATGATCTCTTTTAAGGTAACTTCATTGTGCCAGGGTACTGTAACTCAGGCTTGGTCATGTAATTTGTGTTGGCCAATGATATATGAGCAAAGATCACTTCTAGCTGGAAGCTTTAGGAGCTGTCATGTGCTTCACCAGGATCTCTTTTCCCTTTGCCATGACACTGGAAATATTTTGAGACTCCCTTCATCAGCCTGGGTTGAAAACAACATGAAGCTGACCTGCAGTGGACATGTTACATGACTGAGAAATGAACTGGGGTAGCTTACCAAGCCTGTGCTGCCTTTTTCTTGAATCTAGGCTGGCCTGTGATTTACCTTGACCGTTAGATTGTGGTGGAAGTGACATTGTATGAGTTCCAAAGTCTAGGCCTCAAGATGCTTTGCAGCTTCTACCTTCACTTTCTTGGGACCCAGCTGCCATGTAAAGAAGCTTGGGTTAGACCACTGAACGATGAGAGACGTCACAGAGACAGGTTACAGCCTGCTAGCTATCCCTACCAGGGTGAGGCCATCTTAGACCTTGCAGTTTCCACTAACTCAGCAGATGAAGGCAGACATATGAGTGAGCACAGAACTGCCCAACCAAACCACAACACAGGAGAAAAAATAAATTGTTGTTGCTTTAAGCCACTAATATTAGGAGTGATTTGTTTGGATCAATAAATAACTGAAACAGAGACCTCTGTTATTGTAAGCCACTAAGATTTGAGGGTTCCTTATTTTTAATCTCAGCATAACTTGGCCTATCCTAATATAGCTAACAATGTGTTTTAACCCGATAATTTGATTTATTTAAATGGGTTTAATTTTTAGTGATACCTTCATATGTATTTCTATCATTTTATTTAGTGTCATCTTGTTTTTCTGTTTTCTTCTTCCTTCCCTTCTGCTGGGTTGATTGAGTGTTTAAAAAAATTAATGTTGTCATTTTATTTTGCACTTCTTTTAATTTACCATTTATATGCTCTTTTATGGTTATACTGGTCACTTAAAATTGCCTAATTAACTTAAAAAAGCCTAAATATTATCATCCTCCTGAGCAATACAAAAATTTTATCATGCGTAAACTGTAAACATCCCCTACCCAACTTATTGGCTACTGTTGCCTTGTATTTTGTTCTGTTGTATTTTAGTCTTGTTTAGTCATACAAGTTGGGCTAATTAATATTATTTCATATAGCCAATGCTATATTTACTCACACATTTATCCATATATTCATGTTTACTCATACATGTCAATATTTTGTGTTTATTATTTAGTCACTCATTTATCACTATTTTTTTTATCATTTCTTTTTGCCCCTGAGTATTATTTTTTGTCTGCCTAACGTACCTTCTTTGGAATTTCCTTTAATGAGGATTTGTTGGTACTGTGTTCTTCTATTGTCTTCCTCTTTTTGTCTAAAAATTATTTTCACTTAGTTCATGAAAGATAGTTTTTCTTGCTATAGAACACCTAAGTTGACTGTTATTTTAGATAGTTTTTCTTGCTATAGAACACCTAAGTTGACTGTTATTTTCTCTCAGCACATTGACAGTTTAGTCCACTGTGTTCTGGCTTTTATTCTTGCACTGAGAAGTTAGCCATCATTCTAACTGCCATTCTCTTATAGGTGAACTCTCTCTTCTTTCTGCCTACTTTGAATATTTTCTTTTTGCTTTGTTGTTTTTCAGTTATACTATGATGACTAGATTTACTTATCTTGATTAGGATTATTTTGGGCTTCCTGATTTTGAGGATTGATTTTTTTTCAATAGTTCTGAAAAATTCTCAACCATTATCTCTTCAAATATTACCTCTTCCCCATTCTCTCTATTGTCTCTTTCAGGAATTCTGATTAGCCACGTGGAACGCCTTCTCAATCTATCCTGTACATCTTGTAAACTCTCTTTGTGCCCTAACTTCTGATTAATTTCTTTAGATCTACCTTCCAGTTTACTAACTCTTTCTTCAGCTACTGTTAATCTACTATTTAAGCAGTCTATTAAAATTCAATTTCAAGTTTATATATATATAATTATATGTATAATATGTATTTATACATATATAGTACATTTATATATATAATTTCTGGAATATCTCTCTGATTCTTCCAAATATGCTTGGTTGTATTTAGAAAGTTTTGTGGCTTGTGCACATTTCCAAGTGTCTCTTTTACTTCATAGTTATAATTAATAAAATTAGCAATATAGTTATTGTTTATTTTGTCTCAGTTAATTCCATATTAATTCCATTATCTGAAGTATTTGTTGGCTTGATCTGTTTATGTTTTTGCTAGTTCTAACTCATAAATGTCTTGGTTTCTTGTGTGTTTTATGATTTTTGACTGTGAGAT
The DNA here is from genome assembly GCF_041296265.1 of Equus caballus. Lineage (NCBI taxonomy): Eukaryota > Metazoa > Chordata > Mammalia > Perissodactyla > Equidae > Equus > Equus caballus. Next base: position 74,540,073 of record NC_091691.1, read on the forward strand.
GCTCCTTTTATTTGCAACTTTATCTGTGGATATTCTTTATGAACTTGTATTCCTCCAGCAAGGTCTTGCGTTCCTTCCATTAGTCACTTGGACACTTAGCAGCCAAGGACCTTTTTAAAAAACAACTTTGTTGAGGTATTATGCACATACTATAAGATTGACAATTCAATGAGTTTTAGCCTGTTTACAGTGTTGTGCAACTATCACCACAATCCAGTTTTAAAACTTTTCCATAATTCCTCAAAGATCCCTTTGTCCATTTGTAGTTATTTAGCATTCCCACTCCTCAGCCCCAGGCAATCACTAGTCTATTTTCTTCTTCTATAGGTTTGCCTTTCTGGACATTTCATATAAATGGCATCACAGAATATGTGGTATTTTGTATCTGGCTTCTTTTACTTTTAGCATAATGTTTTTGAGGTTTATCCATGTTCTCAGGATCATTTTAAATTAAAGTCAATCTTGAGATTTATTGGACCACATAAGTAACATGAATTCAGACCAAATTCCTGTGTAAGGTCTGACTGTAGATACAGATTCCGGTGGAAAAAACGTTTTTCCCACCCAACGCAAAGGCTAAAATAGACAAATTCCCTTGTTGAGCATTTCTGAGCAGCAGATTTCTTTATCATTTGCCCTCTTACAGAGGGTATAGCTCTTTGCTGTCTCACCTTTAGGTCAGGGTCCCCTATTAGACTCCTTACCTTATCTCCCACACAGCCATCAAAGTGGAAACTCAGGTCTTCAGGTTTCAGAAAAGACCCTCAGCCAAGGCCAGCCTTGGCACTTATTTAGCCCCTGGAATTCTTGCTTCCACTTTATCTTTGATGTCTTTGTGTTTCTCATGATTGTGCCAGTTCAGCAGTGCATTTAACAATATAATTTTTACCTTTTATCTAGTATTTGAGATGATTTTATGGAAAGGAACTTTCAGGGTATTTCTCCTGCTGTACTGCCAGAAATAGAAGGCTACCTCTTACAAGAGTCATTTGCTCACCTGTTTGGATCTCAGATAGGTGGATGGTGAGGGGAAATTATTCACATTCTCAGCAGAAGTCTGTCCCAGTCCCTGCCTGCTACCTCCTCCCCATCCTCACTTATCTACATCATCGAGAGTCTCATCATGGGTCCACCTTGTTGAGCTGGAGTCTGCAGTCACACACACATATACACCCTTCCTACACCTTTGCTCATGCTTTGCACTTCTGGTGAGCCACCAGTGAAAACAGTCATTTCTTACAATGCATTGGGAATTGGCAAGGTCTCTGACCAGCTTAATGTATGTGAACATTGAAAGTTGAGGGGGAAAGGGCAGGGATTAGCGATGAGGAAATTGAGGCCCAGAGAGGGGAGGTGACTGGCCCAGTTTCACTGAGAGCTGGAACTCGAGCCTGGACCCACAGACTCTCTGGGAGAATGGTCTTTCCACCATCCTTTCTGCCCCTTGTTGGAGACTAACAAAAATGGAGTAGGAGAGTGTAATACTGGTGCATTCATTGATTTAGGAAGTAAAGTTTTTGGACAGTCTGTAGATTTTCTTTATCTTTGATTTCTCAGTCTCATAGCCTCTTGTTATGTGAGAGTAGCAGTTGAGAAAAAAAACCAAACAAACAAAAAACCACCACTCGAAGTTTCATTTTTTAAACAATATGGATCATTTTGCATGGAAATTTCTGGCTTCTCAGCATGTTAGAACTGGCTGGCTGGTTTGACCCCTCTAACTGGAGGAAAGGGAGGGAGGAGGCTAGAGTTTCAATCTCGGTCCATCAACCTCTTTTCCATAAGTTTCTTGCCCCATTTTGGAGGAATAGTAACATTATTAATGTCCTTTCTAGCAATTTGAAAAAACAGACGAGCATGGCTTAGCGGGAAATCCTCGGTGATTGAAAATATCATTAGGAACAAGCTCCTGGTGTTCACTCTGTCATTTCCAAGTGTTCTGATGAGTTTCATTTGAGCTGTGCACTGTATGGACTTGGCTGATGCCCACGACAGTGTGCGTGTGTCTGTTGGTTATGGAGGGGAAGAGGCAGGTAGTGTCATTTAGTCACCTGCATTTGAAACTGAGACAAACCCCAGAAAGAATTTGCTTCTGGTGCAGTTGCCAGTCACTGCCTCCAAATTGCCTCAAGCTGTGTCTGCACAGTGCCAAAATGATGCACTGATGAGTAAAAAAGTCAGCCAGGATGGTCAGCCGAGTCATGGAGACAATCACAACGGCAGGAAAAATCGCAACCAAAACATCAGCTGTTGGACTGAATTCAATAGTTAAAAAATAAAAGGGAAAAATAAAGAAATATAGTGAAAATTCCATTTTTATTTCTGCTTTTTTCTTTTAGGAATACTGTCACGGAAAATCAGATTCTTTGTTGTTAAAAAGAATACCTGCATAGGTTAAAGAAACACAAGGCAATATCCAAACCGTTTTCTTCATCCTGAAGAACCTTCTCCTTAGGGTCTCATTCGCATGCAGGTAGATTCAAAACAGCTGAAGTTGTGCATGTCTGATTGGATCGAATTCAAGTCCTTCCCAGAAGCTGTGAAAGAAAAAGCAGGGCCTGGAAACATGATGAAGTGTTCTTCCGGTGACACATATTTGAAACTGCTGCTCTGAGCGCTCACAGGAGACTCTTGCAGCAGCCTTCAAGGCCATGCCACTGAGGCAGTGCTGAATTGGCACCTTTTTTTGTCTTATAGAAATAAGAAATGCACAAACGAACATAGCTGCAGCAATAAAAATCATGATGAATAATTCCAGCTGTTGCCAAATCGCAAGACTTGAATTCGCTTGCACTTGATTCCCTAGGAAACAGTAGGACAAAAAGCAAGAGGTAGGAACGTATCCAGGAAAGTGACCAGGTTGTCACTAATGCTGTAGAGGTCCTGCCCGTATCCTTTTGGCACTCACTGTTAAAGTACGCACCCATGGCTTCCAGCTGCAGGCATGTGTGACTGTCCTTGAAGGCTGCAAGTGTCGGGGACTTCGTGCTCTTGGGGATAACCCTCAGATAACAATTGATGGAAGTGAGTGTATAAATATCCTGCTCGCCTGCCCCTCAGGGAGCATAACTCTGTGGCATGTTCCACTCTGTCTGCCAGCATGACTGAGCTTGCCCATGTGGTCACCTGATTGATGACCCACCCGTTGTTGCCTTCCTTCTCTTCCCCGTCTCACTTTCCCACCTCTCTTCTGGTGCTTCCTGGGACCATCTCCCAAACAAAGTATTTGCATTCAAATCCTTGCCTTAGAGTCTTTTTCTAGGGAAATCCAACCAAGACACAGGGAAAATTTTTCTGTCAACTGAAAATTTTTGTGACAGCTAATTCTTTGTCCTACTAATTTGGCCATATATACAAAGCACATTAAAGCTGAGAGAGCAGAAATCCCCACTCCAGTGGTGTATTTCATGGAAGAGGAAAGGAGGCTTAAGTCACATAGCCAAGCGGTTGCAGAAATGAGACTAGAATACAGTGGTCCAGATCCTCAAGCTGGGACTCCTCCAGTCCCTATAGCTCACCATCCTGGGTGCCCTTAAATCCACACGTTTAACAAAGCATTCTTTGCATCAGAGTTGCAGCTTGAGAAATCATTGCTTTCCTGCTTTCTCTACCAGGTGGGACTTTAAGTCAATGTCCCTGTTTTTGTTTTTGTTTTTCAAAATCTTGTGAGTCACATTTTCTTAGAGCCTCAGATCATCATGTCATTCCATTTTTCTTCTGTTCATTTGGCAAATATTTATCAAGTACCTACTTGGGCACCAGGCATTGTGCTAGGGAAAGGAGATATCACAGGGTACCATAGTTCCTGCCCTCACTGAATATACGGTCTGTGGGGGAGAGGAACAGAGGAGCAGAAAATTACAATACAGAGCAAAAGGGGGGAAAGGTGAGTGCCCTGAAAACGCAGAGAAGGGGCGTATAACCCACTGCAGGGGTTTCTGGGATGTCTTCCAGGAAGAAGTGATGTGTAAGCTGAGGCCAGAGTTGAGTCAGGAGAGGTGCATGGGGGAAGTGTTCCAAGCAAAAAGTAAGGCTTATTGGAGGGCTTGTAGGAGAGAGAACATGGCCAATTGAAAGGGACTGAAAGAGGTTCAGTCTGGCTGAAGCTTGGAAAGAGGGTCCACATCACCAGGGGCCATGTAAGACATGTAATGAGACTGGATATTACCTGGAGGAGAATGAAGAGTCATCCAGATACTTTAAGCAGAGGAGTGACATGGCCCAATTACATCTTAGAAAGACTGCCTTGGTGCTCTGTGCAGAGCAGATTGGATGGCTGCAAGCCAGGAGGCAGGGAGACTAGTAAGGTAGCATTGACAGTGACCTGAGTTAGGATAGTAGCAGTGGGGGTGGACAGACTATGGGAGAAATAACTAGGAGTGAGCCTCAAGGAGTCTTGGGGACCGACTGAGGAGGCTGGAGTTAGGGATCAAGTCCATCTCCAGCTTGAGCAGCTGGGTTGGCAGTGGTGCGGTTGATGTGTCAGTTCTGTGGCTAATGTGGAGCGAAGATCCATGGGGATACTGAATAGAAAAAGAACGGAAAGTCCACACCTTTCAGTCTAGTTTGGAGAGAAGATTCACCCACAGAACACAACAGTTAGGGAAAAATTAAGCACTAAAATGCAAAACACCAAAGCAATAGGAGAGCAGAGAAAAGAGAGGAGCATGTGGACCTGTGTGGGCATCAAGGCGACAGGGCTTAAGGATTTGGAAGGCAAGATGGAAGAAGGGAAGATATTAAGAAAGGGAAGATCACCTTGAAGAGTAGGAGGTGAGAGCCCTGAGCCAGCTTTGCTACAGTAGATAGAGTGGCGAGACGGAAGAGAGGAAGCACAGAAAGTTCTAGAAAAGCATGGCGCATCTTTCCTTTGCCTTAGCTGTCACATCATCTCTTCCCAAAGTTAGGACACAAGAGAATCTGCTATTGTGACAAACTGAGAAGGAAAACAAAACTGGAATAAACTGCCACACTGGGGAGAGGAGAGGGTAGGTGGGGAGCGTGCAGGCTGGGCTGCCCAGAGCAGTGCTGTGCAGGAGGGGAAGTTAGCCTGGGAGCCCTCTCCTGCCTCAGGGGCTTCCTCCTCAGAGGTCCCACCATGGGAGCCCACCCAGGTCAGCTCTTTCAGGTAGGTCCTCTTGTTGGCATCAGGGGACTTGGCTTGACGCTCGTCAGCCACCACACTTGTCTCCATGAATTCATTTTCGCATATTATTGAGCACCTACTCTATGTCAGTAGTAAGCAAACAAATAACCCATGCCTGCATGGAGTTGACACTCTAGCTGGGGAGAGAAAATAAAAAAATTTTAGTGAGTAAAGTATGTGTATGGTTGGTCTAATGGTGATACATGCTGTGAAAAAAAAAAAATAAAGGAGGAAAGGGGGTAACTGGGGGATGAGAATGGGGAGGGTTTGCAATTTTGAAGAAGGTTGCCGGGGAAGACCTCACTTTGAAGGTGACCTCTGAGCAGACTGGAAGCAGGAGAGTGCTCAAGCCATCAGAGAACCTGGGGTAAGATGTTGCAGGCTGAAGGCACTTCAACTGCAGAGGCCTTGAGCAGAAGTGGGCCTGATGTCCTCAAGAAGCTGGTCACTGCCAAGACCTTGGCTCTGCTCTGAGTGAAGTGGGGGCCGCTTCAGGGTTTGAGCAGAGGAGGGAGTGATCTGACCTTACCTCTTGTCCAGAGGGTAAGGGGGCAAGTTTGACAAAGTATATCAGGTCAAGAACATGGTGAATGATGACAGCCAAGAGCCTAACACAATAGTTAGGGAAAAACAAAGCACTAAAATGCAAGACACCAAAGCCACAGGAGAGCAGGGCAGAGAGAGAAGCGTGAGTCCTATTATGTGGAATTTCAAACGCCTGCAAAAGTAAAGAATACAGCATAACAGATCCCCATGTACCCATTGCCCAACCTCAAGATTCATCAACTCAAGGCCAGTCTTATTTTATCTATATCCCTGGTCCCTCACCCCCGTTGGCTATTTGTAACAAATACGATGCTGTAGTATTTTGTCTGTAATTATTTCGGGAACTATCTCCAAAATATGAGGACTCTTTAGGAAAAACATAACTACGATACCTTTATCACACCTAAAATACTGAATAAGAATTCTTTAGTATCATCAACTATCTAGTCAACCAGTGTTTAAACTTTCTTGGTATATATGTATTTTTACATATATATAAATACACATATATGTAAAAAATGTATATATAGGTCTGAATCAATATCCAAATAAAGACTATATATTGCATTGAATTTGTTTGTCTTTTAACTTAATAAAAATAGACTTTAGTATTGGGGCTGGCCTGGTGGTGCAGCGGTTAAGTGCACACGTTCTGCTTTGGCGGCCCGGGGTTCGCTGGTTTGGATCCCGGGTGCGGACACGGCACCGCTTGGCAAACCATGCTGTGGTAGGCGTCCCATATATACAGTAGAGGAAGATGGGCATGGGTGTTAGCTCAGGGCCAGTCTTCCTTAGCAAAAAGAGGAGGATTGGCAGCAGATGTTAGCTCAGGGCTAATCTTCCTCAAAAAAAAAAAAAAAAAGACTTTAGTTTTTAGACTAGTGTTAGGTTCATAGTAAAATTGAGAGGAAGATACAGAGATTTCCCATACATCCCTTGCCCCTACACAGACCTAGCCTCCTCCATTATCACTATCCCCCAGCAGAGTGACACATTTGTTACAATTGATGAACCTACATTGACACATCATTATCATCTAAAGACCACAGTGTACATTAGGGTTCACGCTTGGTGGTGTCCGTTCCATGGGTTTGGACAGATGTATAGTGATATGTATTCACCATCAAAATATCATACAGAATAATTTCACTGCCCTAAATATCCTCTGTGCTTAGCTTATTGATCCCTCTCTCCCCTCAACCCCTGGCAACCACTAATCTTTCTACTGTCTCTATAGTTTTGCCTTTTCCAGAATGTCATATAGTTGGAACCATATAGGATGTAGCCTTTTCAGATTGGCTTCTTTCACTTAGTAACATGCACTTAAGGTTCCTTCATTTATTTTCATGGCTTGATAGCACATATCTTTTCAGCACTGAATAAGATTGCATTGTGTGGATGCACCACAGTTTATTTATCCATTCACCTGCTGAAGGACATCTTGGCTGCTTCCAAGTTCTGGCCATGAATAGAGCTGCTATAAACATCGTGTGCAGGTTTTCATGTGGACCTAAGTTCTCGAATCCTTTGTGTATTTACCAAGGACCATGATTGCTGGACATCTTTTAACTTTTAACCTACAGATTCCTTTTCCATTTCTTTTTATCCTAGCAATTTATTTGGTGAAGAAACCGGGTTCTTTGCCCTATGGAATTTCTCAGTTTGAGTTTTTCTAACTGCATCCCTGTGGTGATGTTTAATGTGTTTCCCCTATCCAATATATTTCCTATACATTGGTCATTAAATCTAGAGGTGCAATCAGATTCAAATTTGATTTTTTTTGGTAAGAATACTTCTTAGGTGGTGTTGCGTTCCTCTGGGAGCCTTTGCATCAAGCTGTCCTGAAGATGGAGTGTTGTAAGGTTAGGGAAGGAGATAATTTTGAATGATTTGGGATGGATGTTCCTAAGGCCTTCAATTGATGTTGGATAGGTGGCTATTGACTTCACCTATGCATAAAACCAGCTACCAACTTGGTGTGTGTGTGCTCGTGTCTCTCTATGTGCCTTTATAAATGAGTTTGGTCTAGAGGATGAGAAAATGATGTGGAGTTTAGATTGCAACTTAACCAAGGTATGCCAAATTTTCTGACTTCTCAGGGAAATGGAACTTACTAATAAGAAATAAAGCATTCTGATATCAACAGTAAGGATGGTGTGATAATAACATTACTACAATAAGGAATTGTGATCACAAAGACCAGGAGAAACAGTGTTTTAGGTTCTGAGCTGACATTATTGTGGCAAGAACTTTCATTTTCCACCCATCTCCCTCTTTAGTTTTTCCATCTATATGTGGCAATTGCATTAGTTGTTGTATTTAATACATAGGATATTTGTTCTTAGACTTTTACGACTACTGCTAATTAACTGTACGTTTTTTATTAGTGTTTGAAGTTCTAATTACTGCAGCACCAGGAAGTTTTAATATTGTTTAGAACACATTGCTTCTTTATTGATTCCCAGGCTTTCCAGCTCAAGTTATGAATCTCAGTGAGTTAGTATTCATTGAAAGAGGACACCCCAGTTTAAAGTTAACGAACAAAGGGGTAGAGGAATGATTCCTTGGAACTGAGGTTAACGTTGAATAGCTTGTTGCACATCCCATGCCAATGGCTGGTTTTCAAGGAGTGGAAGGCATTTCTGTGGCTGGGAAAGAGATGCCTGTTTAATACACCCCACCTGCCCCTGACAGGCTGGTCCTCTTGTTCTGCCCACGGACTGTGCCCGTTGTTCTGTCTTGGCTCCATGTGTTCTCTCAGTGGGAATGCCTTCTTTTCTTCCTAGCCACGCTTGCTCATCTTTTTAGTTCTTGCTCAGATATCGCCTTCTCCATGAAGCCTTCCTCAGTCCCCAATTCCCCAAAACCCTCTAGTCCAAACCTCAGTTTAGCATGTAAATTTATCTTGTGTCATTCATCAATTGCCTCTTGTGTGTTACCATCAAGCCTCTAACTGGAATGTAAACTCCGGGAGGGTAAACATTACCTCATGGGTGTCTTCAGGACACCCCACAGCCTTGTAAGGCTGCAGCTATTCAATAATCTGTCGACTGATTTTTTCTTATTTGTGGAAGATGAGGGGTGTAGAGTAAAATTTCAAAATGAAACTTATGAGCTATGTCAATAGCGTTAAATGTAGAATCATGCAATCCTTGATGATTGGTTCAGATATGCATTAAGACCTGTCCCAAAGTCTTGTCTTCCCTCCTTTCCTACAATACATATTGGGTACCTCCCAGGTATCGGGCACTATATTGGCACTAGGGGTGCAAAGATGACAAAGACACAGAGCTTACAGTCTGGTGGAGGAGAGGCAGTGTTGTACATGTGAGGCTATATTAGGACATGGCTAGTGCTATGCTAGATGTAAGTCACAGGTGATGGGAAATCAGAGGAAAGGGTGAGAAAGTTCTCTTGGGGTCTTCCTTCATCCCTCTGCCTCATTATTGACTTTGGTGGGGAATTTTTTCTAAGAATGGGATTTTGTAACATTACTGAGTAACGGTTTCTGGCATGCTTATCTCTTAATATTGGGGTGGAGCAGTTTCACATGCGGCTTTAGAGCCCAGCCCTGGAGTTAGATCTGGATCTAGTCACAGTGCTGCCACTCTCCAGGGCTGGTCTTGAGGAAGCTTCCTAAACTCTCTAAGCCCCAGTTTCTTCTATGAAGAAGGGGGACAATTGTTATCTAATTAATGATAAGATGAGGATTCAATAAGATGACTCAGGAGTTGCTGGTCTGGCACGTCCTGAAGGCTCAGTAAATGCTGGCTGTTATAATACGGCTGGGAATCGTTCCTTCTAACTTTACTCCCTTTCTTCTCCCCCTCCCTACAACTTAAGCCCCTTTCCTCTGTTATCATACATGACTTTCAGCCTCAGAGAAATACCTGAAATAATTGGACTCTGGGGCTTTTGTTTTGGTACCAGGAGCACTGTTTAGATAGATAAAAGGCAGTGACGGACAGGAACTTGGAAGTCCCTGGTCTTGATCCTACTTTCCATCATGTCTGTTGTGATGTCTTTGCTGGGCTTACTCTTTACCAAGTGCAGTGCCAAGGGGTGAGGATTTCTATCTGTCCCATTGGGACGTAGGGGGTGAATGAGTTAACATTTACAAAGTGCTTTGAGCTCCTTGGAGAAAAGGTACAATCTAAGCATTCTCATTAGTGCATGAATAATAGATGAGCATAAAGCACTTTGCAAATATGAAGTTCTTTAGCAATGCTAAATAATACTTCCACCAACCTACCTGTGAGTGGAGGGGCCACTCCTTGAGACTCTGATAGTTCTAGTCTTGGCTGTCACTAATGCAAAGCACGATCAGAGACAAGATAGTTTTCCCCCTCTGGGTCTCAAGAACAGAGGGGTCAAATGAACGATGTCAGAGGCAACTCTTATTTAATTCAGTGACTGCTTTTAGAGTTCTTTGTTTAGATGGAGAAACAGCTGCAGCAGGAGTCAGGGCAGTGCAATTTGTAGGAGGGGAATGATGGCTTCTCTAAAGCAGGACCAGCTACCGGGCAAAGATTCTGAGCAATGGCTGTGCCTACTTCCTCCTTGTCCTTGGTGCCACTGAGAAAGGGGTTGCCTTTTCTCTGGGTTTGGAAGGGATGGGAGTCCTTGCATTCAGGACTGTGGAGAAAAGATCCTGGATCTGAGTCCTATAAATACCTAATGACCACATCATTTTAAAAAAAATTGTAGTAAAATACATATAACATACAATTTACCATCTTAACCCTTTTACGTGTCCAGTTCAATAGCATTACATACATTCACATTGTTGTGCAACCAGTATCCAAAACTCTTTTCATCTTGCAAAACTGAAAGTCTGTACCCATTAAACACTGTGCAACCACCATTCTACTTTCTGTCTCTGTGAATCTGACCATTCTGGGTACCTCACATACGTGGAATTATACAGGATTTGTCTTTTTGTGACTGGCTTATTTCACTTACCATAACATCCTCACGGTTCACCCACACGATGTGTCAGAATTTCCTTCCTTTTTAAGGCTGAATAATATTCCATTGTATGTATATAACACATTTTGTTTACCTATTCATCCATCGATGGACACTTGTGCTGCTTCCACCTTTTGGTTAATATAAATAGTGCTGTTATGAACACTGGTATACAAATATCTCTTTGAGACCCTGCTTTCAATTCTTCTGGGTATATACCCAGAACTGGAATTACTGGATTATACAGTAATTCTATTTTCAACTTTTAAATGAAATGACCATATCCTTTATGTTCTCTAAAAATGTGGAGTTGCAAAAGGATCTTTGATGACTTCAGATTCTCCACTCTGCATAGTTATCTCCATCAAAGTTCTCTGCCCTCACCTGTATTCACTAAATTATGACCTTGAAGATAATTTGCATTTTATCAAGAGGATTATATAATTTTAGGATCTTGGGCTTGAATGGAACCTTAAAGAGTTGCTGTTCAATGAAGAATGCTTTGATTTGGACACACCCAGGCCCCAGAAGCTCATAGCCTTACAGTGTAAGCTATTCTGGGATCGGGCAACTCTGATTGGAGGTATCAAGCTAAAACTTATCTCCCTTAACGTTCCCCCACTGGTCCAGTGGGACCACACAGAACAAGTCTAAGTCTCTTCCACTCGCAGACCTTATGGCATTTTAAGGCAATTCTCATGTGGCTTCAAGTTGTCTCCTCTCCAGTCTATGCATTTGTCCTCGACCGTTCCTTACCAGGCATGACTCACCATCTTTGGCTTCAGAGGTAAAATTAGATACGTGACACCTTTTCAGAATTCCTGACATTCCAAGCAGAGGTCTGTATTATTTCACGTATGCCAGCTCTCCTTGGATGACACAAAACACAGTCAGGCTGCACCTGCTTTAAACCACAGCTTTCTGCTCCCATTGTTTGCCATACACAACATTTGGGAAAATGTTGAGAAGCTAGGAAGAGGAAGATGTTTCCTACAGAACAAGCATAGGAAATGGAGATCTCCTTTCAAGGACGGGCCAGGTTAAATATATCAGGAAGTGTTTGGGTGCAAGTAACATCTGGCTAACAGTGGTTAAAGCAATAAAGACATTCAGTGATCTCAAATGGTGGTCTAGTGGTTAAGATTTGGCGCTCTCAGCTCTCACTGCTGCGGCCCGGGTTCATTTCCCATTCAGGGAACCACACCACCCGTCTCTTGGTTGTCATACTGTGGTGGCTGTGTGTTGCTGTGATGCTGAAAGCTATGCCACTAGTTTTTCAAATACCAGCAGGGTCACCCACAGTGGACAGGTCTCAGCAGAGCTTCCAGACTAAAACAGACTAGGAAAAAGGACCTGGCCACCCACTTCCAAAAAAACCTGCTACAAAAACCCTACGGACAGCAGCAGAGCATTGTCTGATGCAGCAGTGGAAGGTGGGAAGATGGAGCAGAAAGACCGGGAATGGTTCCACTCTGCTATACTCAGGGTCACTAGTAGTCAGAATCGACTGGATGGCACTAAGAAAAACAAATGAAGGCAAATAGCCAGAAGTCTGGGCAGTTTTAGATTTGGTGTGGTGGCTTAGTCACCTGGCGCCCTCTGGGAACGGGCCTCTTTCTGTATAACACTCAATTCAGCCCTTGTTAGCTTTTGGTTCCTGGCTTCTGGCCTAATTGCCACAGGTGACTGCCTCAGCTACAAACAGCAAATTCTCAGGTACTCATGTTTCAGGTAAGAGGAAACGGAAGCCCTCAACCTTATCTCTTTCTCTCTTTTTTTAACAGGGAAAAAAACTCATCAGGGAGCCCCCTCTAAGTGAACTTCCCCTTACATATCTTTTACCAGAACTGGATCCCGTGCTCCCGCCCCAAGCACTCACTTGCTTGTCTTCGACCAGTCACAGCTGATCCTTTGGGAACAAAAAGGCAAGCTGCTGTGTGAGTAACAGCGGAGTCCTGCTGTGGGTAGGCCGTCTACCACAAATCCATTACTCAGAAGAAGAATTGAGAGTGATCAAAATTTTTATCCAAAAACTTGCAATTTACAGAGGCATATTTAATTAAGGAACTTTTGACCTTATCAGTTCAACTTATCAAGACAGAAAGATCAGATGCTTTGCCATATATCTTAAGGATTTTCGTTTTGTCCCCCTTGACTATTTCTCAGCTACACTGTAACGATAATGATAATAATTACATATCTGTGTAATATTTCATCATTTATTAATAATTTCTATATACGTTATCCATTTGACCTGTACAAAAACTGTGTGGGGTACGTAAATATTATAATTTTCATTATTTCTTATTGAGGTTAGGTTTAATCATACTTCTTAGCACACGGCACACTATCATCCATTGTTTGTACCCTGCCCCTCTCTTGTTTGAATAATTAATCAATCAATCCTTTCCCTTTTATTACTCACTCCCACTCCCGCTTCTCTTCTTCCACACAGGCAATAATTCTAAAGGAATCTGATGTTTACCTGTTATTTATACGTGGATATGTAAAATGTATATTTGTGTAGTGTGCATGCAATTTTCATTTCCATAAGTGGTAATATTCTGTAGCTCTCATTCTGGTTTGTACATTTTTCACTCTACTATGTTTTCAAGAGTGATCCATGTTCCCGCATAGACCTACTCCCTTGCCTCTAAATGCTGCATAACATTCCCCCCGTGAGGGTCCATCAGGGTTTACTCATCTACGCCCCTTAGTGGAAACCTTGATGGCCTCCAAATCTGCACATACAAGCATCTTCACCCCTGCTGTCGCGCCTGGGTGGGAATTCCTCTGGGATACACACTCAAGAGAATGGTTGCTGAGTCATACGATAGACACTTAATCTGAATAAGTACCACCAAAACGTCTCTCCGGAAAGTCTGCACTGATCTATACTACCAGGAATTGTTCACATTAAACTGGAAATAGGGTCTGGAGGGTGTTGAACTTGTTCGAGCTTACACAAGCAGTAAAAGTGAACTGGGATAACAAGAACCCAAATTCAGTTCTTCTGACCCCAGAGCCTCTTCATCTTCCAGGCCACCACTCTTGAGTCTCTGGATCATAATATTGAACACTTAGAAGACCTTTTGAGGCTTTCATTATTTAGAGAACGCCTTGAATTTCAGAAATGGCTTTGCTGGTGTTAATGGCAAGTTGCACGCAGAAGAAAGAGTGAAAGTAAATGGGTACTTCATGTTCTATTATCTGATTCAACCTATTCTGGGTCCTTTTGGTTGCTTTACCACAGTTGCTGTTATATTCTTTTGGACAGTATTTGAAAAAGAAGAGGAAGTGGTATTTTGCTAAACTCTTTTCTTCCCGCCTGCCAAAGGCCAGTAATTCCAAGCTTGTTTGACTTAAAAGTAAATGAAGAATCATAGAATCAGATAGTGTGATAACCAGAAGGGGACTTAGAGATTGTCTAGCTCAAGCCTCCCATATTATAGGTAGGGAAAGGGAGGCCCAGAGAGAGGAAGCCACTTGCCTGAGGTCACAAAGCCAGAGGCAGAGTCAGGACAGGCACGTAGGTCACCTGAAAACCAGTCCATCACCCTTTCTACTTCCCTGCACACAGCAACTTTCTCCTTTTCCCCTGCCTACTCAGGAACCCACACTTTAAGTCTCACCAACCTGAGGTATGTGGCCATAAGCAGTGGTACACTGGCACAGGTTTAACAACCCCCTCTCTAGGAGAAATCAAACAAACAAACTACGTGTAGCATTTGCCAATTCCTGTGGTATAAATACTCCCGCCATGGCCAGCTGAAGCTGCCAAAGTGATGTCACTGAATGTGGATTTGGGAGAGACAGACAACATCATACCGTAACCAGGCATTTTCACCATACAGATAGAAGAGACAGAAATAGCTGTAAACGCATAGGGAATAGGAAAATCTAGTAAAATGATTAAGAAGTGATGAATTTTGAGTATTGATTACCTTTGTTTTTAGTATAATTTATTTGATTGTAAGTTTATGTAATTTAATGTCCAATAATGGCTGTGTTGAACACTAGCTCACAAAATTCCTGAAAATTGAACACTCATCTCTCCTGAACCCGTGTGGCCCAGTGCAGCACACCAGTGGCTGTAAAGTAATGAAACCAGATTCTTCGTGTGGCAACTTGTCTTCCTCGCTTACAAATTTGTCTGGATTCTTTTGAATACTCTTTGTTGGAAATGTGACATATGAATATAGTGAAAGAAAGAAAGGCAGAGGAGGAACGAGTTATTCTGGAGACAAATTTTCTGGATGGTTGAAGGCTTAGCTCTTTAAGCTCCCAAACTGTAGAAGTTTTAACCCTTGTAGTTGGACTTTTAAAAGAATTATAGCACACCCTTTCCTACTTCATTACGCCTGAGGCTTTATTGCTTATTATCTTTTTATTGCCAACTGAGCGGATGTGGCCGTGAGGAAAGCTATTTGCCCCTGGAATAACTGACCCCAGACTGCTGTGCTGCTGGGACTCTTGACTCACTTTCTAGAGGATTTTTATTCTCTCTCACTGTTCGGAGCTATAATTTCTTCCTGCGGTCAGTGTGTTTGTCTCTGGCATCTCCCTCCTCTTCCTAACTGACTAGAGATACAGAGAACAAAAATTACTAGAATCATACTTAAAAGGTCACTAATCTGCTGCAATATGGGCCTGATGAGGAAAAAGATTAAATTTTAGTGCATGGATCTTGCAGTAGTTACTTTGGCTGTTCCGAAGCCTTTGCTTAACTTTTGGTCCTTGTAGAATCTCTGGAGAGGAGACATTTCCAGATTACTATGTTCCAGATCAGTGAGTATTGCTACAATTACATTATTATTATTACCTATGAGCGTATACAGTATCACATGCGTGTATTCCATTACAGAAAAAGGGAAATTCATCTCTGGACCAGTCAATATGTCAGATAAAAAGCAGACCAGTCCCGGCCCGTATTTTGAGGGACCTCACAATGCTATTGAAACATGAAGCGTCCATATGGTAATAAATTTTGCAAAGAACAGTAAGGATTCAGATGGTAAAGTTTAGGGCATGTCTCCTTGCTCTGAAGGAGATTCTTGGACTCTCAGCACAGACTCAGGCAATGGATGGGGAGGCAGATCTGGCCTTTGGGAATTTCCCTGCCTGGAGGAAGGGAGGGCCTGCCACACACCAGCCCATCCCTGGGAGTCCTGCTTGCTGGGGCTGGGAGAGGAAGTAGAATGCACCTGGCCACCTGGCACTGGCCTTCAGCAAAGCTCCCTGCCCCTGTTTCACGCGTCTACCTATTCCTGTGCATCTAAGTGAGAGGAGACAACATTAGATAATTGTTCCCCTGCTTTCAAAGAGGAAGCAATTTCCCACGCTTCTGTCTTCTTCCCTAACTGCAGGAAAGGCAGCCTCACGTGCTGATGGAGGAAGCAGCCTCTTCCATGCAGAAAAGGGACACCGGCCTCATTCCTAATATCTTCCTCACAAATTCGCCTCTCATTGCTTTGGATGAGAACTTTTGGGAATTCTCTTAAAGCTTCTGGGAATTCTTTAGCGTGCCTCCCTCATTATAGTTCCTTTCGTTAAGCCCTTATTAACTCCTTGAAGGAGATTCATTTGATGGGCGGTGGAACAGAAGCGATGTCCAGGGCTGGGGGTAGCATGGAGGGCAAGGTCCAGGAGGTGAGCAGGTCCAAAGACCAACTCCTTTCCTGCGCTGGCCCCATATGCCTGCTGTTGAAATCACTTGGGCAACTTCTAGGAAGTCTCCGGAGCTGGGGTCACCCCCCATATAGGGCAACGGGGAGCCCAGCAGGGAGTGCTTGCTCCTCCACACCCCGCCTCACTGGCCTAATTAACAAGTTGGGTCCTTTCCAGCTCCTTTACGTGGCTCTCGCGGGGCTGGGCTCCACTGGGGGCGGGCAGACAGTCTTACTTTAAGCGGAGTATTGATCCTCACGCGGTCACGTGCCCCTCTTGGGGGAGCACTCTCATGTTTTAAGTGCACGCAGTTACTCTCTTGACTGGCTTGTAAACAGGTTTTAATGGGGCTATTAGTGTAAAAGGACAGGAAACTTTCAAAAACAACCTCTTAAATATTCATGAGGATGTTAAATCTGGCGCTTAATCACCAGTGTTTGCACACAGCTAAGGGGGAGGGAAGACAGCTGACGGCTGCCTTCACTCTGAACAATTGACAGGGCATTAATAAACGCTCTTACAGGCATGATTAATGGCCAAGAGAACAGGACTTTTTTTTTTTTAAACAAACGGAGCCCCTTTCCTTTGGGGACTCCTGTTCTGGTGGGGGGGTGTCCCTGGCGGGGTGGGAGTGGGATTCAGAGGTAGATGGATGCTGGGGCGGTGTCATGGACAGCACACCTCCTTTCCCTTCAGAAATGGTTAACTGGACCTCACATCTGACTGTCCATTTCCCTGAGCACAGTTTTCTCAGGGGAAACTTTCCAAAAACTTAAGCAGGGAATCTCCAAAAAATTCCCTACCTGGAGAATTCTTATGTCAACTTTGGCAGGGCCATGAGGGAGGCACCTGGGCCCTCATTGCCGGAGCTCCCTGGAGGATTGTTGCCAGCTGCCTCGCCATACCTGAGCTCACATGCTTTCACACTGGAGACAGATGCAGGCAAAGATGGTCAGCTGTGCCTCGGGAACTCCTGTGAGGTGCCCTGCCTGGCCTGGAGCCATCTATCTATGTGTGTGTTTTAATTCCTGCAGCAGAATTTTTCTCTGACTCCTCTGTACCATTGATATAGAATCTCCACTGAAAATATGTGGGACGTGTACTTTTTAACTAGTAAATGATCTACACTGTTAACTTCTGGAATGGACCTTGGAGACTATCCAGGTTCATCCCCACTCCTGCTAGATAAAGAAACTGAGGCACAGAGAGGTGAAACGACTTGTCCCAGGCCACATACTGAGGTTGTGGCAGAGAGTGCTGGACCTCAGGTTCCCTGACTCCTAGTCCACCCCCATGTCAGCATGGTGCAACCTCTCCAGGGGGAGCCAGAGAACAACCAGCTGGTCCCTTCAGAAGTACTGCAGGCTCAAATGCCAGATCAGTTTCAAGTACGGCAAGACCTGTGTTACTAGAATCAAAATCAGGTTAAGCACAGAAAGTTCTGGAATACATTCCACAGTTTCTATGTGGTGGGAAACCCCAGCCTCATTATCTGGGACCAACTCAGAAGTTCTAAACTGTTTCCACTCTGTAAGTGCCAGTTGGGATTTTTGGTTGACAAATTACATTTAGAAAAGAAACGAAGGCTACCTCCCATGCACAAAGTCAGGAATCCATGAAAATCTATTCTTACGAGCTAGAGAAAACTCTACTGTGCTTTATAATGGTAGATCAGGGCAAAAAAAAAAAAAAAAAATCAGTGTCTTGCATAAAACTCCTCGCAGCACCCAGCCCTTGCTGCCCACATTCCACATGCTTCTAGCAAGCCCTTCCTGTGCACAAGCTACCAAATTAGGGGCAGGGGTGGGGGGAGGGAAGGTCGTCATGAAGATGGATAAAAAGTGTGTCTGTCCCCACAGTAGACACACTTCGTCTAATTAGAAATTTAACTCTAGGGCCATGTCAGAAGACTGCACACAGTACCAGGCTGAGCTTTTTGTAAATATTGCTTTCGCCATCTCATACCCCTGCTCAAGAATCTGAGGTGGCTCCCACCACATCTGGGTCCAGCCCAGATCTGCCCTCCTCTGCACAGCCAATTTTAGCTTCCCCTCAAAGCCAAACACATCTCTTCCTTTCCAGTCAGTGGACCAGAGAACATTCTACAGGCAATATGGATATGGTTCTCAATCATAGTTTTATTCAGAGACTTAGTACAGCATTTTTCTTTTTTTGGAATACTGACCAGGAATGAAAAATCAGCCTCTCTTGCTAAACAGTTTACTTAATGACTTCCATAAGAGCCAATCTATTGATTTTTTTTAAACAAAACTCCACTTGTCTCTTTCATCTGGATATATAGCTGGTACTTGCTGTTGGTAAAGCAACCAATTTGAGAAATAGTTTCCTTTTCACAATTAGAATGAATGTATTTTGACAGTTTTTACCAATAATGGTTGCAATGTTTGGCACAAATGCATAGCATAGTTGAAACTTTAAACCCCAGTTGAGTTGGACACTGTTTTCTCTGTGGAAGGCAGATTGTCAGCTGTATCAAGTACAAGGAAGGATGCTATGTTTTGTCAGTTATCAAACTTATGCCAACTGTTGGACAATACAACAGTGATTTCACAGAACATGATTTTGGATCGACAATATGCCTCTTAAACCAAAGTCTCCTATTTTTGCTTTATTTGTTTAATCAGTCAAATGTAGAAGGATTCAGCATGGTTCACTGAAAATGCTTGGATAAGGATGTAGGAAATTTAGGTTCTACTCCCAGTAGTCTCTCTAAATTCTTGTACATATTAGGCAAAACTGACTTTCCTCACCTGTAAAAATGGGTGCAGCAAAACCAGTACGAAAAAAATGCAGGAAGTCATATCAATCTGTTGTTTCAAGTGAAGTAATGCATTATCTTTTGTAGTACTTAACAAAATTGTGATTATTTGGGCTGTAAGCTCCATAAGCCCTCTTTGTTCACCCCTGTGCCCTCAGTGCCTTGACAAAGTTCTTGTCACACGGTAGACACAGAAAGATAATGGGATAAATGCAGGCATGAATAAATGGTTGAACACCAAACACCAATACAAATCCAAACTATTTTATTCTTGTGTCCGTGGGACACCAAATTAAGTGGAGAGATGAGATACATCTCATGAGTCAGAAATCTTTTGGTGGTAAGCTAACAGAAACTCCTCTTGAACTAGTTTAAATATTGAAGAAGTTTATTGACCCCTATAACCTAACGGTACAAAGAACAAGGCTGGAGTTGGCCTCAGGTACTTGAACAATGGGTGTCAATTTCTCTCTTGACCTCTGTCCTCTTTCTCTCTGTCTCTGTCTCTCTCATTCCTGTTTGGCTTCACTCTTTAATGCAGACAGATTCCTCCATGGGGTAGAGAACGTGGCCACGGGGAGCCCGAGATGCACAACTTTTTTGTGCTTTCTGCCAGGAAAATCCCAGGGAGGGATTCTGATTGACATTTCCCTGAGTCACAAGCTCATCTTTGACCACTGTGGCTGCCGTCCCCTTTGTTGCAAGGGGGCGGAGCCATTACTAGTCCATCTAGGGCTTCCGAGGTTAGGGTCTGTTTAATAGAAGGGTGGGGCTGGCATCTGGGGTTTGGGAGAGGTCCTGGGCCTGGCAGTTAAAGACAATAGCCACCATTCAGTGCAAATTCTGTAGGAAAGGAGACTAGTTGATCTTGTTCTAATGTTCATAATTTGAGCCTCGATTTTTCTGGCTCCTGGCGTAGCTCAGTTTCATCAGAAAATCCAGAGCAGAGGCAGCTATACCTGTGCGTAGAATGGGCAGCCAGCCTCTTGAAATTCAATGAAAGGAGTCATTCTTTGGGTTAGGACAAGAGTCCTCAGTGGCTAATTACAATTCAGGAACCCATATAAGAGTCAACCTTATAATTTATGGTGTCAATAGACACCAACACTAACCCAAACATTGTTCTCCCTACTTCTAGGGAGTTATCGATGGAGATTTCGGGCATAAAAAGGCAATGAAGATCCTTCCTGGTGGCAGTTGAAATTAGTGAGTGAGATGCGGAAGATGATATATTCCCATCAATCCTCCATGGCCCAATTAAATGTCACCTCATCTCTGAAGCCTTTCACTGTCACCCCATGAAGACTAACAAAGCTTTACTCATTGTTAGGAGAATTGTTAGGAGAATTTAGTGAGCTAATACATATAAGGCACTTAGAATGGCACTGGCCACATTGCAAGCGCTCAATAAGTTTTAGCTTTTATTATTGCAATAGGACAAGAGGGAGACCATAGGCACAGTGGCTACCAAAAACAGATGTCGCTGCGTCTCTGTGTCCCTGGTCTGTATACATTTTTCTACTTTACACATGTAACTTTTGCTTTAAGAACTTGCCTAGGGGCCATACAATGGGAATTTTTGGTCCAAAATCATTGTGCTGGGGCTGGGTTATCTCATGCATGGGCATTTTTTTTTACCTGATTTCCTACAATAGCTTTACAAGATTTAGATACTGGTTTTAACATTTTGTGCTAAACTGGTAGAGCTCACTGGTAGAGCTTGTTTAAAATGTGGTTTTCCCGAGTCTCCTCCTGAGAAATTCTGACTTGTGGGTCTGGGAGAGAGACCCAGGAATGTCAATTTTTGACTACATCTTCAGTGATTCTCCTACAGGTGGTTTCACGGACCGTGATCTGAGAAACACTCACCCAGAGGAAAGAGAGATAGGGATGGGGAGGGGTGAGGAAAATGGGCAGCAGTTATTCTGTAGTTGAGACTTCCCAAAGTCCCACTGTGCCAAGGACCAGGAAGAGGGCTCCATTGTGTTTCCCTCCTGTGTCGCCAGGGTGAGTGTGAAACATCCACTGTACCTACTGGTCCATCTAGCCTATGGTCATCTGGGCCAGTAATAGGGTCACAGCTCTGTCAAGTACTAAACTCAGCATCCATTCACTGTTGTGCTGTCCATTTGAAAGAGGGGGTGGTAGTGGGTGGAGGCCTGGGGTGCCAGAAGTCCCACAGCATGAATGTCTTTATGGGCATCATGGTGGACGCTGCCCTCAGGTCCTTGTCCTCCTGCATGAAGAGAGATTTCCAGGAGGGTTCAGGAATAGAATTTGAATGGTCAGATGCAATCTCAAAGACCCTGCCCTTTGGGCAGGAGTTGATGTGTATTAAGGCAGCCTATCAGAGGAACATGCATTACCAACTCTTATGCTTTTGTATTAAGCATTATGTCTCATCTTTACAGTCAGATTAATGGAGATTAGTGGTTCCACTTAAGAGTTTAAACATTGTGCTGACCCAAATTGTTGGAGCCATCATAACGTGCTATATGTTCAAGGGCTGGACCAGCTGGTAGTCGAGTAGGGGGAGGGCGAGGTCTACATTTTCACAAAGTGATTTCATTAATTGTCTTGTGTAAGAAAGCTGGGGGGCCTATTTATGCATAATGCATATATGGCACTCCCCCCACTTTCCACACACTTAAATGCCCATCAGCCCAGTCTGGTGATGCTCCTTTGCTAAGAGGACATTTAATAATCAACGGTCACTCACGCTTGCCTCCTCTTGGCTTCTGTGGGCGGAGCCCAGTCCCTGAAGTCTCAAATGGTTTCATTAATGTCTTTTATCCACTCGAAGGATAAAAATAAATCTCTCAAAAGCTCTTAGAAACCTGCCACCCTGTATGTAGGAGGAAAAACCAGGACGGCTGTTAATTAACAAACTTAAACCATCTCTACAGGAACAGACAGCTGTGATCCACAGAACACATGAACCAAACCCAGCCTTCCTGTAGGGTCACAACTCCTTTTTGTTCATTGGACTGATTTAGCCATTGAAAACTTTATGTCTTAGTCAATTCCGGCTGCTATAGCAAAATACCATAGACGTGGTGACCTCAACAACAAACATTTATTTCGCATAGTTCTGGAAGCTGAGAAGTTCAAGCTCAAGGTGTTGGTAGATTCAGTGTCTGGTGAGGACTCTCTTTCTGCTTTAAAGATGACTTTGTCTTCTCATTATGTCCTCACATAATCTTTCCTGGGGGGTGCATGCTCATGGGGGTGGGAGTGGGGAGAGGGATCTCGCGTCTCTTCCTATTTTTATAAAGGCATTAATCCCATCATGAGGGCCCCACCCTTATGACCTCATGTGACCATAATCACCTCCCAAAGGCCCCACTTCCAAAACCCATCACATTGGAGATTAGGGCTTCTGCATATGAACTTGGGGAGGGGAGCACACACACACATACACATACACACACACACGTAATTCAGTTCATAGCGCTCTGCGGCTGTTATAAAGTTAAAGAGGAAGTCACGGATGAATCTTACTTTAAAGTGAAGGGTCTATTTTTCTTAGTAAGTGTACTAAGGACTGGTAAGTCGTTCTTTGGCATGTCCTCAAAGCAGAGGATCTGGGCTGGAAAGAGTCGAAACCTATTTGGAACCAAATCTAGTGGAGAAAATGAGCCATCAACCTGGAAAAGGACATGTTTGGCCAAAGACAAGATAATGTGACTGATTTTGTTGAGTGGCCAGCTGGAGCTAGAGGTTACGAAGAAAGGAAACCCCAAAATGCTTGGCGTAGTGGCAGCATCAACGGATGTAAAGATTAGTATGGGGCAGAATGGATCAGGATTTGGTGGAGGGAGGGGTGTGTTTAAATTGAAAAGGCCCCAACCATCCCCGCTTCCCCCAGCACAGTTGTGAATCACTGATCTAAATTGTCAAAGAGACGTCCCAGAAGATGAGCTCTCACTTAATATCGAGGGACATTTGTTCTAAGAAATTTTCCCTTTACCTTATAACCCATACATGTATATACATGACATGGAAGAATTTTTTTTAAAGTGGCTTCTACTTCATGTTTTTCTAGGAGTATTTAAAAATATCTTCATAGCGTCATCTTTCAAAAACATTCTCCCAAACTCTGCGTATAAAGTAGACTATTTCAACTATAACAGTATCAACTAATTCTCCTACAAATGCTGATGACGTCAACAGCATTGTGAAGCGAGGTAGATAGGTATTGGTATTATTTTCTCATGTTATAGAGGAATAAAGTAAGACTCAGAGAGGAGAAGCTGCTTGGCAAAGGTCACACAGCTAGAAAGTGGCAGAGTCAGGATTAACTTACATCTGTATGACTTAAAATCCACAGTGATGACAATAACATTTCTGCCTTCTGCATTCTTTCCTGCAAATCAAGAGAGAAGGAAAGTGGGACTTCCTACAAGTCAATCAAGCCTGTTTGGGCAGAGCTCTCCCCTTGGCCTGGTTCTTCTAGGGGGTCCAGATGGAGTTCAGAGGTCATCCCCTTGAGGCTCGGAAATTCACATTAGCAGAGTGTTATAAATGTTGGGTTGGAGATGAAACCTCATTAATGCCCAAAGACCTGGAATTCTTGCACAGAGCCAGGGTGGGGGAAGTGGAGCAATGCCATTTTCTTACTTCTGTTGGCCACAAGCTTTGGAACATCTTTGCTGTGAAATATTAAAGTAGTTGGGCTCCTTGTTATGCATTACTCCTCCTCTAACTCTGCCTGCTTCTGATCGGCTGGCCTTCTCACTGTCTCCCTGACCTGAGGCCTCATTCCAATGCTAAATCTGTTCTCTGAAGTTCCTGATACATAGTTGACTTTAGGGAAGGTTCTAGAGTCTTCTTGACTCTGTTTACTTCTTTAAGTAAGTCAATTAGCTTACTCCTTCAAGGATTTAAGAGTTTCTGTCACTAGAGATCTTCTAAGGCCTTGCTCCTGAACATGTGGAGTGGACCAACTAGAAGCATCAGCATCACCTGGGAGCTTGTTAGGTAGAATCGTAGGCTCCACCCCAGACCTACTGAGTCAGAAGCTACATTTTGATGAGACCCCCAGGTAACTTTAAAATGTGAGAAGCAATGCTCTAATGAAGCTATAAAATACTTCTGTGGTGGTGGAAGTCAGCCTTCTGGCACGGTGATACTCTCTGGGGGTTTTTGGTTGGCTTGGGGTGGGAGGAAGCCTGGAAGAGAGGGAGAGCTTGGGTTGGAACATCCAAGGTTTCTTGTTCCTTTCCCTCTTCCCTTTCTTTCCTCTGAGTCAAAGCAACCCAGGTGAACTCTTTGGATAGTGTCTAATATGCCCCAGGAGAGGGGAAAGTAAAAGTGACTGTTTTCTTATAATTCTGCATACTTAGGAAGGGAAGGGATTTGGATATTCTCTGTCTACTCTTCTGAGCAGAAGTCACTTCTGCAGCCTCTCAGACACACAGTGCGTGCTCTTTCTCAAAGACTCCCAGTGTCAGGAAGTTCACTGCCTCCTCTTCTCCATTTTTTCTTTCCAGTAAACATTTGTCAAGTGCTTCCTGGAGGGTCAGGCCATGTTAGGGCACAGAGACAAATATGTCAGTCTGTTCCTGTCCTCAGGTGGTTAACAGTTTGTAACTTCAACTCCATAAAATATATCATAACCTCTCTAAGTCTTCCCCAGGCCAATTAAATCTATAGTGGTATATATATGTGTATGTATGTACGTATGTATGTATGTATGTATACGTATCACATGTATATTTCTATGGAAAAAGCATGGGTTTTGGAATTGGTGTTGGATATAAATCCTAGATGTATACTCTTGGACCCCTCTGAGCCTCAGTTGTTTCATCAATATTAGGATTACTTTGTTGGTAGCAATAACGCAACTCTGGCGAGCTTTAGCAAAAAGGAAGATTTATTGACCCAGGGAATCAGAGGAATGGTTGAATAGGCAAACTGCGGGTAAGCAGCTACGCTTCAGGAACTACTGCAAACCAAGACTAGAAACCCAGGAGGTTCTCTCTGTCTCTTTCTGCTCACCCTGACCGTTGACTTTAGTCTCTCTCTGCCTGTAATTTTATCAGAGTGGGAAATATGACTCCATCTTACAATTCTAAAGGCCTCTAAGGAAGTCATCAAGGTTAAATGAGGTCAGAAGGGTGAGGCCCTGATCCAGTAGGATTTGGGCCGGAGAGCTCGATTTCTCTATCTACACGTGTGCACAGGTAAAAGGCCATGTGAGGACACAGAGAGAAGGCCGCCCTCCACAAGCCAGGAAGAGGGGCTCACCAGAAACCCACTCTGCTGGCATCCTGATCTTGGACTTCCAGCCTCTAGAACTGTGAGAAAATAAATTTTTGTTGTTTAAGCCACTCAAGTCTGTGGCATTTTATTATGGCACTCTGAGCAGACTACTACAATTCGTATTTCCCTAACGACTAATGATCTGGAACATCTTTTCATGTGCTTTTTGGCCATTTGTCTACCTTCTTTGGAGAAATGCCACTTCAAGTCCTTTGCCCATTTTGAAATTGGGTTGTTTGTCTTTTTGTTGAGTTGTAGTTGTTTTTTGTTCATTTCATAATTTTTGTTCTTTTATTATAGTTGTTATTTCTTTCTCACCCCAAATTCAGTCAATCACTGGTCCTTGCTCCCACTCATCGCTTGAACGCATCCTCCTTACCACTGCTGTTACCCAGGCTACAGTCTTCTCTCCTTTGCTGTTCGTGCCTATCATCTCTCCCTCCCTGAATCCGTTCTCCATCCCACAAACAGAATATCAAATGTGTCTTGTCACTGTCTCGTCACTGCCATGCTCAAAGCCATTCAGTTGACCTCCAATTCCTTGCAGTGAATTTTAAATCCTTTACGTGGTTTTTAAGGCCCTTCATAATTTGCCTCCTGTCCACCCTTACCCCTCCAGCCTCATTTCATGCTGTTCTCCCTCTAAAAATCTAAAACATGTATCTCCCTTTCTCAGGATGCATTGGGGTGCACTTCAAAGTGCATTTCAGACATCAGGATCCTTCATATCTGACCAATTCAGCATGCATGTCGTTTATTTATGTTTTTAGGGAAAGTTTACATACAATAAAATTCACAAATCTTAAGTGTATCATTTGATGTTTTTTACCAGCTGTGTATTCCAGACCCGTTTCACGATGTAGAACAGTACTACCATCCCGGAAAATTTCATTATGCCCCTTCCTGTCAATCCCCACCTCAACCACCCCTGCCCACACCCCCAGCCCTCACCCCAACCAGGGGCAAGCATTGTTCTGATTTGTTTCCTTTATAGATTAGTTTTGCCTGTTCAAGAACTTCATTCTTTTGTTAAAACTTCTTTCTTTCTTCAATATAGTATTGAGATTCATCCATCTTGTTACGTGTGTCAGGGTTTTTTTTCTTCTTTTTTTGGTTACTGAGTGGTATTCCATTGTATGGCCATGACGCAGTTTGGTTATTCATTCTCCTCTTGATGAATATCTGGGCTATTTCCAGTTTTTGGCTGTTAGGGATAAAGCTGCTATGAATATTCTTGTACAAGTCTTTTCGTGAACCTGTTTCTGTTTCTCTTGGGTCAATACCTTGGAGTTGAATTTCTGGGTCATGTGTTGGGTCTATGTTTTGTTTTGTAAGCTACTGCCCAACTGTTTTCAAAATGATTCTACCATCTTACATTCCCACCAACAATTATGAGAGTTTTAGTTGTTCCACATCATTGTCAACATTTGGTATTGTCAATCTTTTTAATTTTAACCATTCTGGTGACCTTTTGACTTTAATTTGTATTTCCCTAATGACTAAATAGTGTTGAGAATTTTTTCATGTAGTTATTAGCCCCCTGTATATATTCTTTTGTGAAGCATCTGTTGAAATCTTTTGCCCATTTTAAAAAGTCAGGTTTAACAAAGTATAATTTAAATACAGTAAAATTTGCCCCTTTTAGGTGTATATTTTTATAAGTATTGAAGACATGTATAGTCGTATAACTACTACAATCATCAGGATATAGTTTCCATCACTACAAAAAGTTTCCTTGTGCCTCATTGTAGTGTATGCCTTCTCCCTTCCACCTGCTCCTGGTAACTACTGATCTATTGTCTGTGCCTAAACTTTTGCCTTTTCCAGAATGTCATACAAATAGAATCATGTGGTACGTAACATTTGAGTCTATCGCTCAGTCTTAATTTGGTTGTTTGTCTTCTTATTGAATTCTAGGTATTCTTATTTATTCTGGATACCAGTCTTTCAACAGAAGTACGTTAGCTGAATATTTCCTTCCAGGCTATGATTTGCCTATTCTTTTTCTAAATGGTATCTTTTGGTGAGCAGAAACTTGAAATTTTTATAAGGTCTAATTTGTCAATTTTTCTTTTATGGTCATTGCTTTCTGTGCCCTGAGAAACCTTTGCCTATTTATAAATTATGAAGATATTCTTCTATATTTTCTTTTAGAGACTTTATTGTTTTAGCTTTTTTTTTTGCTGAGGAAGATTTGCCCTGAGGCTAACATCTGTTGCCAATCCTCTTTTTTTTTTTGCTTGAGGAAGATTAGCCCTGAGCTAACATCTGTGCCAATCCTCCTCTATTTTTTTCGTATGTGGGACACCTCCACAGTGTGGCTGGTGAGTGGAGTGGGTCTGTGCCTGGGATCCAAACCAGTGAACCCCAGGCCGCCAAAGCAGAGCACGTGGAACTTTAACCACTCAGCCACAGGGCCAGGCCCTATTGTTTTAGCTTTTTATATTTAGTTCTATGATCCATCTCAAATTAATTTTTGTGTATGGTGTGAGATAGGGTCAAGGTTCATTTTTTTCACTAGCTCATCAGTCAAAATCAATCTCTCACCTTGTGCTCCTATAGTGTGTTGTGTCTATTACGGGCACTCATAATTTCCACCTATTGTGTATTGTCCAGTTTTTGTGGACTCATTGCTTCTTTAACTGGACTTCCTTGTGGGCAAGAACCACACATTCTATATATATAAACAAGCAGATAGGGTAGTGCTAAAGAATTAAGTTTTGGGGTTTGGTGAACCTAGGATTTCATCCAGGCTCCATCACATAACAGGTGTGTGAGCCTGGGCAAATCTTCGCTTCTCTTGTTTATTCAGGAGGCATTTAGGGTCTACCCCGTGCCTGGCACAGGGCTAGGTGGTGGGTCCCAGGGATGAATGCAGCTCAGGCAGGCCTTGAGGGGCTCTGCTCAGGTCAGGAGAGGGGATTATGGGTAAGGTAATTATTAAACAATAGGTTACCTGCTCTGACAGAAATATGAATAGGTGATTATAACATCAGAGGTGTGCTCGCTTCGGCAGCACATATACTAAAACTAAGATCAGAGAGGAGGCAGAATGGCTTCCCAGTGGAAGTGAAGCCTGCCCTGAATTTCAGCAGACGAGCAGGAGTTAGCAGGGCAGAGATGGACGGGGCAAGGGTGCCTGGTGGAGGGAGCAGCGGGGCAAAGGGTACGAGGTGAGTTTCCTTGACTGAAACATGGAGATTACACTTCATAGAGTTGTCTCGAGGACTTTACGAGATAACAAAGGTGACATAAGGTTGCATTGTAGGGGACACACATACTAAAAATATTATTCATTGTTTATCTGAAATTCAAATTTAACTGGGCATCCTGTATTTTTATTTACTAAATCTGGTGATCTTAATGTGATGACACTTACCACAGTACCTGACATATGGTAGACATCCAATAAATGTGTGTTAAATTTAACTCTGGAATGGGACAAGAGGAATAAAAACAAGAGGAAAAACAAGGGGAATAAAAGTAGGAAGAGTAATAAAGAGAATAAAGAATTTGACCCTTGATGTCCTTGAAAATTTCCCTTGTAGGAGTGAGGGCATTTCCTGCCAAGTGCAACCTTTGTGTTGAAATCAGTGCTCTTTCATGGGTAGAAATGCTCCTGGAAGGATGCTGATGGGATTCTGGGTGGTGGGGGTCGTTCCAGGTGACCATGGCAGGCATGGTTCTGGGGTCAGTGGACCAGAAGGAAAGTACTATGCACAGTTTTGCTCCAGAGCATGTAATTTGAATGTCCTTTCTTTCTCTTTCTTCTTTGTAGCCTGAGGAGTTCTGAAAATCCAGGTGACTTCTCATAGAAAAAATTGGGGCACTAATGTGCCCCAAGAACCACGTGGCTTGGGTTCCCACCAAAGCTCCCACCTGGGCCCTCTTGGGAGCCTGAATCATGCCTCCCTGCTTCTGGCCACCCCAAGGGCCCAGCTCCCAGGACCCCACCTCCTGACCCGCAGCAGGAGGGGATTCAGGGCGCTTCCAGCCCTAGGTGATATGGCTGCGTCTAGATGTGCTTAACAAATTGCCTGTTCACTCAATTACATTTTATTTAATCATCTGTAATCATATAAATTATGCCTGATGGTAGTAAATGTTCGTGTCAGTTCCTAATTACAGATTGATTAATTGGCTGGGGTGATCTGTATTACTACTTATATAAGAATATATGAAGATAATGATAAATTAGGGCTGGTGGTGCTGAGCTCAGGAACATGGAACGTTTCCAATCGCATCCCACTTTTTGGGGATGGGGAAGCTATTCCCCCTTCCCTGTCTTGTTCGTGTCAGATGCCCCCAGGAGGGTTTGTGTTCTATTGATTGGTTGATTTTGGCAACATCTGAGTCAAGAAATATTTATTATTGTTTAGTTAGCATATGTGTGTGTGTCTAAAATTTTTGCTGTGCGGTGCTTTCCTTTTTGGCTGTTGGCAGAGATGAATAATGACAAGCTCATTAAGTTCAGTTGGGCTCATTACAGCCTGCTGGGCTCAGAAAGTTCCCAAGGTTAGATCTGGCCTGGAGAGAAGGAGTCCAGAGAATGAAGGGGTGGGGGGACTTTATTAGTGTCTACAGAATGATTCTCTGTTAGGTGATTTTATCTTTTTGCTTCCTTGAAAGACAGAACGTCAAATGATCCAGAAAATACTTCGAAGCTTTTCACAGTGACATCAGACCTTTGCGGATGTCTTTAAGGCAACCTGCCTGTGCTGTGTAATTATTAGTTCTCAGCTTTTGAGAACGTAATCTAATTAGAATGTACTCTGCTTCCATCATCCTTGCTCCCCCTTCCCACTCATACCTGGGACTAAAGGTAAAGATGAGGCAACATGGGATAAGAGGGAGAATCTGATAATCCAGGAGTGGGCCCTTGTTTTAAGGAAGGGGCTTCAGACTTCATCCCAGCTTCCTCGCCTCTTGAGTAGTGATGGGCAGAGGAAGAATGGCAGAAAAGCCTGTGGGTGTCCTGTGCTCTGAAGACACGGCATGCCAGGGGTTGTTACTGGAGAAGACCATGAGCTGACCTCTCCCCTTGACAGATGAGCCACAATAGGTGCTCCTTCCATTTACTTTATGGGCTGAACTTCCTCAGCTGACTTTTTCTCAGGTCCCATTGGCCAAGATTGGCTCACATGTCCACTCTAAATCAATCATTGTTAAAGGGACTGAGACAACTGTGATTGGCCTAGACCAATCGTGACTGACTCTCTGGTGGTCTGGGGAGGAGGATCGCCTTTCCTGAATATACAGCCTGGTAGAGGGTGACACTTGAACAAAATCAAGGCTCTGTCAGTGACCAAGAAGTGGGTACATGTGCGTGCACGCGCGTCTGTTTGTATGTGTAGGATTAGGGGCAATTGGTTGTTTGTTGAGTGGGCAGCCAGCATTGTCTCCTCCGGGAAAATCATATGAAGACCCTGAAATGCAGGAACCATGAATATCCCATATCAGATCCATAGGAATGAAGATTCAAGCGCCTCAGAAGAAAAACACAATAAATAAGGCATATCCTCCAACATGATTGGCTTTTATTCAGTTCTTCTCCTTTTGTTCTTCATAATAATAGCTTGCAGTTATAGATGGCATTCAGAACTTTATTCTACACATCACATGGAGGTGTCATATGGCTAATCTATTAAAGAAATTATGCTAGTGTGTGATATGGGTGGGACCTATGGAGGACACTGTTAGCAGCCCACCCAGCATCCATTCTCCCTATTCCTTCTTTCAAACTGAACCTCAGTTGACCATCTCCAGCTTCAGAAGAGGATCTTCATGACACTGAGCCAATTGGAGCCTGTCAGCCCCTTGGCAGTGGCTACAGGCCCAAGAATGACCCAATAAGATTGAAGGCAAAGACTGGAGTCCTTCTAGGGGAAGAAGTTCTACTTTCCATTGTGCTGGGTAGAAACAAGAAAGCACACAGCCCTGATTCCCCTGGCAGCCATGTTGTGAACATGAGGGGAGCAAGTGTTAAATTGAGTAACACAGGGCTGAGACACTAGGGCCTCCATGACATCACTGAGCCAAACCTGGAGCTACCACCTCAGACTTTGCTAAGTAAGATGATAGCTTCCTTATGACTTAAGCCCATGTGAACTGAGAACTTTGTTTACTTGCAGCTGAAAGACTCCTTACCAAAATAGGTGTCCATTATGATTTTATTTTACAAATAAAGAAACTGAACCAGAGAAAGTAAGTGAGCTGCCTCAGGTCCGACAGCCAAGAGAGTGATGAAAGAATAGAAGCCCAGTCTTTGACCCCGAGGTGGCTTTTTTCCTTCCACCTAATTCCCTCCTATAATGGGGACCACTTCTTAGTGATCAGAAGTTGTCTTGAGTTGATCTGGGGAGGCTGAAGGGAAGGGTGAAATGTTTCCTAGGAGCCCCAGTAGGGTTGGGCTGAGAAATCTAATTCCCCCTGGGTTGGCTGCTGGCTGCCATCTGGAGGAGATCATTATTACCCTGCCCTGTCTTTGTTTAACGGCTCAGTAGTGGGAACAATGGATTCTGAAGAATTGTGCTGGTAAACAATATCTTCTGCTTCCTGGGGGAAACTTACAAAACAAAGGATGAAGATACACTCCCCCTGCCCCCCCAAGAGGGAGGGAGTAGGATGAGAAGGGGAATAGACTCACGAGCCATGGCAACAGCACCTCTGAGATTGTTCCTGGGGAAAGGTCAGGCTCGTGCAGACCGGGTGTCTAGAACCATTACCAGCTCCTGTCCTGAGAGGCACCACTCCATCCTCAGCCGCAGCCTGATTCCATGGGGAGCCCTGGATCTGAAATGGCTCCCCAGCATTGTCCTACAGTGGACTGAATTAGGCTGGCCTTTATATTCTTGCCTTCATTAGTCGCTGGATGTGGGATGCCCTTGGAAGGGCATGACTTTGAGCAAGGTGGCTCTTTGCGCTGAAGCAATCCAGAAGGGGCTGACAGCTGAGGGTTGACCACTGGCCAGCAGTCCTTCTTGAAGAGGGACCTGGGTGCTGCATCTCTGTGTCCATCACAGCTGCCACTACCAACCACCACTGACAATCTCCCATCCTGGAATTCTTCTCTGGAGACCATGACTCCACTTTCTTTTCCGTCCATGAGGATGCCACAGGAGAAGGAGTTTGAACAGGGAGACCCTGTGGCAGTGTCTATGTTCATGCCCACTGTGACCCCAGATAGTAGAGGGGATTCTCAGTAACTAAGAGCCAAACCTTAAGGCTTAGGGACCACCTCTCAGTTTCAGAAGGAGAACCTGTCAGGGGGGAAGCAGTCCTGGCCTTTGAAGGATGGAGAGTCACAATGCCAGCCTGGGATGGGAGTCAGCTGCAAAGCCTGATTTTGCCTCTTTTTTCTCATCTGTAAAACTCAGATAATATCTCCTTTTCCGCTTCTTGTATAAGGCTATTATGAAGCTGGATATAATAACAAACATGAAAACAAAAAAAGTTGTACAGAGTTGTGCGATGGTGCCACTGTCACGTTTGTTATTATGGAAGTGGCTGATGTAAAAGCCAGACCCCATATACCATGGCCCCACCCTAGAAAAGGCGAATGGAAAAGCAGAGCGTTTGACTCAGGGCAGATGAATTTTTCCCTGTGCACCA
Organism: Equus caballus; assembly: GCF_041296265.1. Classification (NCBI taxonomy): domain Eukaryota; kingdom Metazoa; phylum Chordata; class Mammalia; order Perissodactyla; family Equidae; genus Equus; species Equus caballus. Next base: position 74,573,054 of record NC_091691.1, read on the forward strand.
GTTTCCCCTGAAGAAGGGCCCTATGCCTTGTCCCCTATGCCTTGTGCCCTCGAAGGCCCAGCTCAAACCTCTCCACTCTGTTGCTCAGCGATGGGTCGCATCTCTGATCCACCTGCCTCATCTTTACTCCTTTCACACTTACTTATGTGGTCTTCCAGACCTCTTGGTTTGGTGTGTAACCCTGGCAAAAGGGTCAATTCTTAGATGGTAGGGGTTGTCTTTCTTCTGTGTCCTGTCCAGAGCCTGCGTGACTCGGGGCTGGACAGACAGGGCTCTGGGTGGCTGAGTTTTCTTCTCTGACTGCAGTGCACAGTGGAGAGAAACTGGTGTGAGTGCCTGGGGGGAGTCAGAGTGGACTGAGTGTTGGGCATAGGGTCAGAGCTGCCCCTTGGCAGGTCGTGGACTTATAGACTAAGATGCTGTCAGCCCTGGGAGAGACTGTAGTGATCATTGGTTGTACATGCTGCCACTTCTCTCCCCTCTTCCCTAATCCAATATTCACATATTTTTGGAGCACCTTAAACATGCCAGGCCCTGTTCTGGGGGTGGGAGATGTAACATTGAACAAAGCAGACTAAAATCCCCAGCCTTGTGGAACTTACATGCTGATTGGCACATAATAAACAAACCAGGCAGGAAAATGTATGTCGTGTCCCATGGTGATAACTGTGCAAAGAGAAATCAATCAGACAAGGGGAACAGATAATGTCAGAGATGGTTAGGGGGCAGGGGGTGCTATTTTAAGTAAGATGATCCAGGAAGGTGACATTTGAGCAGAGATATGAAAAGGTGAAGGAGCAGCCATGTGGATATATGAGGGAAGAGCACTCATTCCTGGAGCATGAACAGCATGTGCAAAGGCCCTGAGGTAGGCCCTTGCTTGGCAGGTTTGAGGTGTGGCAAGAAGACCAGGGGTTGGAGCAGGGTAGTGATGGAGGAGGAGTGGTGGGTAGGAGATGACTAGAGAAGTGGAGGTGGGAGTGGCACACACCCCAAAGGGCAAGGACTCTGGCATTTGCTCTGAGTGAGGTGGGGAACCATTGCAGGGCTCTGAGCTGAGGAGTGACATGATCTGACTTAGGTTTGGAAGGATCCTCTGGCTGCTGAGTGAACAGACTGTGGGAGGCCAAGGGTGGAAGCAGAGAGATCAGTAAGGGGTCTATTGTAGTAATCCAGGCAGGAGGCGACCGTGGCTTGGACCAGGGGAGCCAGCCGTGGAAGCGGAGAGAAGTGGCTGGGTTTTGGAAGCACCATGAAGGTAAGATTGGAAAGATTTAATGACAGATGAGGATACTGGTCCAGAGAGTGATTTACACGAAAAAGGAGAGATCTACCTAAAGTTGTACAGCTAAGTGGCAGAGTGGGACCAGAATAGCCTAGAATAAAACTGACTTCTGTGCCTGAACCATGCTTCCTTGTGTGTTTGGTGTGCCTGTGTGTGTGTGTGTGTGTGCGTGAGCGGGACTGTGCGTTAGTGTGTTCTTGTGTCCCTGGGTGTGGGAGGCGGGTGACAACAGCAGGAGGAGAAAGGTGCAATGGCGATGGAGCTGCCTGCCTCTCCCCGCTGAATTAGCCACCGTTTCGTGCCTCTCCCCACAGCCATCCTGCTCCCACCTCCTGGCGCCTTCCAGTCCCGCTCCTTCCACGCTGGGCCCTCCTCATCCCGGGGTCCCGCTAATCTGGCTTTCGTGAGGGCAGCATTTCCCCCATCTGCTCTGACAATGGAGAGGAAAGACTGAACCCTTAGGGCGTCATTCTGAGTCCTCTTTTTTTTAAACATGTAATTTTCCGGGTCCAAGTCCCAGCTGATCAGCTCTGTGACTTTGTGGATGGGAGCTGGGATGGGGACACGATGGGGTGGCAGATGGGGTGGATGTGAGAAGATGGCTCACACAAGACACTGGGCAGGAAGGATGACCTGGTGACATGCCTTTGTGTGTCTCCAAGAGGAAGCGAACACTCAAAGATCACTTGGGAGAAGTACCCGTGACACTGGAAAGGAAAGAGCCCTCTAGAACATGGAAAGGGCCATGCTGGGCCATCCCTGAGTCCAGGATTCCCTCTCGTGGTTTGGTAGCTGGGCCTCCCCTGGCTCCAGAACCAGCTGCTGTGATGTGAGGTTCAGGAGGGGCTTTCCTGGGTTAGCTGTCTTCACTGTCCTGTCCAGGAACTTACACAGGCCTCGGGTGAGTCCTTCCATGTTTCAGCATGAACTTCATCTTGGAGCAGTGATCACACAAAGATGCACATGTCAGTTTCCTGTCATCACCCACCTACCAGAATGGACACCATAAAAGACCATTCGCCGTTTGCCCCAAACCAGTGCTCATTACAATTCCCTGAGGAGCTGTTTAAAACACTAGTTTTATTTAATAGAAAAAAATGTAAAAATCTATACAGTGACAAATTGTCCCCATCCTCCATCAGTGCGTTTCTCCCCTTGTGTTACTACTGTTACTGGTTCTGTGATACCCTCCTGGAATTTCTCATAAAAGCAAACATTAGTATAGATTCTTATTTTCTTTCACCAAGTTTTGTACAAAAATGCAGCATACAATACACATTGTTCCACACTTCACTTTTTTCTCTTAATATATTTTGGATTTTTTTACCTCGGTGCCTAGAGACTGTCACATTCCTTTTATAGTTGCACGGTATGGATGTATGGGGGCGGGGGATTCAGGAAATTCAGATTCTCAGACTCCGTGCTGGGCTGGTTGAATCTGAATTTCTTAGAGACCTGCATTTGGAGAAAAATCTCCAGGTGATTATAAAGTAGGCATCACTCTTAACTAGTTGTCTAAACTACATTAACCATTTTGGTCAGCCAGGATGATGTCCTCCCTCTGCCTTTCCCACACAATTGTGATGGGTCAAAAAATGGCTCCCCAAAATATAGTCATTTCCCAATCCCTGGGACTTGTGAATATTACCTTCCATGGCAAAACATGTGATTGAGTTAAGGATGTTGAGATGGGGAGATTATCCTGGATTATCCCGGATATCCCCCTAAATGCAATCACAGGTATCCCTATAAGACAGAGGCAGAGGAGAAGGCCATGTGAAGACAGACACATCCAGAGATGGAGTGACATGGCCACAAGCCGAGGAATGCTAGCAGCCACCAGGACCTGGAAGAGACAGGAAACCGATTCTCCTTAAGAGCCTCTGGAGGAAGCCTGGCCCGCTGACCGCTTGATTCCGGCCTCTAGAACAGTGAGAGAATAGACGTCTGCTGTTTTAAACTACCAAGTGTGTGGTAATGTGTTCCAGCAGCCTCGGGAGGAGAACACAACCATCCACACATGGTTTTGCTGCCAGTGAGCCTTTTTCTAGGCTGTTGCCCTCACCCAGAGTCCCTTTCCTCCTTCTCTCTGCCTATTGGTGTGCTTAGTAATCTTTAAAGCTGACCAAACCCCTGCCTTCTCCATGAAGAGTTCTCGACAGCCTGTCTATGACCTCCTATCGAGTCAACTGTTGGTTCTCATAAATGGCCCTGTATTGTGAGCTAACCTCTTATATGTGGCCGGGCTCCCTGTGGAGGCTGGAAGCTGCTTGGTGCAGAGAACATTTCTTTTTGTTCTAGAGCCCGGGTGTCGAGGTACTGCTCACGGAAGGGTTGGGGCCACTGGTAACCTGATCATATTTCTCGTCTTCTTCCTTCTCCCTCTCGCTCTCCCCACCCTACCATGTCAAGCTGGTTTCCTTTTGTTTTTAGAATTAGAAAATACTCAAGTTAGAAAGTGTTATGGGCTGGACTGTGTTCCCCTAAAATTCATCCGTTGACGTTCTAAGCCCCAGTACCTCAGAATGTGACTGTATTTGGAGGAAGGTTTTTAAAAAGAGGTGATTAAAAGTAAAATGAAATCATATGGGTCGGCCCTGATCCAATAGGCCTGGTGGTCCTTACAAGAAGAGGAAATTAGGACACAGACATGTGCACACAGGGAGATGACCGTATGAGGAAGGGGCCAAATGCAAGCCAAGTGAGGAAGCCTCGGGAGAAACGGAGGCACCTTGCCCTTGGACTTCTCGTCCCCAGAACTGTGAGAAAATAAATCTCTGTTGTTTCAGTCCCCGAGTCTGAACTTTGCTACAATAGCCCTAGCAAACTCATACAGAAGGAGCCCTAGGTACCAAGTAGAACAAGGCCGCCTGCTCCAGGGAGGATCCCTTGTGCAATGCTTCCCGGAGATGAACAACCAGTCTTGGCCTGGCTTCTCTCAGCAAAGAGGAGCCCACCGCTTCCTGTGGCCGTCCATTCCACCATCGGACAATTCTAGGGGTTTAATTCAGTCACACTGAACATTTCCTGAGGACCTACCAGGTCCTAGGCACTGACTGAGCAGTGGGGACACAGCCCTTGTCCTCAGGGAATTCACAACTTGATGGGGACAGCAGAAAAGTCAATTTGACGGTAACGAGGATTATACAACACATTAACCTTGGTGCAAAGGAAGCTTTGTGACAGGATCCCGGGCCCAGCCTGGGAGGCAGTGACAGTGTGGCCCCAGGGGAGGAGATATTCAGCAGCATGATAAAAAATCTGTGCTAGTTTTGTTTGATTGCGGTGACAAATTACCATAACCTTAGTGGCTTAGACGACAGAAATTCGTTCTCTCACACTTGTGGAGGCCGGAAGTCTGAACCCACTTTCTCTGGGCTGAAATCAAGGCCATGTTCCTTGTGGAGACATTAGTGGTGAATCCTCTCCTTGCCTTTTCCAGCTTCTGGAGGCGTCTGGCATTCCTCGGCTTGTGGTGGCATCACTCCAGTGTCTGCCTCTGTCTTCACATCACCTTCTCTTCTGTCTGTGTCAAATCTCCCTCTGCCTCTCTCTTATAAGGAGACCTGTGAGTGCATTTAGGGCCCTCCCAGACAATCCAGGATAATGTCCCCATCTCAAGATCCCTAGCTTAGTCACATCTGCAAGGACCTTTTTTTTACTTATAAGGTAACATTTATGGTTCCAGGAATTAGGTCCTCATATCTTTGGGTGGCTGTTATTCAGCCTGCAACAGCAGAGTGGGAATGGCCGGGCAAAAGGGGAGGGGAAAGCATTCTAGGAAAGGGATCAGCGTCAGCAGAGGCATGGAGGAAGCAAGGAGAAACCTGCAAACCCTCTCTTCCAAGGGATCGCCTTCTAGATGTGACGACAAGGGACGCATTTCCTCCAAATCTTCCCTTGCCCAGGCTGGGTCTCCTTAGTGTCTTTGCTCGTTCTTGAAAGGCTGTTCCCACTTGGGGTGTGGACTCCCCCAGCTGGACTGGAGGTCTCCGATCTCTGGCCTTTCACAGTCTGTGCTCATGCCAGCCCCTCTAGCATGTTTTGGGGGCAAATCTGGTCCCTTAGGAAAATCTTGATGTGAGAGAGGATGGCCTTCAGTGTCTTCCTTCCTCTGTGAGGCTTTTTCTCTACCGTCTTCAGGCAACTTCATTCATTTATTCAACAAACGTTTGTTCAGCTCCATCTGTGGACAGGTCCTGCTCCAGGTACTGGGGAGAGAGTGCTGATGGACACAGGCGGGGTCCATACTCTCCTGGAGCTTACCTTTTAGAGGGGATAGGGAGTGGATAAACTAGTGAACAAATAAAAGAATGAGAGAATTGCAGACAGTGAGGAGTGTTGCAGACAACACAGGGTGGGCCATAGGAGAGGCAGTGGGTGAGTTTGGGGGGGGAGGTCAGGAAGATCTCTCAACAAGGTGACACTGGAGTGAGTCAGGATGACAGGGAGCCTGACACTTGCAGTTCCGGGGAGAGAATTCAAGCAGTGGGAATAGCTGGAGCTGAGGTCCTGTGGAGGGAAGAGCTGGTGAGTTAATGGGACAGGAGTGAGAGAGGCAGGTGGGAAAGGATGACACTGGAGACCCAGGAAGGTGCCAGCTTGTGTAAGGCATTGAAAAGCAGTTTCAGGACTTCAGTTTTTCATCTAAAGGGACCAGGATGTTGTATTAGCTGGGGGTTCACCCAGGTATACAGGCAGGAGATGCACACATCAGGTGCAAATGGATACAGGAGTGTGGCCCTTAGGGGCTGTGATGGTTAATTTTAGGCACCAACTTGACTGGGCTAGGGGATGCCGAGAGAGCTGGTAAAACTTGATTTCTGGGTGTGCCTGTGAGGGTGTCTCTGGAAGAGATTAGCATTTGAATCAGTAGACTGAGTAAAGAAGATTGCACCCTCCAGTATGGGTGGGTGTCATCTAATCCACTGAGGGCTTGACCAGAACAAAAAGGTGGAGGAGGGAGGATTCGCTTTCTCTTGAGTGTCTCTTGAGCTGAGACATCCATCTTCCCCTGCCCTTGGACGTTGGCTTCCTTGGTTCTCAGGCCTTTGGACTCGGACTGAACACCACTGGCCTTCCTGGGTCTCCAGCTTGCAGACAGCAGATGCTGGGACTTCACAGCCTCCATAATTGCATGACTATAATAAATCTCCTCTTATTTCTCTCTCTCTATACCTTATTGGTTCTGTTTCTCTGGAGAAATCTGACTGATAGAGGAGCCTGAAGACACACACCTGGCAGTCATAGGCACACTGGAAATAATTAAAGACTTTGGGCCTGAATAAGTTCATCCAAGGAGTAGAGACGGAGATGAGAAGAGATTCCTAGACTGAGCTCTGAGGTGGTGGGCCAAGTAGAGGAGCAGGTGTCAACGAAGGGACAGAGAAGGAGAGGCTGGTGATGTAGAAGGAAAACCAAGAGGGAAGGATGCATCTCAGGAGTGGGGAGTTGTCAACATTCGTCTGTGCCCTGTCCCTGTACGGAGAGTTGCTGATGAATTCATTCCTTCTGAGTTGTACTCTCTTGGAGATGAGTGTTTTTAAAAGGAATCAAAGCCTTAAGCAAGAGTTCAGTATTAATGTGGTATTTCAGGCAGGTTTTCTCTGAGTGTCTTTGGGTCTTCCTGATGTCAGTCTGTAACCTTTCTGAGGCCAGCCTGTTGGAGATAGAGCCAGGAGACTGAATAAGATTGATAGGGAGGGCCTCAAGATGCCATGTCTGTAATTATTTAAGAATTAAAATCAGCCTGCCGCATGGCTGTTTGAGAGTTGCTCCTGGTGTTTCGGGAAGCTTGCCTCGCATCGCTCTGTAGCACTCATGCTGCTCCTGTGTGGGCACCTGCCCTTGTCTCAAGCACCCATTAGGCTGCAGTCTAACAATCCAGACATCTGTTTCCCCAACTAACTCTCCAACACCACCCACAAGACTTGTAAAAACCATGTGTAATGTAACTATAAACAGTTCTACAGAAATTCCAATATAGATTTGATTCGTTTAACCCCCAAGTGAACGGCAGACCAAAGTTGGAGGATGCTGGACTAGTGACTCCAAGGCTCTTCCAACTTGAGGAGTCTGAGATCCGATGACAAATTCTTAGTTAAAATGATTGAGTGATGACCGGATAAACATCCATAAATGCAGCCCCTGCACAGGATTTCTTATTCAGCAGAATCAGTCACTGGTATATTATCAAAGCAGTGTTAGCATGGCTGCTGGCCAAGGCGTGGGCAAGGCTTCCTTTTTGTGAGCTGACCATCTATGTGTCCTTTCCTTCAAAATACCCATGAGACGAAGATCAATGCTTTGGTGTGGCATTTAAGACCTCAGTCTGGCCTCGACCTGCCTTTGTTGCGTGATGTTGTTGCTGTCTCCTCCCACACCTGTCCTCATCCTCCCCACCTGACTCTCCAGACTCTGCCTCTTCCTTTTTCCCCTCATTCTCTCTGCCTGCCCCTCATCCAGCCCCTGGCACGGCCTGCTTGCCTGGTGTCCAGGCAAGTCCACTTTCAACAGGACTTCCTCCCTCGCCCACAGCTGGATCTGCTCCCCCATCCTTCCAGTTCCTGGCCTCTCCTCCAACCTCGGCTGCATTCATCCTGCCAGGCCAGGTATGGAAGGATGCACATTTTGCAAACACGCTGCTATTGTTTGGCCCCTCTCCCAGTGGCCTGCACATACTGGGCTTCCCCAGCTAGCGTCTTCGCCTCCCACATGGACCGCTCTTCTCTCTGCTCCTCTAACAAGTCTCTTGAGGACTTCCTTTTCCAGGAATATGGTCCTTACCACATCAGCCCTGGGTAAGCTCATCTTTCTCTCCCCTTACTCTCTATAACTTTCATTTGGCCTGTATTCCATGCCGTCTAGTGACAGCTTTTGTGTTTCATTGAACACTCCTAACACATTTCACCGTCTATGGACTGAATTGTGGCACCTCTAAATTCATATGTTGAAACCCTAACCCCAATGTGACTGTATTTGGAGAGAGGGCTTTTAGGAGGTAATGATGTCACAAGGGTGGGGTCCTATTTTGGTAGGATTGATGGCCTTACAAGAAGAGGAAGAGGGAGAGATCTCTTTCTCTGCATGCATGGGCCAAAGCAAGAAAGGCCATGTGAGCGCACAGTGAGAAGGCGGCCTTCTACAAGCCAGGAAGAGAGTCCTCACCAGAACCTCACCATACTGGCGCCCTGATCTCAGACTTCCAGCCACCAGGACTGTGAGAAAATAAATTTCTGTTATTTAAGCCTCCCAGCCTATGGCATTTCGTCATGGCAGCCGGCTAAGATAACACCTTTTAGCATGTCTGTGTCTTGTCTGCCCAATAAGCTTTGCAACCTTAGACCAGAATTGTTTTTTAAAAAATCTTTTAAATTGAAGTTTAATATGCATATAGAAAGATACATATATCATAAGAATATAGCTTGCTGGATACTCACAAACTGAGCATGCTTGTGTGACCAGTGTCTGGGTCAAGGGACAGCATATCTCTAGCAGCTCGACAGCAGCCCCCTTCATGCCCTCTGCCAGCCTCTGCCAGCCCCCAGGGTGACCACCACCCTGACTCCCAGGCATGGCTTAGTTTGGCCTGGTTTTGTGCTTTGTGTAAATAGAATCACATAGCAGGCACTCTTTTGAGTCTGGCTTCTTTTGCTCAGCATTGTGTTTGTGAAATTCATCCCGATTGTTGTGTGTGGTTGTAGACTATTCATTCTCATTTCTGTACCATAGTCTATTGTGGGAATATGCCACAATTTATTTGTCCACTCTGCTCTACGGGCATTCGGGGAGTTTCCGGTTTGGGCTATTACAAGTAGTGCTGTATGAATATTGCAGTGTGTGTCTTTTGCTAAACATATGTATGTACTTCTGTAGGGTCTGTGCCTCAGAGGGGAAGTGCTCGCTTGCAGGGTGTACATATCCTCAGCTGTAGTGGATACTGCCAAACATTTCCAAAGCAATTGAACTTTGCACTCTTATCGGGCATCTGTGAAAAGAGCTGTTTCTTGTTCTCCTTCATGCCCCTGGCACAGGGAGGCATAGACACAGAGTATTCAAGAAACGCTGGCTGGATGAGTAGAGAGAGAAGGACTTTCTTGGTGTTCAGGCATTAGTGGACCCAAGGGTGCATGTACGAATGAAATAGGTAGGGTTACTCAGGGCTTTAGCATCCTTAGTGTCAGAATGTTCAGAAACCCTCCTTAGCCATTGAAAAAATATGCTATTTTGGTTTGAGTCCTGGTAGGGGAGGCTGTGCGCCGTTCACTAATTCCTGGGGTTCCTGATTGCTTCGTTAAACATCTGCAGTGGGAATTCATTTGGAGAAGGAGCGTCCTCTGCAATGACGCGGAACCCCGGCTCTTTCCTCCTGTCAGATATTTCTGCACAATATGCCAGAAGGTTAGAAGGAAGTTAGAAGAAGGAAGAATCCATCACACAGTTTTGGAAGCCATGCTCGGAGGATGACTGATAAAGCAGAGCTGCAGAGAAGTTCTACTCCGTTAGAGGCAACCTTGGGAGGAGAAAGGTGGCCGACAGGAGGAAGGCCCATTGTCTCAAGCAATTCTGACCGCTTGCATTCTCTACACAACTGATTTGCACCTCAGCAAAGCCCCTGGGATGCAGAAGAGAGGAGGGAGGAGCCCAGTGGGAACGGCTAGCTGTGTGAAAAGTAATCAGTTCAATCAAAGAACATTGAAGTTCTTGCAAGGAACCTCAGAGAATTTCTAATTCCACCATTTCTCCCAGAAGAAAACTCCCAGCATCTTCTCACCCCCACTTCTCTGGATACACAGCAGGTTTAATGCGCCTTCTAAAATCTGGAGGCCAGAAGAAAAGATTGGAAGTGCAGATGTGGTCTGTCTAATACACAGCACAGTGGTGTCTTCACCTTCCTCGATATGGACATTAAATCCACATAAAGATTTTAATTGTCTTTATTGTTTTGGCAACTATATGGCATTGTTAATTCACACTGAGTTTGTGGTGAACTGAAAAATCCACCCACCCCTTATCTTCTCAGTCTGAGCTGCTGTCCTAGTCTGTTCGGGCTGTTATAACAAACTACCATAGGCTGGACGGCTTTAACCATAAATATTTATGGCTCACAGTTCTGGAGTCTGGTAAGGCTAAAATCAAGGCGCCCGCAGATTCAATGTCTGGTGAGAACTTATTCTTGGTTGTAGACAGCTGTCTCCGTGCTGTATCCTCACATGGTGGAAGGAGGGCATGGGAGCTCTCTGAGGTCTCTTTTATAAGGGCACTAACCCCGCTCATGAGGGCTCCACCCTCATGACCTCGTCACCTCCCAAAGGCCCCCCCCTCCAGATACCATCACATTGTGGTTTAGGCTTCAACATATGAATTTTGGGGGAGCACAAATGTTCGGCCCACAACAGCTGCTGTCTTTCCTAGTTGACCCTTGTGCAACTGTCATTTTTTTTTAGCTTAATGGCATCACTTCATATTTATCTTAATTTTATGCTGAAAATTTTGGTGTGGGGCCTCAGTCTGATCAAAAGGTTGGTTAGAACTTGGGCTTATATAGCATCTTAACAAAAAACTAATACATTTTTAGAGAAGTGACAAGACAGAGGAAAGAATCTGATGTCCTAACACGGGTCTTTTTAGGAGGTGGCACTGTGGAATGAGGAATGGACTTTGAGAATGGGGTGATTGTGAACTAAAGGAATGAGATGTTGGGGGCCTGGATTCCAGGGATGAAAAGGCTGGATTGACCCAGGAAGGAGATATTGGTCTCGGGGTTGAAGCCAGAGGTGGGAGAATGTGGTTCTCTCTAGAGATTGTGGGGAAGTTCGATTGGTTCGTGCCCAGTCTTGGGGGATTAGCAGCAGTTCTGCCTGCGGCAGAGGGTTGGACCAGATGACCTCTCAGGATTCCTTCTCTCCTGATGATTCTGGGAAGACATTTCTCATTGCCTTGACAGTCCTGAAATGTCTTTTTTTTAATGGGGAATTTATCTGCCGGATTCAATTTAACTGTTGCATTTGAATTTTGTACATGCACCTGCCCTGGGGCAATGGTTACATTTTAAATAAATCAAATAAATCAATAAATATGATACGCCTCACTTTAATCATTACATAATGCAAAAAATTATGATAATGCCACATTAAGTTGCAAATTAAGACACGCAAAAGTAAGGAAATGTGGAAATGAATGTTCTCCCAGCAACATTAACTCCCTGCCTTGTGATGTGGTATAATAAAGTCTATATTTATATCTGCCTACCTAGCAGTCTCTCCTTCAGCACAGGCCAATGGGGGGGATTAGTGCCATGATGAACCTTAACTTTTGTGTCTGATGGCTTGTTATAAATGTGCCAACTTAAATGAAGCATTAGCCTGGCGCCTGCCAGGAAGACAGAAGGGTATGACGGTGGGAGCACAGGACTTGAGCAAGACTGCCTGCATTGGGAATCCCCGTTCTGCCCCCGAGCAGCCACTTCACCTGCCCAATTTATTCAGTTCTTTGGACTTTTGTTTCCCCAACTGTAATATGCAATTAAAAAAATACAAATTAGAAAACTTGTCTGCAGCAACTGGACCTTTGCCTTCCCCACACTCCACACTCCACGCCAGCATTAACCAGGGCAATCCTAATTTTATTTGTTTTATTGTGATGCACTTATAATTTCATTTTTAAGAAAAAGGTTCTGCAGCTCAAAATAATTTCTCAGTCACTGTGCTAGTCCAAATTTTACGGATGAGGAAGATCAGGGAAACGAAGTAACTTGCCCAAGACCATGAGGCTGGTTCCTTTCAAGGAGACCTCCACCCCAGGCCATGACTCCCTCTCAGGCCAGAACCTTTCCTTGACCTTGCTCTTGCCTCCAAATGAAAGTTGCCTTCTGGCTAACGCCTGGCTCCTGGGTGGCACTTGATGCAGAAGGGCAGACTGGCTGTATGCATGCAAGATATAGGAGGTCCCTAGAGCAGCACGGGGCGATGGGAAATTCATAGGTGTTGGAGTTAGGTGGATGCAAATTCTAGCTCCCCAACTTGCTGCTCTGTGACCTTGAACCATTTTGAATTACAGCTTCTTCTGTAAGACGGTGGAAGAGAATCCAACTTTTTAGGATCCAATGAAACAATGTATGTAAGCTGCCTGTTGCAGTGCCCAGCTCCTTGCAGGCACTAAACAAATGTTCGCTGAATTTTCAAAAAATGCTCTGATTTAAAGAATGACTTATGTTTCCCCAATTTTCCTTGGGTTTCCTTGAGAATTTCACTATTGAAATTCTGTCAATAGTAATACATTTAAATAGGTTAAGCATTTTTCTCTCCCAATCAAATAATCTTATCTTTCTTTTCACTTGCAGAGAACCTGAAAGAGGATCACATTGGAAGTCCCCAACACCTTTAATGGCTCCCCATTGCCTATGGGATTAAGTAAAAACACTTTGCTTTTCATAACCTGCCAACATTCCGGATAGGGCAGTTCCCTGTCATCAGTTTTGCAGCTCTCTGCCTTTGTCCCTGCTGCCTCTTCCTCCTGGACCACCCCTCCGCTCTCCCTTCTCCCTTGTACTCCCTTCCACACTGCCCTGTCTCTGCTTGTCGAAATCCTGTCTGACCTTCAAGGTCCCATTTAAATAGCACGTCCTCTATGAATCTTTGTGGATTGTTCCCAGAATAATGTGCCATCTTCCTGCTTCTGCTTCCAGAGTCCCTCTAAGCTTCCTGAACGACCATGGCTTTATTCTCCGATGTTAGATAGTGTGCTCCAATACCACTAGGTGAATAGTTTCTTGAGAACATGAGCTACATCTTTATAGCCCTTGCAATAATGATGCATGATGCGGGGTCGGTGAGCCGAGGAGTCGAAAGAAAGATTTCTTGGACTCTCAAGATCTGGCAGTAGTGCTCTTTTATTTAGAGAATAGTGTAGCATGGGACAGGACCCATGGGCAGTCAGAGCTTCTGCTGCCACTGCTTCTGCTGCACCTGCTGGCATGGGGACAGGGCCCATGGGCAGGCAGAGCTGGTGCGTGGGGACAGGACCCACGGGCAGTCAGAGCTCCTGCTGCTGCCCCGAGTTGAGGGTTAGGGCTAAATTTAAGGCATAGGTATATGATTCATCTCTTTACAAGACAAAGGAAAGAACATGAAAAAAAAGTTAAAATGGTATCAGTGCAGGTGGGGTCTGGTCATTGGGTGATCCCATGACTTTTAGACAAGAATCAAATCGGATTAAGTAAAGGTTAGAAAGGTTAGACGCCACCACCCTAAACCAGTTACATGAGATTGCCAGACAGCAACCAACTGAAGTTCTTGCCTTCCCCATAAAGAGCTTCTAGGGACAAGGTCATCTTTCTTCTTCTTCCTGGTACAGAGAGGGAGGCACCTTTTACAGATAGAGATTTACCTTACAAATGTAAATGTGTCCCAACAAGGGCAAGTTCCATTCCCCAGAGCCTCCTTCCCTGTCCCAGTTTATCGAAAGCAATCAGCCCAAAACAATCCCGATGCCAAAGAGACATATCCTGGGGTGGCCAATTTCAGGTCCCTACAAGGTCATCCCCCCTTCCTTCACAAGTGCAAATGTCTCTCAAAAGGGCAAGCAAAATTCCAGTCCTCGGAGCCTGCTTCTCATCTGTAGTTTTAAAAGTAACCAGCCTAAAAATCCTCATCACAAACCGTTTTAAAATTAAGCAGCCTAAAAATCCTCATCAATGCACATAGAGCCTTCTACGCTGAATAAATACTGAATTGAATCAGAACTAAGTGTTATTAACTTTATGATCATTCTCATATTGCAGGAGAGGCTGAGAGGGAAGGAATGTGCTGGGTGCATTGGGAAGGGGTTTGGGTAGGGGGACAAGGAGAGGTTCACAAAAGCCAAAAGGAATGTTGAAACCCAAGTTTTGGGCACCACAGTTTTGCCAAAGTTGAGATGTGCAAAATTGGAACTAAGAGCCTCACCAAAATCAACAGGACCCAGGAGAAAAGGATGTTGGTTGTGTTGTTTACTGTTTCATTACTTCTCTGCAATCTTCTGGAAACCCATCGGTGTAATTATCCCAGCCTCTCACTAGGGTCTCAAGTTTTCGAGTCCCACGGCTGGCATTATTTGGGCTCAAATGGGGAAAACATAATTGGTTTTTCCTGTTCGTTTTACTCAAAAACTACTGTATGGCGTTCATAATCACACTTGGGCGGCACCCTAAGGAGCTTCAAGTTTTATAGACCCCACTTCCTGGGAAGGAGGGGGTGGCTGCAGGATTGGGGAGGTGACTTCCTGTTTCCTATGAGAATCATGGGGAAGGGTGCGAAGTTCACAGCAATATTCAGAAATGAGGCTTCCATGGGCAGAGTCAGAACCAAAGGTGACACCGAAGAAATGGAGCACACACAGCCTGTTCCTCAGGACCTTAGGCTGAGCTGGGTCTGGGCTCAGTTAATCAGCTCCATAGCACGCGTTTATTGGGTGCCAGTTGCATGCCCCAAACCATGCTAAGGATGAATCACTTTTGACCACATTATGCTGGGGTTCCGTCTCCAGTGCTGCCAGCTTGTGCTCATGGGCTGTCTTCTCCTTTTCACTTATTTCTGGGCATCCGTGAGGGCGTTACTTGCCTGTAATCCATCTGCAACCCAACCATTTACATGTTAGTGTGAGTGGGTGTCACTAGGTCCCATTTTTCACGTAATTTTCGGCTCCAAACAGATCTCCTTTGGGGGTGACCACAAACATTGACTACCTGTTCTGGGTCATTCACTGTGAGAGTATCTTTCTGTCCTTAAATTATGAAATATTTCAAAAGTGCAGATAGTGGAAATGCTTTCTACCTACCCAGAATTAACACAGGCTAGCAGTTGATCATACTGGTTTCAGATCTTGGTCTTTTTTTAAGAAGAAACCAGAATCTCATCTGTAAACTTAAAGTCCTTTTAGAACCCTCTCCAACTTATTACTTCATTTCACTCTTACAACAACCCCTTAGGTCTAATAGCATGGCATTGTTCTCCCCTCTTTAGAAATAATGAAGGCGGGACTCCACAAGGGTCGACCAGAAGTCTAAATGTATATGGCTTATAGGTGGGAGAGTGAACATTCAAACTGGAGCTAGCTCATCTCTAAAGTTCACGTCTTTCAAACTGCCCTTTATTCTAATTTTTTTCCCGGGAAGGAAGAAAGACTATATTCTCTGGATTTTAGGGGGATTGTAGGAAGCAGCTAGCAGACAGAGAATTTTGTCATAGCAGTGGGAGAAGGGGAAAGGAGAGCCGTCCTGTGCCTGGGAAATTGCCCTGCTCCCAGCCCCTCTCTCTTCTCTCAAAGCCCCCCTGTGAAAACATGCAGGATGTGAAACCCCCAAATCATGCAGAGCCCAAGCACATGTGCATGTTAAATCTTATCTCTTTCCTTTAGGAAAATCTAAATGAAGGAATTAGAATCACTTAATGGGCAAAGGTGAAAGCTGGGGTTGGTTTCCATAGTGTTTCTTTACAGCTTTTGTGTGTGGATGGTTCCCCACACCTCAGCATCCTCCAAGCTAATCTGGAAGGTTTTGGGTTGAGCTTCCTAATTCTGAAGCTCTGTAAATGGGCATTAATTGAAGATGCCCTCTGCTGCAAGAAATAGGAAATCTGCCTCACGGTGGCTTATGTGCCACCCCTTTAGTTATCTCCGGTAATGTCAGGTCCAGAGGTGGAAGGCTCTGAGTGCAGGTCCAGAGGCAGGTCATCCAGGGTTGGTTCTGAACTCAGCACTGCCATCAAGGTCACCCTTGCTGTGACACCATCCTTAAGTCTTTGTCTTTTTGTCCTCATGCTTCTTGCCTCATGGTCCCAAGCTGGCTCCAGCTGCTCCGGGTAGTGTAACAACATTCGAGGTAAGGATATGGTTGGAGGTAAGGGGTAGAAAAAAAGCGCAGAATTTTCTTCTCTTATCTGGGAAAAAAATTCCTTTTTCAGAAGCCTCTCAGAAGACTTCTTTTTATATTTCATTGTGGGTCACGTGATCACTCATAAGCTGCAAGAAAGGTTGGGATCGTGCGCATGTGTTTTTTTCCCCTCAGTGTTATGGACTGAATGTTTGTCTCCTTCAAATTCATGTGTTGAAGCCCCAACCCCCAGTGTGTTGATATTTGGAGATGGGGCCTTTGGGAGGTGATTATAAAGTCTGGATGAGGTCAGGAGGGTGGAGCCCTCATTTTGGGATTAGTGCCCTTATAGGAAGGTGAAGAGAGACCAGAACTCCCTCTCTGCCCGCCTGACCGTGTGGATCCCCTGATTGTGGACTTCCAGTCTCCAGAACTGTGAGAAAATAACTCTCTGTTGCTGAAGCCCCCCAGTCTTTGGTGTTGTGTTGTGGCAGCCTGAATTGACTAATCCTTCCAGTAAGTGTCTTTTTGTAGACACTGGAGTGGGAGGCAAGCAAGGGAAAAGGAGTTGGGAGTTGTTTTAGGTTTGAAGGATGTTGTGGAAATCCCTTTTCTGGAGACTTGGGATGGTTTAGGTCCATGGCTCCTACACCTGACTTCCTTCTGTCTTGGGGAGCTTGTTGGAAGGGCAGTTTCCTGGGTACCACTTACTAACTCAGAATCTCAGGAGCTGCACCCGGGAACCTGCGGTTCCTGTCCCCTCCTCCCGTTGGGTGCTTCAGATGCCAGTGCCAGTCTTCCTCAGCAAAAAGAGGAGGATCCAGCCAGTTCCTCACCGCTTGGGGCTGGGAGCTGCTGACTCAGGGCAGAGTGTCAGGCACCGGACAGGTCATTTGGCTTCGCAGAGCCTGGGGACCACCTTGGAGCACAGACAGTGGCATGTCCAGCCTGCAGGCCAGAGCCAAGGCCCTCCATAAACGGGCTCCACGCTGCCTCCCTAGTTTTGTCTCCACGCTCCTTTGTACATTGGCTCTGCTTCTTTCCTCCTTCTCTACCTTTCTGCCTTGACTCAAGACATTCATTCATTCGTTCATTCATTCCTTCCTTCATCAAAAAGTGCTTACTGACGGCTAACACTTTTCCTCTGGCCTTGACTATCCATTCCTCTCCTCTCTGCTTACCTAAATCCTTCACGGTTCTTTCTCTTTTTTCAATATTTGTTTCAATTTTTATTTTCTTTAGATTAAGGATAGTTAAATCGTTTACAAAAGTTCAAAAGTTACTTAGATTAATTTTAATCCTCCTTCAGCCTCCCTACCAAATTTTTTTAACAAATTAAGATATAATTGACCTATAACATTGTATTAGTTTCAAGTGTACAACATGATTCGATATTGGTATATGTTGTGGAATGATCATCACAATAGCTTAGTGACCTTGGTCACCACGCATAGTTACAAATCTTTTTCCAGTTCTTGCTTAAAGCTTTTATGGTTATCGTCCCACCGCCATCCTTTCCTCTGAGATTCTTTCCTGCTTTTAGCTTGAACCTCACAACAGCACCATCTTTACTCCACGCTCATTGACTCTGGATTGGGCGTCTCTGCTGCCCAGGGAATGTTCCAGATGCTGAGGACACAGATACAGACGAGACACAGCGCAGGCCTCAGAGCGGCTCACAGTCCAGTCTCGACTTGGTCTCTTTTTACAAATGTGTTTAAAAAATTATAAAAAGCAGGGGCTGGCCCAGTGGTGCAGCTGTTAAGGTCACATGTTCTGCTTTGGTGGCCTGGGGTTCACTGGTTTGGATCCTGCGGGTGGACCTATGCATGGCTTGTCAAGTCATGCTGTGGCAGGCGTCCCACATAAAACAGAGGATGATGGGCACAGCCCTTAGCTCAGGGCCAGTTTTCCTCAGCAAAAAGAGGAGGATTGGTGGCAGATGTTAGCTCAGGGCTAACCTTCCTAAAAAAAAAAATTATGAAAAGTAATACATTGTTGTAAAAAATTCCAATAGTAGAGAGTCTGAAAAGAGAAAACAAAAGCCCAACTTTGTTCTTCTTCCCTTCCCCTCCCCCACTGCCACTCTCCAGAGGTGGCTGGGGCACCAGTGTCTTGTGTGTTTCTTCCAGAATGTTCTGAACCTTTGCATTTTTCTCTAATGGTTTTGTGTGTGAGTCTCAATCTCCCAGCTGGGTCACAAGCACCCAGGCCAGGTGTCTTGGTTTTCTCTCGTGTCCCTCCATGTCACCCCTCACAGGCCTGGGCACACAGGAGATAATCGTTATTAATGGATGGGGTGAAATCCAGGGACAGAGAAAATTCTTTGGGGAACTTGTACTTATCTCTCTGTATTTCCTGTGTATGGCTGCTTGCCCCTCCTAGGGGGTAAACCCCTGGAGAGCAGGGGCACGCAGACTGTCGTCATATTCCCCCTCCAGGCCTAGGACTCTTCCAGGTTGCTTCCCCCGAAGCCAGAGCTTTTGGGTGGGTCCCAGGAGTTCAAGCAGGAGCAGCCCCAGCATCGACACCTTCCCCCAGCCAACCATGTGTACCATTCCACTTGTAATATCAAAGGAACCTCAGAGGCCACACACCTTCTCTGGCATGATGTGGCTTATAAGCAACACAGGGGGGCCTATTGATGTGGTGTTTGGTGGATGCCCAAGAGAGAAGGCTGAGGCATTGGAAAGAGAGAGATGGAGAGGGAGCAGGGAGTGTGGGAGCCTCCGAATGAGTGATGAGGAATGCTCAGGGGTCAGCGCATTATAAAATGATTCTCGTTAATTATTTAGAGCCCGCCATCTCTTGCATGGCAGGTGTGGACAGCCAGGATGGGATGTCTGCCTTTCTCCCAGAGCAGCTGAGAGAGGGAAGGATGGGCAGCCTTGAGTCAGTCTTTGGATGGTGAGTCTGGGGGTGGCCCCATTGTGGGGGTCCCTGGAAGAGGTGGGCCCAGGCTGAGCAGGACTTCCTCATCTTCGAGCCTGCTGGTGCTCCATGTGATGGTGGTACTGACTCTTGGTCTCTCTATAGGTGGAACACAAAGAGGAAAATCACTCCTAATAACACAACCTAAAACATGATGCTGTAGAGGCAGGCTAAAGCCACCTGCTCAGGCAGAATCAGCAGAGGGTGGTAGGAGTGGGGGAAGAAAGAGACTGTGTCTAGAAAAACACCCCTTAGCATGTGGGGGACTAAATTTGCTCCCTCTCCCGCTCTTCCCCTTTTGTGAAATATCTCCCTCTCTGCCAAGCCAAGTCTAACTGATCTTTGTCTGACGAGTGTTAGTGGGCCTCCCCTTGCACGGCCTGCTTGCCCGTGGGCAGTCGCCCCCCCCCCCAGCACTGGATGCCTGGTCTGTACAGCGTGGCCCTGAGTTCTGAATGGTGTCCTCTGGCCTCTCCTGAGGGTCTGTCCCACCTGCTCAATTCAAGGAAGGCGTCTCCCTACTCCCAACCAGGCACACTGGTGCTGAAGAAGTGTTGTTTTTTTTTTTTCTCGGTTTGAATGAGATTATTGTCAGAGAAGAACCAGAGGAGCAGATATTGAGGAGAAAATAGGAAAAT
The DNA here is from genome assembly GCF_041296265.1 of Equus caballus. Lineage (NCBI taxonomy): Eukaryota > Metazoa > Chordata > Mammalia > Perissodactyla > Equidae > Equus > Equus caballus. The sequence goes on from NC_091691.1 coordinate 74,592,756, forward strand.
AAAGATCTAAGTAGAAAAAGCAATCATGGGGCAGAGGCAGCAGAGCCGAGTGGTCAGTGGCACGAGCCTGGAGTCAGACACGCTGGGGATCAGCCTGGCCCTGCCGTCGAAGAGCTGTGTCGCTTGGGCAAATTTACTCACCTCGCCCAGCCTCAGTTTTTTCATCTATAAAGTGGGGCTAAACCTAGCAGCTACTGCTGTAAGAACTGGAAGAGGTGATGCGTATGAAGTGCCCAGCACAGAGGCAGCCCCTGGACGTGGGCTTGGTGTGCCCGGCTTGGGTGGCCCCGAATCCACGTGCGGTTCTCCACAGGGAAAGAGCAGTAAGCTCTGTCCTCACCTGGAGGCCTTACTTTGAGAAGCCCGTGTCTCCTGGGAAAGGTGCTCTAGACAGAGAGCTGGTGGAAGATGTGCTGAGGGCAGGAGGCTTCCTGGCTCTGCGGGGAGTGGCCTCTTGGGGAGCCAGCTGGCGCTTGGCTGAACCTACCGTCTCCACTCCTTGGGCCGTTCCTGTTGTAGTCTCACCTGGGGCCGAACCTGTTGAACTCGGGAGGAATCTGAACCACAGGAAAAGCAAGCATACAGGGGCCACCCCACAGAGGCATGTGGTGGAGCATACACACCACCTGCTCCGGGGATCTGGACACACCCTGTGGCCGGGGCTCTTCCAGCCGTGTGGTCCTGGACACACTGCATTTTCTTCCTGGATCTTGGTTTCCACATCTTTAGAATGAGGGAATGGACAGGTCAATACTTTCCGACTTTAACATCTGCACAAATGGCCGACTCTCGGGAGATGTCCTGGAGCTGAAGTGAAAGACGCACAGTGCTCCTGGAATCAGGGCGGCAGCTGGTAAGGGAAGCTGAGGTTCTGGAAACACGGTCTGCATTTATACTTCTTGTGTAGTTTTGTTTTGCTTCCTCTGGAATCATGTCTCCTCCATGGACCCTTTGCAAACTGCTCCAAAGAGAACAGACAACTCCCCCCTCCTCATTCACCATGTACTCGTGCTGGGCTGTGTGGAGTGTGGGGATTTAACCCTGCCTAGTGATGCTTTCGTCAACATTTCCACAGCCTCTGTGCGTTCTTTCCACCCGGGCCTCCATGCTCGGTGTTGGAACAGAGGCCCCTTGAGGAGACAGCCTGTTGGTTATCCTATGGGATGGGTCGTAGGGTTGAAGCCACACGTTGCTGAGTCTCTAAGTGCCCATGGAAGCCCTGGCACAGGTGCGGCCCCCTTCCTGGGCTGAGCGCACACAGATGTGTAGGAGCAGGTCTTGCCAGCAGCCCCTCCCCTCCCAGGTATGGCACTCACCATGACGGCATTAGGTTTGCTTCACTGCATTTGAGCCCCTGCATTGAGGGGACTTGGTTCTTCCAACCCCGGTGTCCACTTATTGCAGTGTCAGGCAGGCACAGAATAGGTACTTAGGAAATGTCTGTTAGAGAGCAAATGAGTGGGTGGTCCATGCAACTCAACGAACTCACAGACTCAGTGGGGAGACAGGGTAGCAAGACCATCTGATCTTTACTGAATGCTTAGTAAGTGTTAGGAATTTTCCCGAGTGGGTTTTTTTGTATTAATCCGTTCAACTCATTTAATTCTGTGAGGCAGATACTGTTATTACTTCCACTTAACTGATGAAGAATTAGAGGCACAGAGTAGTTCAGAAACTTGCCCAAGGTTACACAGCTAGTAGGTGGGCAAACTGGGGTTTGTGCCTAGGGCAGTCTGGCTCAAGAGTTGCTGGGCTTAATTGCCACACTTTTTGGATACGAGGATGGCTTCACTTTCCAACCAGCGTCTGAAAATGGGGACAAGTTGTGTGACCACTGAGAATGACCCGGGGACTCAAGTATCATTCTGAGGTCATGGAATTGCCAGAACACACTCCTGTGTCTTCTATCAACTGACGTGTGAGTTGCTGACTGGTACAGAGAGACCCTGTTTGTTCACAGTTCCTCATCTGCTCAAACGCTTTAGGGGCTGCTTGGTTGGTAGTTTCAGCGATGGCATTGGAGACGTTCATGGATTTTTTTTTTTTTTTTTTTTTGGTGAGGAAGATTCGCCCTGAGCTAACTTCATGCCAATCTTCCTCTATTTTTGTATGTGGGACGCCTCTGCAGCATGGCTGACAAGTGGAGCAGGTCTGCGCCTGGGATCCAAACTGGGGAGCCCAGCTACTGAAGTAGAGGGCGTGGAACTTTAACCACTTACCCTCGGGGCCAGCCCCCAGACTTTCATGGTTTTAGCTCCCTCTTCCTGGCTTATTCTCTGGCTAATTCCAAATGGCTCCCCCCTCCCCAACCCCTCTAATGTTTCTAATCTTCCTTCCTGGAGGTTTGACACCTCCGGTGGGGGTTTCACACATGCTCTCATCAAGCTGGCTGCCGTCCTTCCTCCGTCCACGTGCCTAATCCTGGGGTAGGCTCTGAGGGTGCTAGAGGGGTGCCCGAGGCATGGTTCTTGCATAGAACAACTTTCTGATTTACTCGGAGAGAGAATGAATGAATGGTATGAGAGCATAAAGTCAAGTGCCAGGTAATATAGTTCCTGTAAGTGTGAGAAGGAACTCAGAGAAGAGAGATGAAGGAGAAATCATGCTAGTGGGAGTCAGGAGATGTGTGACCCAGTCCCTGAGATTGCTGAGTGACCTTGGGTCACTTACTTCCCTTCTCTTGGCTTCAGTCACCTGATCAGTAACATAAGGAGATAGTCTAAACTCTAATGTTAGCTTCAACTCTAAAATTTAATAATCATAAGACTTCCTGGGATGAAGAGGTACTTAAGATTTGCCCCCATGTGAGGAGGCTTTGAATGGGGAAATAGAAGAGCTGGTGGGTACTTTCTTGACATCCCTGTTCAGCAACCTACAGGGCTGTTCCTTGGCCCCATCTCTTCCTCATGATTGTACTCTCCTCTCGGTTCCATGCTACCTCCCCAGATTGGCCTCAGTGCTTTGTCCCTCCTTCCTTCTCTCTTCCAAGCCTGGATTTTTCCAGTATTTATAATTGGTTCTTTGCTTCCCTCAGATACCACTGAGCTGAGCTCTGCCAATTTCCCTCCTCTTGATGCATCTCTTTCATCCCTCTGCTCTTGGACCTTCCTCCACCACGATCACTGCCTTCCCTTTCCCAGAACCTTGACTCCAGCGCATCCATCTTCCCGGAGTGCGGCTGGTCCTGGTGTTCCCCTCCCAGCGCGTTCGGGGGACAGGTGCTGTCGGGATGCACACATGGAGAGAATGAGATGCTCCCCCTTCCCTGGGTACAGGGAGGATAATGATCTGAGCGCTTCCCTCCCAAGGCATGATGAGAATCAGTGAGTTAATGCCCATAAAGTATTATAATTACTCCATGGAGTCATCTGGTGGAGCGATGAGGAACTGGGCATCTGGCTGTAATTTACTTAGAGCTGGAGAATTCAGGCAGAAGTGGCAGGCTCAATTTTTTTAAAAAATTTTTGTACCAACCACTCACCCCAATGCAGAGCAGTATTCCTAAGCAGAGACCGACACTGCCTAGTGAGATATAAATACACCAAGTTCTTGATTCATGAGACCTATGTCTGGAAGGTTCATTACAGATTCCTTGTTGTCCCTCCCACCCCCACCACATTTGCTGGATTTAGGAAACAGGTTCTGAGCCCTTCAATGACATAATCTCAACACCCAGCTGGTTGGCAGTGGGTCTGGGACAAGAAACTTCATCTCCTTATTCCCAACCATGTGCTGTTTTCTTTCTCCCCTCCCTCCTTTCTTTCTTCCTTCCTTTTTTTCCTCCCTCATGTATTTGTTGGGATACCTCCTATGATGCAACCCTATGCTGGACGTAACATCAGGTTTCCTCTTTTGGGAGTCCAGCCAGCAGGGGAAGGGGGACATATTGCTAACGTAGAACTCGGCCGCACGGAGCCAGGTGGATCCATTAACAGAGTCGCACAGTCCTCACTTCATCTGCACCCACCAGCTATCTCTCCATCCACCTCCTTCCCACCTTTGACCTTTCCCAGTGCTGCTCTTGCTTCTATGTCTTTGCCCACGCTGTTATCCACTGAGACTCAACCTTGTCCCTTCAAAAGCCTTCTCATAGCACACCCCAGCCTCCCCCCGACTCACCAAGAAGCATTTCTTCCTGAATCCTGCAGACATGGGACCGTGTCATTCAGCTGTCCACTCTCTGTACCCCCCCCAGGCTCTTTTGGCTCACTGACATTCAGATTTACGTTGCAGACAGACATGTCATTTTACTGGGTGGACAGATGGGGAAGACCATGCCCTTTCGTTCACTTGTTTAGCTCCACAAGCCTGGCACCAAAACCCTTTCACCTGGTATTCTTGGTTCCCCTACAGGAGCCCCAGCCTCTGGCCATGTTGTTTCCATGGTACCTGCAACCCCTTATGCTAACAAATGGGGATCCCTCGTAACAGAAGTATGTCAGGACTGCTGTTCCGACCCTACTCGGCATCTACCTCACCCGGACCCCAGCCGCCCAACAATGAATGTGAGTGGTAAAACCACTGACCCACTCAGTCCTGCAGAAGTCTCTCCTCTCAGACCTCCTCTCCTCGAGCACTCCAGCTTTGTCCGTTTTAAAGCACGTAAGCCTTATTTCTGTCTTTGGAGTCTAATATCTTGAAGTAGAGGGCGTGATTATAATAGAATCTCAATAGACCTCAATAAATATTTGTTGATTAATTGATTTGCCAACGTTTCTAGGCCATTAGTCTAATTCCTGGACTTTGGCATTGTGTCTATTGCCCATGTTCAGTGGCTGAGGTCGTAGGTTTTGTCTGGCCCAGACTCAGGAGTGGAAAGGTCATGGACTCTGGTTCTGGAGGAGGTGAACCAAAAGAACCAAAAGAAAAAAAGCGTTTGGCAACACCCCAGACTGCAGACCCAGACTCGGGCTAATGCCTGTAAATAGTCAACTCTCGTAGCAAACACTGTAATTCTGGTCCTGCTGGAACTCTCTTATGAGGAATGGTCATTTCTTAGTGTGCGTGAGCCTTGTGCTTCCTGGGGATTCTCATTTTGCTAAAATATCGAACACACTTGCAAACCCAAGCCCCTTCTCTCTCCTTGGCAGGGGGTGATGACTGCAAGAGAAAACAGCTGCTTTCTGGTCAGATGAATCAATGCTTATGTTCAATCACAGAAATGAAAACATGGCCCTAAGAAATGCATTCGTGAAGCATTGTCCCCACTTTGTGGAATTTGCCCAGTTCCTTCTGTCATCTCTCTGCCCTCCACTCCCTCACCCACTTCTGCATCTTCCTCTCTCTGACCATGGGAAACACTTGCACTGGATTCTCAATGGCCTTAACACAGTTTTAGCCAGAAACAGGATATGGATGCACAGACCCACAGACAGTGGAAATTAGGTGGGTCCTCAAAGACGGTCAGCCTGGGGCCAAGAAGGGCTTGAGTAGAAAAGGCCCTTCTGTAAGATGGTCTGATCTCTTCAAAGTCAGGCTTACCACTGGATAAACTCCTGGCTGGAAGGAGAGTCCTCCTGCCCCTGACAGAGACCACTGGTGGGCATGCCACTGCCCCAGAAGGTAGCTGCCTCCAGCTACCTGGCCACTGGCTGCCCTTCCTCTGTGGTTCTCCCCTAGCCCCTCAATTGGGCAGAGAGCGCTTGTGCCCAGTCCCTTGGCCGCCTCCACCCCAGCGCTGGGGAGAGGCAGCGGTCTGTTCCGGGGGCCCTGAGCCGCATCCAGCTTCCTGTCTCTTTTTCTTTTGTTAAAGCCAAATGAAACAATGTAATTAGCTTGTTACAATTAAAGTGACTCGACTGGATAAATTGTAATCACCCAGAATCAAGTCAGGCATCCCTGCAGGTCCCGGACATTGCAGCTGAGCTGCCTCATTTGCATAATTAAAATATACAAATGATAATGGATTTTGTACTCAATTTCCAGCGGCTGTGAATTTGAGAAACTCTGAAATTAGAATAACAGAGATGAAGCCCGCCTTGAGGTAATGGGGATGACAAGTTTTGACAGTAGGGGTGTTTATAACACTAGTTTCTCGCTACAAAATAAATAAGTACAAAAAAGATTAGAGAGTGATATTAGTTAATAGTTCCACGGGCAGTGGGACGTGGAGATAGACTATGATTACCTCTGTGAATTTATACTGCCTTTTTTTTTTTTCCTGACAAGCTCTTGCCTAACCTTAGGGGATACCGTCCCCCTGATTATGAGACATTGAGAATGAATTAAATGCATAAAAAGGGTTGTCACAGATCGACTCACCAAAGGAAAAGAAGAGAAATGAAATTAGTCTTGCTGCTCTTGCTTGCAGCTAGGGGTGGATTGAAGGCGAGTGTGCTGGAGGAGGCAGAGAGGGCGAGGGTGTGGGGAGGGGCTGTGACGGGCAGAGGAGGGAGGGGCTGGGAGAGCTGGGGAAGGAGGAGGAGCAGAGGGCGGAAATCAGGGGTGCAGGCAGAAGCGACCTTGGGCGGAGCCAGAGTACAAAGTTTCTTAAGAAGTGAGACTTGAAAAGACCCCTCCACTCAAAATATACTCTGCAGAGGGCACCGAGAATTCTGGCGGACACACCCCTTTAACATCAACACTATATTCTCTGCCAATACACTGAACATCAACATATGAATAAGATTATTCCTTTTCTTCCTGTAAACTCCACGAGGGCAGGGGCCATGTCTGTCCCATTTATCTGGTCTTCCCAGCACCTAGCACTTAGTAGGTCCATAATAAGTATTTATTGAATGGATAGGGGAGACTGAGAACAACATGAGAGTATTGGGAAGGGATGAGAAAAGATCTTGAAGACTTGAATCATCTATTTTCCCATTTTTGTGGAGCCAGCAGAGCCCTGGGCATCAGAGTCACCATCTCGAATGGTTGCAAGGTGTCAGAACCCGTCTCTCCAGGACCAACTTGCCTTCATCTTATGGTCAGTTGTTGCGGTGGAAGCTGGACGGATTCCCTCTGCCAGGAACAGACACGGGAGAGCGGCAAGATGACAGGCTGGGGAGGGCCAGGCATGCTGCTGTCTGGGAAGGAAATCCAGAAGCAAGGCTCTGGACCTCTCCCATTCATGAGCTCAGCACAAGGGCTGCCCGATGTAGCAAGGAGGGAAACTGCCTGTCCCAACAAAGCCCTTGGTTGATGTACCTTCCCACCTCACTGAAAAGAAGCAATCAGAAAATTGACCAACCAGCCCATCTATTGTATGAGTGCAGATTTGGGCAAGGAGACATGCCAGGAGTGCTGGGGGCTGGTGGTTGGAGTCTAAGGCTGGAGCTGGAAGGGTGTGCAGGGAGTCAGCCCCTCTGCAGGGGCTCTTGGGAACCATTGTTCCTGGGAGCCCATGAACTGAATGGCGCCCTTGGCAAAAATGTGAGCCCTCTGTACTAGGAAAGAGAGGAAGGAAGGGCCACCATCAGTTTCCACATCTTCTTTTGAGGTCCTGGCTCTGGGCTGGAGTGGGAGACTAGACTAATCCCAAGTTCTGAGGAATGATGGGGCAAGATGCCGCAGCAAACGCCAGGCTCCGTGGAGGAAGTGCTCCAGTGCACACAGGTCTGAAAGTACACAGACCCCAGGACAGGGCTGGAAACTGCAAAGTTCAGGTTAGTGATGGGGAAAGCCAGCCATGTCCTTGTGGGCTAGGGCAGAATGGGGTGGAGACTTTTGGGTGTGCCTCAGGTGTGCTCTGGGCATCATAAGTGCCATTATGGGCTGTCCGTTGGTTCATCCAGTCTTGACATCTGTCCCTGAAACAGAGCATTTGACAGACGTCATTTTAAAGGTTCAGTGACTTTGGACCTGCCCTCAGTACTCCCAGACTTCCTCTTAATTAGCCATTAGGAATTTTCCATAAGTTTATCCAAACCCTTCTTGAAACCACTTGAATTATGGCCTGCTGCCTCATCTTAGAATTTCTGCCTCTTGCAGGTGGTTTTATTAATCTGGAATGAACTTCTTTTAGGGTTGGGCATCAAGGGTGGTCAAATTCTACCACCTGGGATATAACACCACGTCTGTTTTCATTCCCCTCAAGACTTTCAGCTGTGATCTCAGCCCTCAAGCCTCCAAACCCCGTCATCGAAGAAGTGTTCTCAGTCTTCCTCTTCATCCCCAGGCCACTTAATCACCTCATCATTCTGCTCACCAATGCATCAGGATATTTCACAGAGGCTGGGGAAGCTGGCCTCGCAGCCAGGATGGGCCAAGCCCTGAAATCTGCTCTTGGGAGTGGGAGGCCCCTCGCTCAGGCTCAGGGGACTGCCATGCCCTTCTGGGCAGGTCAGACTTCAGGAAAACTATGTAAAGGAAGATGTTGATCTTCAACGTGGTGCCACTCGCCATCCTGTAGGAGGCTTGGCACTGCTGCTCAGCCAGAGGGCCTGGTTCTTTCTCCCAGGCATACAGTGCCCAGAAGAGAAGGGCCTGTTAATAATGAGTTGGATGAACAATTCCCATATGTGGACCCACTGAGAGAAGCGGGAACAGCACTTGCTCCCCTTCTCTCACTTACTTCTTCTAGAAAGCACTGCTATGTCAACACTGTAGTAAAAACCATAAATTCCTTGAGGGCTGAACTGTATCTATTTTATTATCATATTTCTAGCATCTAGCATAGTGTTTGGTATATGCTATTTGGGGGATGAATTAATGAATGAACATGTGCTATTTTTTAAGGTAAGATGCATGATGAAGCATACAAATATATATATATAGATTCAAACATGTCAGTTGTATTACTAAATCCAGCAGCTGATATTAATCACTCTTAGGTTGACCCAGGGCTTGCTTTCTGGGTCCTTCCCTCCTTTCACCTCCCCATTCATTCTTCTGTGCCAGGCTCTGTTCTCAGCCTGGGGACTCTAACAGTGAACAGGTTCCTTGCTTCATCGTTTACGCTGTGTAGCACACTTCTCAACGTTGCTGCTGTCTCTGCCCTGGGCCAGGTCACTGTTGTCGCTTATCTGGAATATTGCCTTGTTGGGTTCTCTTGCTGTTTTCCACACTGCAGCTCCAGTGGTCTCTCTAAAAAATAAATCTGACAACCTCTTTCTCTTAGGTAAAACCCTTTCTTGCCTTCAAAGCTCATGGTGATCCACCCTCTGTTCATCACTCCAGTCCCAGCTCTCACCACTCTGCCTTGAATTCCTCCGAGGCCTGGAAGGGTCCTGGCTATCTCCCCGCTCTGGGTCTTGTCCCCACCAGGGCTGCTGCCTTGGCTTTCCCCATCGTGCCACTCAGGGCTCCAATCAGAGTTCATGGCCTCGAAGAAAGCTCCTCTGTTCCCCACGATCCCTGGTTCCCTGGGTTGGTGTGTCTTGCCCTGTGCCTCCACTGCATTCTGAACATCCTCCCACTTTGCTGAGATAGCTTGTTTTAATAGGCTCTTTCTCCTCCATAGAACTGGAGATGTTGGAGGTGGAGGGTGGGCAGGGATGGCTCTGAGTACAGTACTTGACAGGTAGTGTTTATTGTAGACTTTACCTGTTGAAGGAAGGAATGCATAAAAGGTGACAACTAGAATGATGAGAGTCCTAAGACAGAAAGGAAGTGGAGAGAGAAGGAGGACCTAGAGGGATATTTGCATGCAGAGGTTGGAAAGAGAAAGAAGCACTAGAGAAAAACACTTCCTGAGACGCAGGAACCAGCAAAGGTCCATGTCACTTATGTCCATGGAGGGCCAAGTGGGGCTGGGTCACCTGACCAGGGATGGGCTTTTTGCATAAAGAATGTGATCCACCCTCCTGCTTCTCTGATGGGCCGGATTTGGGTCAGAAGATTGTCCCAGTATTCTATTGTCCAGTCCTCGATTAGGAGGACCACATCCTTTCCTTCCCATTTGAAGTTCTCTGGGACACCCTTTTGTCAGGACCGACAAATGTCACTAGGGCTGCTCATGGATTCTCCTGGGCACGTGGATTTGGAGAGGTGATGCTCCACTCCTGGACAGTTCCGGCCTTTGGGTCTTTCCCTCCTAGAAGCAATGTACATTTGCCTTGTATCCGGAACCTCCGGGCAGCCAATTTGAGCCCTTTTCTATTAGAGAATTAATTTTTAATAGGTTTTATAGCATGGCGGATAAATCAGGGAGAGACAAGGAGCTGGCAATGCCTAATGAATATCGATTGGGCCATTTAAAAGGGAAACCTTGCCAAAAGGGGGACAGCCACCCAACAGAGTCAGGTCAGCTATGCTGAGCGACTGAGGGGCACCAGTGGCCTCCCCCTACCATCAGTGAATGAAAATTTCTCCAACTTGTTAACCACCGATGCCAGAAATTTCACCATTTTTTGGGTAAGGGTCACTCGTTTTTTGAATATTCACCTACCTTTGAGACAGGATAAGGAACCTATTAGCAGTACATAGTCCCTTAGTATAAAATAGCTATGTAGACATTTCTCAAGGGACCCGAGAGAAAAGGGGAGGATTGAGACAAGGGCATCCTGAGCATCTTCCTGGAGTTGGCTGTGTCTGGGACCCCGCAAGACAGCAAACAGAGGTGCAAACACTTTTGGGGGTCCTTGGTGTTACAGGGGGCAAGCAAAGTGTTAGGAATGATATGGCACATTTCACAGTGTTCGTTCTGCTTAAAGATTTGATGAACAATGTTGTTCATTAAAACGTATTTTCATGGAGGAGAATGACCAATTGGCAGGCATAAAGAAATATCTTCTTGCTGTGTCCTCCACGACCACTTCTGCTGTAAGGGGAACTTCTTCTTTCAGTGATGGAGACAGAACTAGCCTCGGGGCAAGAGCTCTGGGTTCAAGACTTGATTCCAAGCCTGAATAATAGAGGTACAACGATAATGGACAAATCATTCACGATCCTATGAAAGAGGATACAATGAAGTGCTGAATTCTACATTAATAGCCTGTAATACAAGAGAGTTCAATAACCTCTGAGGATCCTTCCAGCCCTAACACGCCATGACTGCTAGGGGGATTCACCGTATTTAATATGACGTCAGTTAAGACTTACTCTCTTATGTGCCAGGCGGCTCTCCCCTTGGAAAGTCCTGTTTTTTCAATGATGATGTCTTAGTGCAAAGCACGTCAGGACACTCTCTTTGGGGATTACCTTTAGGACCTGCCTGTGAACCACAAACAAACATTCACTTCGTTAGAAACAGTTGTACCTCACAATGTGTGCTGGGAGGGGTGGGCGATGGGAGGACCAGGGGATCAGGAAGGGCCAGCTAGGGGCAGATGGGGCCCAGTTGTGGAGTTGCAGGGGGTTTTATTTTAAGGGCTGCTTTGTCACTGAATCCCTTTGTCACATGGAATTTGCCTTCCCTAATTCAGGATTCTCTTGATATTGCTAAATGAGTGGCATTCCCCACCACCCAAGGTTTGGTTATGCAGTGCCCTCTGACCAGTGCCAGGGGAAACTTTCAGCCCGAGACCTCCTGTGACGGGCCCCTGGCTTAGAGGGCCATGATACAGGAAAGGGTTGGAGCACTGGTTTTCACTAGGTGGGGACATGTTGGAATCCCATGGGAGGGGGAGGCATTTTCCTTCCTGCTCCATGCCGTTCCATATTTCCAGAGAGGGTTTGGTTCATGCTGTGAAACACAGAGGAGTGACTTCAACAGGGAAAATCAAAGACCATTCCATTCCAGGGAGGAGTCAACTGGGTAGCGGGCAAGCTCTCCCTTTGTGTTTCAAATCATATTGCAGATGTTGAACTTCTGTGAACAAATTCCTTTTTCTCTAACTTCTAGACTCATAGAATGGTTATTTGGAGTGGGAAGCACCTTTAAGAGATTATCTGGGCCAACTTTATCCCCTTTGGACGAAGAAACAGGGCCAGAGGGGTTAAATCTTGCCAAGATGTTAAGCTGGTTAGTGACAGAACCAAGAATGTAAATCTTAATATCCTAACCTGATTGTAAGCTCCCGGAGGGCAGGCACCACATATTCTCCTGTGTTCCCATGACATGTAGCATAGTTATAGGCATATAGTAAATGCTCAGGAAAATCCTAGTGATCCAGAGCAGTGGTTCTCAAACTTGAGCAGGTATCGGAATCACCTTTTGGAAACACAGATTGCTGGGCCCCATCCCCAGAGTTTCCAGTTCTAGGTTTGGGGTCAGACCCTGGGAATTCCCATTTCTAACAAGTGATGCTCATGATGCTGATCCAGGGACCACACTTTGAGAACTGCTGATGTATATATTTTATGGATCTATCCATTTCTATATTATTTGAAACACTTTATTCCCAGGAAGCCTACTTTATTAGGCAGTAAGTGGCTACATGAGAAATCCCAGACTTAAAAGATACTAGTTTAAAAGTATTTAAAGTGAATAATTACCTTCAGGGTGGTCTAGGTAGAAAGATTAAATAAATTAAGTTGAGTCAATAGGAGTTTAAGCATCATTTGTTAAAGCATTACTATTAGTTTTCCTTTTCCTAGTGGAAATTCTCTTCTTGTCACATAATCCTAATTAATTATTGTATAAAGACCTGAAAACTTAAATGCACAGGGGAGTAATAATCTTATGTTTCATTAACCAGCAGCTTCGAAAGCCAGAACCAAGTGGGTAGAAAGAGCGTGAACACCATGTACTGAGCAGAGCTCCTTCCAGGACAGCCTGAGGTCTGCCCTGTGCTTCCACTTGTCACTGAATGTGTTAACATGAATGCAAATTTACAATCTTAAGTATAGGGTCTGTGTTCAATATAATCTTATCAGAGTGAGCCAATCAATACGAATTTCAGGAGTATTTATCATTGATTTTGCAATATGCTTTGTAATTACTGAATCGATATAAAATTCTCAACTCATTAGGAGATTAGCTTTTTTTAATCATTTATATTAATGTGTTTAACCAAAGGCATCGGAGTTCCTTTTTTTTAAAAAAAATCGCTTGTTTAATTACTTACATTAAAAATGAACAAATGCTGTGGACTAAAATCTCGTTCGACTTGGTTTTCAAAGGGCTCTTCTCTTGCGCTTTGCCTTTGATAGGAACCTCAACAAATTGGGTGCATGGTGGGGCCCAAACCATGATCTGGAGCAAAACAGGAATGCCCATCTGAATAGCGTGATGAAGAAAAGGGAAAAAATAACAACCAAAAAACCCCACCTTTAGGCTTGATAAATATTGACCCTGATTGACTAGTTACATTTGGCGGCTTTGAATTTTGTATCTTGCTGGTTGTTTCTGTGTGATGTCCTCTCCCTGGAACAGAACTGGTGACATTTGGCCAACTAAGAGAAACAGGACCTTCGGGCACTGAATAGACATGAGGTGGGTTCAATGTTTATGGAAATTTTCAGTGGTGCTGATAGCGACATCTCGCCATAACCTCCTGAGTGGATTGGTGGGTGTATGTAAATGCAGAAATTGAGTCCAGGGGGATGAAACAATGAGCCCCAGGTCACCTTATGTGTGTGGCAGAGGTGGGTCTAGAAAACAAGTTTCCCTGTTATTGGGACAAAAACTGGGCAGGACGGTCCTCTGAGGGGCTGTAGCTATCACCCGCAGAGCATGTCCCTGCTGGAGACTTTTGCTTTAGATATTCATGGTGACCTTGGAGCCCAGAGGAACCCCTCTCAATCCCTCCCACAGGACCACACAGACCCAGGCTGCTCTGGCTCCAGCCAATGGCTGCCACCTACAGTTTTCAGCATTTGAAGCTCAGTTCTGGGGAGTTTTGAAGGTGTTTCTTCTGCTGCCAGGAGTGCATCCCCCTGGTTCCCAGCCCTGGGAGCCACGGTGATAACAATGATCCCATCCTCAGGTACTGAATCTGCGTTTACACAGTGCCTCTAAGTGCACTGTCCCATTTGATTCTCACGACAACTCTGTGAGATGGGCTAACGCCTTGGTCCATTTTACAGATAAAGGCTAGAGAAGCTTACAGGAGTTAAGTGGATTGCTCGTTGTGAGTAAATGACTGGGAAGGCATTTTCCCCCACAACTGCATTGTGCCCTCTTCCCAGGAGAGGGAAGGGCCCTAAACACTGAGGCAGGAGGCCAGGCTCTAGTCTCCACTCGGCCCTTCACTTCCTTGGGTCTCAGTTCCCTTCCTGGGGAGATAGAGACGCATCTCCTGCTCTTCCCTCCTTCTGGTGCATTTTATTTTAAACACCCAGCAGATGTTTATTGGATTCTGCATTGATTATAGCGGGGCTGCCTCTTTGGATGCCGGGTCCCATGGAATAGACCCATTCTCGGGCTTCAAGGAGCTTACTCTGTGTTGGAAACAGCATTTATCCAAGAACTCATCTTAGGATCAGGCTCCCTCCTGTCCTTTGACATCGACATAAGTTTCTGGTTGGTGCACTTGCAGACCCAGCGTCTTCAGGCCGTCCTAGTTTCAGCTTTTAAACTTCCTCATGCTCCATGACCATAGTCCGAACCCTTAGCCCCAGCCCTCTCACGCCTGTCAGCCCCTTCTATGCACCAGCACTGTCCCTCATGCCCCTGGAAGACTCGCAAGGTCGCCAAACAGAGGAGTTCCTAGAGTATGGATGATTCTATGCAACTACCCGCCACTGCTGAAAAAACCAGTAAAAGTGCTTGCAGTGGGCCAGCGTGCCATCGCCTGTCTGTCAGAAGATGGTCCTATTCTGAGGGAGCCTTGGCCTGTGGCTTTAGCCTGCAGAGGTATCATGGCCAGACGCCCCAGAAATGCTGCCTAGTGGCCCTTTCCCTTGTCCTTTGGAAGTAGGCTGGAATGAAAATGACAGCAATGACACTTGTATGCGTCTACATGGTGCTTTACAGTTTATAAAGTTCCTTCACATGCTTGATCTCATCTAGTCCTCCCAGCAACTCTGTAGGTTGGCTGGGAAAGTGACAACGCTGCCATTTTACAGGTGAGGAGACCGAAGCTTCCCCAGTCCCACTGCTGAGTTAGCGGCCCCTCCTCTGTGTTCCCATAACACCCTGCCCATATCTTATATGGCACTTAGCAACATGTTTCTGTGATTGCCTGTTGACAATTGCCTGTTGGCTGCTTCCCCCACTAGAATGAGAGCTTTTGAGAGCGGAGATTTTGTGCTACTGGGTCACTGCTGCATCCCCAGTGGTTTGTACAGTGCCTGGTATAGGGTGGGGCACTCAGTAAATACTTGAA
Organism: Equus caballus; assembly: GCF_041296265.1. Lineage (NCBI taxonomy): Eukaryota > Metazoa > Chordata > Mammalia > Perissodactyla > Equidae > Equus > Equus caballus. Next base: position 74,607,845 of record NC_091691.1, read on the forward strand.
TGAAGTATGGATGGAAGGAAGGATGAATGGATGGGTGGATGGGTGAATAAGTGAACAAAAAGCAGATTTTCTCAGCCTGACTTCCTGTCCACAGGTTGCCCAGCAGTGTAGTGGCCACCAAAGGTCAGCAGGGGCACTGGCTAGCTGGTATCTAGAAGATGCCAACAAATGTGTGGCAGAGGTGGTGTTGAAGAGAGAGGCTCTGGTGTTGCCCTGGACAAAACGGTGATGCTCTTGCTGTTTGTACTGGGGACCGTCCGCCTCTCCTCTCAGGGTTCTCGCTCCTCATTCCAATGGGCAGTTCCATTGCCCGACATGACCCAAGTCCTGGGACACCATTCCCAGGCTTTGAAATGCCAACAAAACATACTATGCCGGGTTCCATTCCAATACATGCCTCAGCTGGCTAAGCAAAGAAAGTTGCTGACGGAGTCATTCACCCAGAGGTGTAAATGAGTAACAAGGTTTGGAAGTGTTACCCCCACGGAATTTCAGTTACCTACATGTGAGCTGGGCCTGGATTGAGGATGCATATCAGCTGAGTGCTGGGCCCTGCTGCTCCTCTGGAAAGAAGGACACGTTGGCTGCCATCCCAGGGACTCCTGTTAATCAATCAGAGTTCCCTGCCACCAGCTGCTTGGCATATTGTTCTTGTACCAGTACCGCAGTTGCCAAATTGTCAGTGTGCTGGGCTGGGGGAGGCACGGGGGCTTGTGTAATTAACCCCCTCAATGCACCTCACCCTGGAGTTCACCCAGAGAAACTTGGCTCCAAGATGGCCCACGTGGCAGGGGGGATGGAGGGCTGTTGGCCTGGCTGCCCTCACCAGGAAGGATGGATTAATCAAGGAAGGGCAGTTGACAGACTGGGAAGGGAGCAGCTGTTCCCAAGGATGAGGGTGAGAGATGTTGGGCTGCAGCCTGTGGGAACTGGCTCCATCTCTGTAAAAATGTCTTCATTCTAAATGGGCATCCTTGGAATTTAAGTAGTAATGTGCCTCTTGGGAACTTTGAACTCTTTCCTCCATGTTCCTCAACTCATTTTGCCTCACAATAGCTTTTAAAATTATTATTGAAAAGATAATGTAATGAGTAAACATTTTTAAATGACTTTCGATATCACCATCACAAAACATTTCAGATTTGCATATTACTGTAGAGCTCCAGTTCACATATATATTTATTATTAATTTTTTTGTGGTTGATAATTAAGGTGCTCTCATCATTTTACACTCTTTTGTCATGATTTTCAAAGAAGGGGAAACAGGTGCAGGGCTATGACGCTGCCTGTCCACCCACAATGGGTGGTCCAGGGCTTGGCTGTCTCACTCAGCCCTGGGCTGCTCTGACTTGGAGACAAGGCCAGTGTTGGGGATGTTGGGGACAGAGGGATGGACAAGAAGGCCTCTTGCAGACTTCTGGGTCGCCAGCCATATCTGATTCTGTGATTTACCTGGGACCATCACTGCCGCAGTGCCCAGAGCCTGGTTGGTGTCTTCAATGGGCAGCGAGGCCCCGGTTGTGTTGGGGTGACAGAACACAGCTTTCTCTTTCTAGACTATCTGTGTCAGCAGAACCTAGACAGGTTCTAGCCCAAACTGTCCACTGTACAGATGAGGAAACTGGTGGCTGGGACAGGAAGTGATTTCCCATCCCTCTTCTCAGGAGGGTATTCCCTTATGAATTGCATGGGTTGTGGGGTCCAGTCAAGACCACAGAGAAAAATCTATGGTTCGCATTAAGAAGTCGGGTATGATATTTAAGTTAAATCACAGCAAATGAACACACATTTTTGATGTATAGAAACAGCAATTTCGTATGGTTCAAGCTGTTATTTGGGAGGAAAGACATATGTGAAGAGACCTCCCAAAAATAAGCAACAAAAACAGTTAAAGAACAACTCAAAAAGATTACTGGAAAGCCACCAGAGGTATTTATCATTTAGAAAATTTCCACTCAGTTTGAGGGAATGGCAGAGTTGTGTTCAGATTTGCACTCCAATGTAGGAAAAGCAATGATCGTAGGACCTGACACAGAGTAGGTGCTTGAGTGTTTTCTGAATGAATGAGTAGTCATATTGTTCATTTCTGGTTAGCTGTTGACTCAATTAGGATTCCATTTGGCTGTCTGTGACAGAACCTGACCACAGCAGCTTAAACAATTAGGGATTATAGTTTTCTCATATGAAAAATAGACCAGGAATAGGTAGTCCAGAGCTAATGGTGCTATTCACACATGTCATCAGAGACAAGACTCCTTTCTGCTCTGTTATCCTTAGCACTGGCTTTTGTCCTCATAGCCCCAAGATGGCTGCTCCCCCTCAAGAGATCAGGTCCAAGTTCCAGGCAGGGACTTTTGCAAATGATAAAATGCACTGTGTGCTGGCAAAGTCTTTCTCTTTTGATCAGGAAAACAATAGGTTTACTGGATGCATACCTACTAGACTTCTGCTTGCAATTCATTGGCCAGAAGTGAGTCACATGGTCACCCTTAGCTGCAAGGGAGTCTGGAAAGTGGGAAACTGGGCTCTGTTGATCAAAAAGAGGGGAGATGCATGTTAGTAGATAATGTGCATTATCTCCCTTGGCTGTTTTAAAGTGAAAGATGATTATTTAGATTTAAACAAGTAGAGGTTCTAATCTGGAAATCTCTGAGTATAGGTTCTATGTTCACACATGCATTCACTGATTTATCCTTCCTGGAAGTATTAATAGAACGTCCGCTGTGTGGCGAATGCTGGCTATGGGCTAGGAATCCAAAGGGCAACAAAATGGGATAGCTGTCCGCAAGGGGCTCAAACACAAAGACGCAGGATAATAAGATCCACTGGGCAGGCAGGGAAGACAGATCCAGGTAGGCAGTGATCATAGCATGTACAAAAGCCCGGAGGAAGCAGGGAGTCTGAGGAAACTGAAAGAAGACCCGTGGGGCAGGAGCAGAATGGTCAAGAAGGAGTGGGGCTTCAAGCATTCTGGAAAGGAAAGCAGCTGAGTCAGTAGGTCCAGGTTGGCAAAACCAGGCTGGGGACACACTCTGTGGACATCAGTGTAGTATGGGGCTCTAGAGTGGCAATCTGGATCAGTGTGGAAATTTTAAATCTTGCCTAAAACATAATGCCTTAAATGTGATGCTTCCCAGCACTCACTTAGCCAAATTTCCTTCCTCTGCCCATTTAGAGTCAGAAGGAATTTATGAAGTCTGGACCAGAGGTCTCATTTTGTAGATGAGCAAACTGAGGTTTGGAGGGCCCAAATGACTTGTTTATGACTGTGTTTTCCAGTTAATGCCAACATTTGGACCAAACCTGCAGTCTCCTGACTTCTGGCCTGTTCCTCTTCAGACACATTGTATGTTTACAAGCACTTAAATTTCTGTTGTCTGATTTGGTCCTGATGACTAGGGCCCAGTGGGATTATTTATCCCAATGTTACACACATCTGAGGTTGAGAAGGATGAGGGGCTAGAGCTGAGCATGGCACCTCTTGATTCCCTGGCCCAGCCCCACCTGCCCCTCGCCTCCCTTCAGTTGAGCAGGTCAGCATTCTAACTGATGGTGTGGTTGGGAGAGTGATGCTGTCTATACCAAGGTGAGATGTGGCCTGGATGCCACTGTTCTGCACCATTCCACTCATGGGCATGGACAAGTGAGAAGAGAAAGTTTTCACTCCGTGATAAAGACCATGTGGCATTCTCACCTGATCTTGAGCCCCAGGAAAACAAGGAGGGTAGCTGTGCTCTGAGTGTCCTAATTGCTTCTGACACTCTCTGTCATTTGTGATGATCTGGCCATGCTCAGCCACTCCGCATCCAGGGGCAGCTTTGAGAGTGGGAGAAACCGTTAGAGAGCTGACAAGGCACGGAGCTGTGGACAGTGATGGACTGGCCGCCAGATGACCTCAATGCAAACATACATCCTATTGATTGACCTTTCAAGGAGAGAAATGGGTGTCCTGGTGGTTGCAGGGGTGGTGAGGCTGGGCTGTGAGGACAGTGGTTCCTAATCAAGACAGATTCTGTTCAGGGTTCACCTCCTCTGCTCCATCTTGGGACCAATAGGATGCTGTCAGGGGGTCATTTCCACAGGGCAGCAGTGTGGCAGAGTGCCCCCGGACCTGGCATGTTTGGCCTGTGGGAGACTTGGGAGAGATAAGGTCAAGTATGGGGAGCCCCTTCTTCATTCCCTTTCCCAGTCTGCTCCCCCAGCTGTCATCCTCCAACATTCTCCTGTTGCTCCTCCGCTCCTGGGAGACTATGAGCTCTGGGGTCTGATGCGTGGGCCAGTGCTGCAGTGTCAAAATTCCTCCCTCTGCTCCTCCACAAGGAGTCCTGCTCTCAACTCTGCAAGGGGCATGCGCACTGGTCCTGCCAAGCCGCTGACACTCGTTGCGACTTTCTCAGAGACACTGACCTCTTCTGAAGAGGCAATAATATCTTATCTGCTCATTTCAGAAATTGGACTCTGTGGGCATTTTAAAGTTTTATACAGCTTTTTGTTAGGTAAAAATCTAAAAAGTTAACCTAAATGAATTCCGAGTCTGTGAGAGACTTCCTTAATGCCAAGAAAGGCTCACGATTTCAGGACCCTATTTGCTTTTGAGCTGACAATCGTATTAATGTAAAGTAGTACTGTTTTAATGGAGGAGAAAACCAGAGGATGCCCAAAGATAGGAATCTCGAATGGAGGCATTTATGACCCTTGGATTCAGGAAAGCAGGGTTTGGGGTCTTTGGTGGCCCTGAAATGATACCGTCAGAGTGATGTGAATGAACATGGATGTGAATACCTCCCTGGAGGTTCCAGCCATGTCATGGCTCAGGGACAGAGGACAAGGAGCCCCCATTCCCCCTTCCCACCCCCACCCCCTTGCTATTTTGCCATTGGGAAAGGTTCAGATCATAAACTTCAAAAAGGGTTGTTTTCAAAGCAGAGAAATAATGATGTCCCAGTCTCCTATTGTGGAGTTGGGCCAGGGAGATATTTCCTGCCTTTGAAGGTCTTGGGTTGTTGAAGATCTCCCTGTTTGAGATAATAAGTGGGGTGACAGCCTGTGAGGAAAATGTAACCAAGCCCCCTGCTCAGGGCGCAGCAGGATAATGATACTGGTGCCTTACATTTACCAGATGCCATAGACAAGCTTTGGGCTGAATAGTTTCAGAGAATTCTCTTATTGGATCTTTACAGCTCCACTAAGTAGGCACAACTCATTACTCCTGCTTTGCTGAAGAGAAGACTGAGGTGCGAAGAGGTGAAGTAGCTTGTACCAGTTGACACAGCCAGTAGCCGGCAGAGAGAGGGTCCAAGTTCTGTTCTTTCTGACTCTGCTGACTGTGCTGAATAGGAGATGGGAGGTCAGGGTTCTGGCCTGGGGTCCTCCACCTGCTCTGTGAATTTGTGTAGGTCCCTTTATCTCTCAAATCCCCAGATTCCTCATCTGTACTGTGCTGGGGTTAAGGGTAACTCTATCAACAAGCAGGAGAGGAAGGGCGGAGTCCTCTTCAGCTGGCCTGGGAAGAATGACTCTTGGTCCCACAGCAGTTTCAAGCCCCATTTCTTTCAGACTTGCAGTGTTGGGGTCGCTGCTAGGCTCCTGAGGTCCAGCAGGCATTGGGGGACCCTTGAAAGGCTGGATTATTGGTCCAATTCTGTAAATATGTATTTAGGGAGCTTTAATAACACATATTATTGACCAGATAGGCCTGTAGAGCTATTTGTGTGGAAATCCATGTTTAATACACTATTGATCCACATCATGCAGCCAAAACCATATTAATTTGAATGTGAAGATTAAAAACATTTTGCAAAAGTTATTGCAGAGGAGTTGCTGTTCAATTTCTAACAGCCTAATGTGCTTCGCTTCCTTTTCGATGTCTCCTTTCAGCTGACTAGGTCAGTTTCTTTTCCAACTGGCGTCTCCTTCCCTCTCTTTCAGAGTGGCCATTTGTAGTGGAGGCTGTGCTGAAGTCCCCCAGATGCCCTCTCGGTGCCAAACCACTCTGCTCCCCAGCAGCTGGGAGCGCTGCTGAGTGATGGCTCTCAGCTGAGTCCCTCTCCAGAGCTTGTCCTCAGCTCAAGAAGATCTTGTCCACTTTGTCCAACGTCATGTCCATTCCTGTGGACAGCCAATGACTGACAGGTTGTGTGGGGTGTGAAGGGCTTTCCCCACTTTAGAGCTCCCTGTGCACTGGGCTGAGGCCTTTGTGAAGACAGCTTCACAGCTGGGGTCCTCGCTCTGCCCAGGCAGGACCCTCCCTTTACTCGCCCACAGGCGTTGACCCTGCCCACAAATCTCTACCGCTGAGTCTGTTTTCTGGGGAACCTAACCTGAGACACCAATCAAACCTGGAGACCATCCTTGCCTCTCTCCTCTTCCTTTTCCGCCATTTTAATAAAACTTGATCGAGGTATAACTCATATACCATGCAGTCTACCCATTGGAAGTGTACAATTCAATGTTTTTTGGTATATTCGCAGGGTTGTGCCACCATCAACACAGTCAATTTTAGAACATTTTCATCATCCCCGAAAGAAACCACATACACATCAGCCAAACCTTTCCCCCCAAAATCCCTCAATTTCACTCAGTCCTAGAAAACCTAATCTACTCTCTGTATCTAGAAATTTGCCTACTTTGGACCTTTCACATAACTGGAATTATATACTATGTGCTCTTTTGTCACTGGTTTCTTTCACTTCACCTAATGCTTTCAAGGTTCATCCATATGGTAACATGAATCAGTATCTTGCTCCTTTTCCTGGCTGAATACCGTTCTGTTGTGTGGATATGCCGCATTAGATTTATCCACTCACCAGTTGATGGACATTGGGTTGTTTCCACCTTTGGGCTATTGTGAATAATGCTCTTCTGCTATGCTTTACTTCCTGAACTTTTCTTGAGTCCTACGTCTCCTCTTTACCCCTGTCTGACACTCACAAAAACTTCCTTCTTGGCCTCCATGTCTTCAGTCTAGTTTCTTTCAATTCATCTCCCAAAACTAGGCATGTTATTCTCTTGCTTAAAATCCTCAAAATAAAATGTACATTTCATAACATGTAATAATATTGCTCCACAACACAATATTCCCCTAGGTCATGAGGGATTTCCATGTTGCCCCCACATCCAGACTTTTCTGGGTCCTCTTCCTCCTTGACTACTCACTGGTCTTCAATGCCATGGAATACACTCTTGAAATCCTCTCTACTGGAATAGTCTTTTTTCCCTCTATCCTCCTTGGCTGTTCTTCTCCACCTCTTTTGCAGGCTTATCCTTCTCTGCTTGGCTGGAGTCCTCAGAGGCTTGACCTTGGGCTCTTCCTTTTTTTCACTACTTGTCTTTGTCTCATACCAGAACATTCATACCCAGAGTTCCAGATTTGTCTCTCTAGTCCTGACTTTTCCTCTGACCAGAACCACTGGGGCAACAGTCTGCTCAAGATCACATTTTGATGTCTCAAAGAGACTTCCAGCTCCACGTGTCCCAACTGTGCTCCCATGTGGGTCTGCCAGCCAGAAAGATGCCTGCCCAGACAGTCACACTCCAAACCTGAGTGATGGCAAAACCCACCCATGAAAGTCACCTTCTTGGTTATTAAAAAAATGTGATTCCTGAGATCTACTCTCAGGGATTCTGATATTGGGGTCTGACTCAGGGATCAGTAATCTGATTTTAACAAGTTCTCTAAGTGATTTTGATGCAGGTTTGTGTCTCACACTTTGAGCTTTTTCTTGTTAGGGGAAGTCAATCCCTGGACGCATGAAGGAAAGCGAGAATTGAGATGGATGAGGAGAGAAGGGAATTAGCTTATGGCTCACAAGCATTATGAGGGTTTGGGAAATCATGTGGCTCTGGGCCTCACAGAAGTCATTGGACTAAACCTTGGCAAATTTCTGTTGCCTTCCTTTTCTCCTCCTGGACAGGAGTCACCTACATGATACCCATGACAGGTGATCTTTTAGCCTTCATTGGAAACCTGTAATGACAGAAGGTCATGACTTTACAAATAAACCCAGTTTTTACCGGTGAGCAGCTCAGATTCTTATGGGAATATTGTTATATTTTCCCTTAAACTTCCACTGGGCCTGCTTCTGCCCTTTGGAACCTGGCACAACCCATTAAACACATCAGCAAAGCATGGGCTGATGGGGAAAGGAAGGAGCTGGGGGCAGGATGGGTCATGGTATGTGGACTGATGACACCCTAGGGCCAGTGTGTCCAGCAAAATGGAAATTCACTCTTAGCAGAGAGAAAGTCAAGATTGACCTTGATTAGGTTGGTCTCCAAGGGAGCGGGTCCAATCTGGGTTCAAGGTGGGTCATAGCAGCAGGAAACTGTAGGCGGTCCCAACATTTAGACTCAGGTAGCTGGTATCAAGATTTTGGGAGCTTTGTCTAGATTGGAGTAGACTTTGGCAATGATGGTGGTAATAATAATAATAGTAATAATAATAATAATATCTAACATTTATTGAATGCCCCACAGAGCACCCTGCCCTGGCTGGCCTCTCTTTGAGAAGCACTGACTTCACCTGGGAGCTTGTTAGAAATGCAACATCTTGGGCCTGAGCTCAGATCTGCTGTATCAGAATCTGCATTTTAACAAACAAGACCCTCAAGTGATGCACATTGCAGTTGGAGAAGAAACAGTCTAGGAGATTCCAGGCTGTATCAGTCAGGGTTCTCCAGAGAAACAGAACCAATAGGAGATATAGATATACAGAAAGAGATTCGTTATGAGGGATTAGCTCACCTAATCCTAGGGGCTGAGAAGTCCTATAATCTGCTGCCTGCAGGCTGGAGAACCAGGAATGCTGGTGGTGGAGTTCTAGTTCAAACCCAAAGTCCTGAGAACCAGGGAGCCAACGGTGTAAGTCTGGAGGCCTGAAAACTAGGCTTGCTGATGTCTGAGGGCAGGAGAACACGGATGCCCCAGCTCAAGCAGAGAGAACAAATTCACCCTTCCTCGCCTTTCTGTTCTATTCAACCCCTCAGCAGGTTGGATGATGCCCACCCGTGTGGGTGAGGCAGAGCTTCTTGACTCAGCCCACCGATTCAAATCTCTTCTGGAAACACTCTCACAGACACACCCAGAAATAATGTTTTACTTGCTGTCTTGGCATCCCTTTGGCCAGTCAAGTTGACACATAGAATTTACCATCACACACGCTTAGGGCAATAATATCAATTCCAGACACCCCTAGCTGGGGCAGACAAGCCCCTCGGGGAGGCTCTGCCTTGGCCAGGGGTGGTCCAGAAGTTGAAGGTTTGGAGGAGGCAGGACTAGTTCCCTTGCAGGCTTTATAATATTTGAACACAGCTGACATACGGCCCACAGCTCCCTCTCCCTGCAAGTGTCATTTCCGGGTTAATTTCTTCATCTAGTCTTCTATGGTTTCCAGAAGTGTCACCATCTTGGTCACTCTCCTCTGGGGAGCATGTCAGTGTCTCTCTTGAAATGTAGAGTTTATACTTAATGGATCCCAAGTTTATAATTAATTACATTGGCAGCCTTATCTTCACATCGATTTAATCCAAAAGTTATTTTTTCTCTCCATGAAATAGCTATTTAACCAAGTATCATCCTTTACTTGCATACAAATAAGCATTTTTGTTATATCTGTTAATTTCCGTTTTGTTAGTTTCTGCTCTGTGTGCATATATGATTTTGGTATCCCAATCGTATCATTTAAAGTGTCCATTCCCTCCTGATCAACAGGAGATCTCAAAGGACAGGGTCAAGGAAAGACTCCTGTGACCTAACACTATCTATCTTATCTATCTATCTTTATCTATCACCTTCCAGGGGATGCAGACCTGGTAAACACCCTTCCCAGGGCAGGTGATCACTCAGCCAGCATAGGGCCACCCAGGCCACACATGTCAAGGCTTAAAGGTACATTTCCCTAGAGACTTATCAGGCGTTCTGCCCTGTCATAGGAGCAAATGAGCCCAGCTGTCCAGGCCTATTATTGAGTCCATGACCGATTCTTATAATCACAGCTCTGTCTCCTCAATGTACATAACTCACTTTACCAAAACAAACTTGTAATTGATTTAAGAGAAGTCGCAAAGACTGTACAGAGAGTTCCCATATACCTGGCACCCCGTTGTTAACATCTTATATTAAGACGGTACATTTGTCATAACTAAGGCATCAATACTGGTATATTACTATTAACCAAATATCATAGTTTCTCCAGATTTCACAAGTTTTTCCCCAATGTCCTTTTTCTGTTCCAGAATCCCATCAAGGGCATCACATTATAGTTAGTAGTGTCTCTTTCAGCTCTTCTGGGCTGTGATGGTTTCTCAGGATTTCCTTTATTCTGATGAGCCTGACAGCTTTAAGGGGTACTGGTCAGGGATTTTGTAGGATGACTCTCAATTTGCCCTTGTCTCCTGGTTAGGCTGGGGCTATAGATTTGGGGGAGGAAGACCAGAGAGGTAAAGTACCATTCTCATCACATCATATCAGGGATACAGGCTATTACCATGACTTGTCACTGATGAGGTTGACCTTGTTCACCTGGCTGAGGTAGCGTGTCAGGTCTCCCCATGCACAAGTCACTTTTAACCTACTCTCAGGCTTAGCCAAGGAGAAGCACAAAGGTTCCCTGGCTTGTGCTTCCCAGAATCTCTTCTTTCCCTGTGCCTGAAAGTAGGACACTTGACTGTTTGGTTTTCTGACTCTTGTGTCACTCACCGTGATTCTTTAAAGATTTGATCCATCATTTTCCAATTACATCTGAAAACCTTTCATAATTCAGGGATGCAGTAAATCTAGGGCAAGATACATCCACACATTTATTTATCTGTTTAACGTATATTTAGTATTGTTTCTATTCCAAAGGTTCTAGTTGAGGATAAAAAGATTGATAAGCCATGACCCTTCTCCTAGTAGGCTAGTCATGTAAAAAGTCACTGCAGTTCAATGAGTGTGTACTCGGGCAGTGGGATGAAGGCTGACCCATGAATTTTGCCTGGGGTGGAGTTTGGGGGCCGAGAAAAATCTCACAGAGTTGGTGCCACACAGGGTTGTCCATAACCTTTGTCTACCTCCCTTTGACCTTGAAGGACTTTCAAATTACTTTCTGGCTGGCTTTATGTAAAACCCTAGTGCTAACTGCACACTAGGTAAATGTCTGGGACCCAAGGTGGGACCATCATCAGACTAAGGGACATTAGGTAACAGCTACACTAGCATCCTTTGCATCAAGTTGGCCCCGGGGAATGCCTCCCTGTAACAAGAGAAAATTAACAAGGCAGGGAGCTCCCAGCCAGCCCCGAGGGTAATTCAGGTTCCCCGGTAGTGAGTATTACATACGACCCACAGGCTATAAACCACCCTAACAGGCATAATGACTTCCGCACCTCCACCTGAAGGGGCTCATTGCAATAAGGTAACAGCTCCTGCAGATGCCTCTAACTTTAACTATGGGAACACTTGCTTTATGGCAGCACCTGAATGATCTACATCCTGCTCTCGTCAATGGCAATTTCAGGAGTGATTTGGCTTATGTCTTTTGTGCATGTGTGTCTCTACGGTGCCCTGAAAACCTTTGGCATTGGGAACATGTGAAAGGGGATTTGTCACAGCCGCAGAGCTGGAGATGGGTAGACAGACCCTGAGAAGGATGGTGTCAGGAGATAACTCTCAGAAGCTAACACTAATCAGAGGGACAAGACCAACCCCATTCTTCATTCATTCACTCAGTCCCTCCTTTGTTCATTCATTCATCCATCCATTCATTCATCCATTCATTCATTCAAAAACTCCTAGTGAGGCTTCCTGTTTACCAAGCACAATACTGCACACTAGGCATGCAAAGAGAATGGAGACATAGGCCTTTCTTTTAAGACCTTATCGATGAGAGAGGGAGGCAGGTACAGTGATGTGCTGGAGCCAGCTCATTCTGGCTAGTGAGAGACAGCTGTGAAATATTTAGGAATATTGGTGTATTTACCCCACCCAAATCAGCAAATGCTATAAATCAGAGATTCTTTTTTAAACCTTTGTAGAGCCAATTTACCCTCACACACAACTGTGAGATGAATGTAATTAACCCAGTGCTACAGAAACAGAAAGCAAACAACCCAGGAAGCCTGTGCACTTCATGGGTTCGACCCCAATAGGGTCCGGGGTACTGGCAGAGTGGAAAATGTCCTGCAGCCCAGGGCTGTGCTCTGAACCCTGGTCGCCCCTGGACAGGCATTCTCTTGTGCCCAGGGAAGAACGTTGCCATTAAGTCAACCTAATTCCCAACTCTCGTCCATCTCTCATTTCACGCTGACAGCAGCCCTTTTTGAGGCAGGGCAGCTAATCTGTCCTCACGTAACAGTTGGAGTCTAAGTAACAAGCCAGGTAAGCGACTCCCCTAAGACTGCACGGCGTCTCCTGATTTTAGTGCTCCTGTGCCTCTCAACACGTCTCTGATTATTGGGGAAGCAACCCACAGCGTGTGTCCTCAAGGTGGCGGCGACATAACAAAATCATCCTTGATTGAAATACTCTGCTCAGCAAACAAGACTCAGTTCAGGCGTCTTTTCCTCCAGGAAGCCTTCCTTGACCACCTTATTAGCCTCCCTATTCACGGGGCTCTGAACTTGTCTTGTTCACACTGCAAATATAGGTCTGGCCTCTTGGCGGTATACTTGATCTGTTTACATTTCTGTCTTTTCCATTAATCTTTGAGGGTGAGAAAAGTAAAAATTGAAACAATTATGTAATTGTTTTATTTCTATCCCGCCATGTTTCAAAAAGGATTTATGGAAAAAACCACATAGTACAAAATTGAAAAAATCAGAAGATGAGAAAATTTGGTTTCTGGATAAGGTTAACACTCCAAGCGAGATTACTACCCCAAAAAAGCTTACACAGTTGGGCTACGGTTAGGCTTTGGTTAGGTTCTGAGAGACCTGGCAGGCCATGCAAAGAAGGAAACGTGACAGGTTACAGGACTTACCATGTCCATCAAATGAAAACGAGCCAGTCACAGTGGAGAAGAACAAGATTTCCTGGCACTGAGGTTGGAAAGAAACTTTTCCTGTGGATTCTCTTAAAGAAGAAGCCAGGTAACACGATGGACAATCATCTCAGCCACATCTTTTCCGTAAAACCATGGGGATGAATCTTGGAACAGCCCTGAATGGTAAGCTGATGGTCAACACCTCAGTTCATTCTAGTAAGAGTGTTTTCACAATGACACCAAAACCTGTGGTCCATGCACCCAGGTTTCTGATGATTCTGCTCAGTCCAGGTCAATATTTTGGAGTATTTGGAACAGGGTCCTTCAACTGGTCTTAATGAGGCCTACGAACCCCTAACACTGCATGCACAATTTTGAGCTCTTGTTTATGTGCATTTTTCTGGGGTGAGAGCCCATAACTTTTTCTCCAAAGGTTCAGAAGCACTAAATTAGAGAAATGGCTGGACTGCACCTCCACAGATTATCTCTTATACCTCAAGCTTTTGATGGGTATCATTTGGCCAGGAGTTTCCGGCTATGCTGTTTGATGAGTACGCGGAACCAGATTTTTGATACTGCAGGTTAAGATGTTCCATTGAATTGAACTGGAGTTTACATCCTCCAGTGAAAGCTGAGCTGCCCAATGGGCACGCACGCTTGAACAAAGAGCAGGGCTGCGGCACGGCCAAGTGTTGACAGAACGAATAAATAGAGAAGACAACACCCAACTAAAAGTGCCAAGGTCCAGAACAACCAAGCACCCATCCAGGCCATTGAGCGTGGAGCGCTGTGGACTCAGCCGACACCTGACCCAGAGCAGGAGAGGGAAGGGAGATGGAGGATGTGAAGGGAAATGTCCTTCTGATCCTTTAATCAGGTTGATTAATAAGAGTCAGTAAATAAACTCTAATCAAAAGATGCCCTAAGCCCTGAAGAACTCTCATACTCTTTATTTTTTCCTGGATTAATTTTTTTCTGAGTGGAGATGAAAAAGGAGCCATTCTCCAAATGAGGCTGGGAAAGGTGATTAGACGTTATTGACAGAAAGAGTAAGGGGCAGATGAAATCACCCGCTGGACCCTGGGCATGCTTAACAAGATGCTATTTTGTTATCCGTGTCACTGTTTTTATAGTTGCAAAGGGATGAGTCTGCTGTGGTGAGGAGGGATTCCCTGTTTCAGTAATCGCTGATTACAGGAACTTGGAAAGTCGGTCATTTCCAATACGGCAACACTCAAGGGGCCTGTATTCATGCAAACCACAGATCTGTCAATCGGTCAATCAATCAGCAGATATGTATTGATCGCCTACTACATGCAAAGATGGTTCACAAGGAGTGGCAGATGGGAAGCACGGCCCAGCCTCCACAAAGCTTTCTTATGGAGGCAGCATATTGGGCCGTGTTTCCCTTCCCTTACTGTGCTCTGGATTGCCTGGAGACCTTGGCAAAATGCAGATTCTGATTCAGGAGGTCTCAGGTGTAGCCTGAGATTCCACATTGCTAACAAGCTGGACACTGACTACACTTTGAGTAGCCAGGTGAAAGACTGGATGAGGAGCTGGGAGGTGTGGCTCTCTACAAAGCTCCAACATTAACCTGCTGTGTGACCTTGGCCAAATCACTTGCCCCAAGCCTCAATTTTCTTCTCCATAAGATCAGGGGTTCTCACTGGGCAGGTCGTGCACTGCACAACTCCTCCGAGGACACCACGGACATGGACTACAGGTGAGTGGCGCCCCCTGGAGTTGTGCGGCACAAAATTTGCCCAAATGTATGCTGAGTTCCTGAGTGGGTTGGGTTAGATGGTGGTTCTCCACTCATCTGGTGAGTTTTTAAAAATACCCATACCTGAGCCCCCTCCTTGGTGATCTGACATAATGGTTCCAGGATGGGGCCTGGGCATTGGCATTGTTCTTTAAGTTCCCCAGGAGATTAAGAGACGACCCCTCGAGACCCTCCCAGCTCAAGGTCCTGTGATTCTGTGACCCTCGGACTGATCCCACAGAACCCCTAGATTGTTTAACTCTGGAGGGCTGGAGAAGAGAAAGCTTATGCAGAATGAGTAGTCCGGGGGTTTTCCTGGAGGAAGTTAGTGGGTTTGAACAGTGACCGGGAGGGAGAAGCTGTTCTAGGTGGAGGCTCGTGAACAAAGGTGCAGAGAGGAAACCAAGTGATGAAGGCTTTTGTTCACGTAACGCGTTTCCATCTGGGCTGGAGCTAGCTGTAGACCTGTGAGCTCCCGTCTATTGGGAGAGACAAACAAACAGATAGCCATGTACACAAATGAGTCATCATGCATAATGGTGAGGGCTTGGAAGGAAAAACAACGGGCTTCCTAGCAGAGGCCCTGATTTAGAGACACTCCTTCCGCGGGGTGCCTTATATCCAAGGCTTGATGGAGTCCCCACAGTCCAGCTCACTTGCATCCTGAGAACACGGGGTGAGGGTCAGAGGTGGGCTTGCCCCCAGCTGGGGCTTCTCTGTGTCCCTCCTGAGGGATGGGCCACCTCCAGGACTCCGTGATCATGCCTGGTGAGAACTGGCTGCCTGAGTCTGGTCCTCGCTGCTCTTGGACTAGTTGGTCCTGTGGGCGTGTGTGGTTGGTGTTCAGGAGACAGCATTTGAGCTTGAGAACAGAGGGGTGGCTATTTATTTAAGAGGCTCCTCTAAGTCTCAAATGCATTCCTACTTTCCCTTTGCTTGTCAGTCTAGCTGTTCACTCACAGCTGCCTGTGTCTATCCGCACTATCCTCCTGTCTTCAGACCT
This sequence comes from Equus caballus, assembly GCF_041296265.1. Classification (NCBI taxonomy): domain Eukaryota; kingdom Metazoa; phylum Chordata; class Mammalia; order Perissodactyla; family Equidae; genus Equus; species Equus caballus. The sequence goes on from NC_091691.1 coordinate 74,623,571, forward strand.
AGACCTGGACACTGGCCCATGAATCCTAGGAGAGCAACTGGGGCTGGGGCCTGTGTGTCTCCCTCCCACCACTGCCTCAAGCTCCATTCCACCAAAACCCGGCTCTCTATGGGCATTTTAACTAAAATTGTTCCTGACCGCTTCCAAGCAAAGGTGGCCCCCCAAATCCATTCACAGGGTGTGATTGATGTGCTGCTGAAGCCAAGACAAAGAAGCCCTCTCTGGTTTTTGTATTAATGCTGGGTTATCTCCCACGGTATTGATTTTTTGTTTGGCTTTTGAGATTTCTCTTCTCTGTTTCTGAGCCATTTCTATAAAAATGAAAGAGGAGGTGAGGGATGATGGCGCCCGGGTTGACAAGCTTTGCTGACTTGCAGTATTAGCTGCTGTTTTCCATTAGGTCTTTCTGAGCCTGTCAACTGCCTCTGTTGGGCAGAAATATATTTAAAACGTGGTATGAAAAGGTCCCCGCATGTCAGTAGTAAGGGCCTGCCACCAAGTTTAGTCACTGGATTTAATCTTCCCATCCTTAGCGCTTGGGTCCCCCTCAAAGGGGCCAAAGCTTTGGACAGGCCCGGCCTCCCCTTCTCGGTTCTTCTCTTTCCCTCTTCAGAGACAGAGCGAGTCTTCTGGACAACTGCGAAGGGGCGAGGCTGGTCTCGGGCGCCCTCAGCCTCCCTTCCTCTATGCTGCTTTTCCCTCAAACATGGTCCATTCCCACCTCTCTTCTCCTGCCCCTTCCTGCTCTCAGAGCCACCATCAGCAGCGGGTGTAAAAGACAGAACAGCTTAGATTTTGCCTTCAGTAGAACTTTAGTTAAGGCTTAAGGACATTGAACTCTAAACAGTGGAGCGTCATACATCCAGCTGTGAGAGGAAGGGTGAAGAGCAGCATCCCTGAAATCTGGGTTGTACCCTCTCCTGAGAGTCTGCTTTTATGAGCAGTGCTTCATTCAGATTGGAGGGCATATTGGGCCCCAGCAAGTAGCACGGCTGCATCTACTGTCCTGGGGCCATGCATTTATTCAATCAACAAGTATTTGAACTGAATTAAGGGCTCATTTGCTTACAATGTTATGCAGGGCCCACACCCCTCCTTTGTCAGGGTCTACATTTCTTTCTCTGTTCACTCATGCAGACGCGTGCCAGGTGCTGGGGATGGAAAGAGAGTCAGTCCCTTTCCTATGGAGCTGCCAAGACCAGAGACTGGGGGTTGCCCTCGACCCTTCTCCCCTTCCAGCGTTAGCACATCCAGTTATCTCGTCCCGTCTCCTTGCACGGGAGGCCCACCACACACACTGGTCTACCATCCTCCCCTCCTCACCCCTACATGTGATTTAACACACGAAGGAGGATCCTTCTCTTCTCTGAAGCCTCCAATGACTCCCCATTTTCTGCAGAATGAAATCAGAATGGCTTGGAGTGGCACAGAGGCCTCTTTGTGATTTGGTCCCTGTCAATCTGTCCAGCTTCGTCTTCTGTAATTACATCCCCTACTCGTATTAGTCAGGGCTCTCCAGAGAAACCGAACCAATAGGATGTTTGTCCTATCGGTTGTTTTCTTGGATGTCCAGTAGGATATAGAAAGCGTTTTATTAGAAGGCATTGGCTCATGTGTTTATGGAATCTGGGAGTCCAAAATCTGCAGTGTGGGCTGGCAGCCTGAAGACCTAGCAGAGCTAATGGTGCAGATGAAGTCTGAAGGCAGTCTTTGGAGAATTCCCTCCTGCTTAGGGAGGCCAGTTTTTATGTTCTATTCAGGCCTTCAACTGATTGGATGAGGCCCACCTACAATAGGAAAGACAATCTGTTTTACCCAAAATTTACTAATTTAAATGTTAATCACAACCAAAAACACCCTCCACATTGACACATAAAATTAATCATCACTCCCTCTTTGCCCTCTGTGCTCTGGCAATACTGTACCTCTTTTTAGCTTCCAAACATGGCACCCTGTCCCGCCTCTGGGCCTTTGCACATGCTTTTCCCTCTGCTGAGCTCACCTCCCCTATTCTTGTCCACTCTACAGGCACCTTCTCACCAATCCAGTCTCAACTGGGAAGCTCTCTCTCTTGGTGACCTCTTCCGGGACCCTCACAGACAGACGTGGGTGCTTTTGTGTCACTGCTCCCACACTATTTTGTACTTAGCTTTGTTATCCCACTTATTGTGCCATAAATGTTAGTTGGTATATCTTCCTCCCCTCCGGGGAGGCAAAGTTTGTCTTTTCATTTTTGTCTAACTCAGGTAATGGTGGATGTTGGGGGAAGATTTCTTGGATATTAGGGCCTTAACCAATCTTACAATCACCTTAACAACTCAACCTCATTTTATTCATCTATAAAGTGGAATATTGCAGTAGTGGGACAATGATCACTAACTGCTTACCCTGATAGCTGTTCTCCCCTTATTTCAGTCATAGAGCTTTTAGCTGAGTCCAAGGCCACCTGGAAGTGAAACTACATTTCCCAGTAGACTGTGCAGCCGAGTGTGGCCATGTGACTAAATCACGGGCCGATGGGATGTGAGTGAAGGGTCCTCAGCACCTTCTAGGAGCCTTTCTTTGTCGCTTTCTTCATCCAGCTGCCTGGAATCAAGTGCCTCCATCTCAGACCCTGACAGTGTGGAGTGGAGGCCTGGAAGCCATCTGCGAGTAGCTGACTCTGGACGCCGCACGTCAGCTCTGTGTTCCCTACGTCTGACGTTTGTGTCAGAGAGAAGAACACCACTATGCTGTTTAAGGCCCTATTTTTGGAGTCTTTGTTACCTGCAGTTGAAGCTAATCCTAAGGGTGCACCTGGAGAAGTGCTTCTCAAACTCTTCAAGGGAACTCAGGAACCAATGTGAGCAGAGGGGGTCCAAGGATGCTACGCTTAGCCTTCCTTCCTCAATCCTGTCCCAGCCCAACAGCATGTGTTCCACATTTGTGTATTTTACGCATTGACTTAGAATTTGTTTGAAGATGAAAAGACTAGAAGCTTTCCAAAATCCTACTCAGTCTGACATTCTAAGGCTCTGTCCTTAGTGACAACCAAATGAAAAAGGAAACAGTTCCATAAAGAGGAGCAGGATTTCCCCAGTATGTAAACATAGATAAACATGGGCGTCGGTGGCCATAGGCTTTTCCTGATGGTGGAGTTTCAGGCACTGTGGTGGGCTCTGGGAAAGAGCTCTGTCTCTTTTGTCGGTGTCTGGGGTCTGCCTGAGCAGTGTCTGCTGCAGCTCCTGCCCAGCCCGTACCATCCACCCCAGAGCTGGGCAGGGCACTTGGGGGATGTTAACTGAATCTCCTGAATGGCAGGGGAGTGAATGAGCACACGCTGACCACTCCACGCTGACATTTGTGCCCTAAATGCTCTCACTGGCTGTCTTGAAAGAGCTGTGGCTTTGTTTCTTGGCAGACCTGCTGTGTGGCGTCATTTCTCCCCAGTCTTACCCCAGGAGTCTTTGTGGTGGGCTGGAGATCCTGCCCAGTGCCAAGCCCATTGCAGAGACCCCTGGACCTCAAACCAGACTGGACCTGCTGGGGCCATGCTTGTGTGCTGCGTGTGTGCCTGTCACATGGCTTGTCATCATCTCTCCACCCTGGGCTGGCATCACTCTGCCCAGGCGTTCACCCAGGAAGCCCAGAAAGATGCCTGTCGTTGAAGGGGATCAATTTGGAGCCCTGGGAAATCGGGAAGCTGCAGCCACCAGCAGCTGAAGTGGGCGAGGGCAGAGCCGAATGGTCTCTTCTTGATGGCTCCTGCTTTCCAGGTGCTGTTATTAGCCCTGTTTTACAGATGGGAAAGCAGAGGCACAGAGAGGTTAAGTAGCTTGTCCATTGTCTGCCAGCCTGAAAATGACTGTCTAGCTCCAGTTCTTAACCTTATTTATCTGCTGATCCTGTGGGTATGCAAGTGCTTTGCAAACTGTAGGACACAATCCGTGCATAAGGCATCGCTGTTGCTACTGCTCGTCTCCCAGGAGAGGCGGTGGCAGTTGGTACCTCTCCCTGTGAGCTGATACTTCATCTTCCTGGGTCCCATCCGTGCAGCCTGATGCAGTGAGTGTGTAAGCAAGCGTGCGTGTGACAGCAGGTGTGCATAAGTGTGTGCGCATGCATGCCTGTGTGAGGCTGCCCTGCCACTGCCGCTTCCAGCCTGAGCTGCAGCTGCCATTTCTGATGAAGGAAAACCCGCACTTTGCCCCCATCACACAGTCCATCATTTTTCCAGCTGGGCGCCTGTCACCAGCACTTGGGGAGCGTATGTCATCCGGGCCTGAACGATGGCTTGGCCAAATGAGTGGCTCTGGCAGGGTTGGAGACTGTGCCTCGGAGCAGGAGTTGGTGGGGCAGGGCAGTCTCTGCCCAGTTGCCCCAGTGAGGTGGGAGGTGGCCCCAGGAGCCATGCTCTGGCTCCCTTTCCTGCCCTGGGCTCTGTGCCCTGCCTGTCAGATCAGTATGAGGGAGGCGGGATGATTCCCTGGGGGTTAGGGAGTCAGATCACCTTTGCTCCGACCTAAGGTCAGCCTCCATCCATCACTTTCTCTGACATTTTTTCTGCTGCAGCCTCTCCCTTTCAGTGGAGGGGGAGGGAAGAGGGGAGCAGGGCGAAGATGGGCAGACTCCATAGCCTTCTGGATCTGAGGGGTCTGTGAAGTGGAGATGAGGCTGTTCCACAGGAGGGGCACCAGGGAGCAGGGCCAGCCTGAGGCAAATTCCTGGAAAGGCAGCACCTGGGACCAGGAAGCCAGAGATCTGGGTGTCCCGGCAGCTGAGAAAATTCCTTTGTCTGTGCCTCAGTTTCCTCATTTGTGAGAGGAGAATAGAAACAGTCCCTGTGTCATAGGCATTGGGAAGGTTAAATGACAGAAGAAAGGGGCTTGGAGTTAGCAAGGATTCAGTCAAGGGAGATGCCGTCGGCATTTTATCTCTGGTTGAGACCCCGCCCTTCACCAGCCATGGGACCTTGGGCAAAGGGGTCTCATCTCTCTAGGTCTCAGCCTAATTATCAGGCTGAATAAGCAGCCTAACGCTCTGGGCCATTGCCGTATAAGGGGGACAGTGATTCCTTCCCAAGGGCCCCATCACAGAGAGGGTCTGCCATGAAGAACGCGTGGGAGATGGAGGGATGTTGGTCCCCCGATGACTTGGCAAGGCCCTTCCTACTCTGGCGGGAGGAGGTGGCAGGCTTCTGGAACATCCATCTTTTTTCACGATCACCAAATCCAGCCCCATCTGTAACCTGTCCTCCTAGGATTTTGCTTGCAGCCACTTGGGAAGTTGGGGACCAAACTGAAGGGGCAAGGCCCCCAGAGTTAGCCTTGCTTTGGATGTGGCATTTTCAAAGGAGATGTGGAAGACGGAAAAGTCTTCGAGGCCTGGTGGAACGACAGGTGAACAGTGGCATTTCAGGCAGTGTGGCAGGCAGGGCTTGGGGGCAGCTGTGCTTTTCAGGGGGTAGAGACTGCTCCATGCCCCCTAATCACATCTTGTGGGCAGCCCTGCTAGAGGAGTGGACCCGCTTGGATGCATGTGGCTACTTTTTTTTTTTTTATATTTAAATCTTGGATATGTGATTTTAATATACCAGGTAGTTCACTTTCCCCTAAATCCTGTTCTGGGTTAAACGGGGCCCCAGTTGCCCCTGCGTGTGCACGTGTGTGCCTGTGACCTACCCCGGAGCCTGAGAGGCCTCCCAGAACATCCAGTTCACATACGCCTGTCATTTTACAGAGAAGGAAATGGAGGACAGGGAAGGTGAGAGACTTCCCCAAAGCCACATAGCCGGTTAAAGGCAGGGCTGGATAGAACCAGCGTCACCTTACTCCCGTCAGTCTCATACTCCTTATTCAGGATATCAAGATCCTCATTTCACAAGTGAGAAAATGGCAGCCCAGAGAGGTACAGTGATTCACCTAAGGCCACACAGCGAGGGCATTATCCGACCTGTGATTCCCCAAAGCCCTAGTTTTCCATAAGGGGTGACACTGCCTATTGATTGACAGTGAGGGATCCTGGGTAAAGAGCCCCCAGTGGCCAGGGAATCAGACCCTGTGTTCCATCTGGCTCTCTAGGCTTGAGCAGACCCTGCCTCTGAGGGCTGTGTTCACTTAGTTCCTCCGGAGCCATGCCGCCTGCCCCCAGAGCCTCTTGGTGCAGAGTTTGCTGCGGCCCTTTGCCCTCCTCCCTGATGAAACCCCCGGCTTCCGGCTTCCCCAGGCTGCGCAGGCCGCAGAGCACGCCCAGCCTGCAGTGTCTGACTCACCTTCTCAGCTGCGACCTGGGCCGGGCCTGTCCCTGGGCCACAGGTTCTGGGCTCAACACATTCAGAGTGGATTATTTTATTTAATTCTCCAGTGACCCTATAAGGGAATTGTTACTATTATTCTTAATTTACAACTGTAAAAATCAAAGCACAAGGAGTTTAAAGTAACTGCCCCATATCGTGCTGTCCATGGGTGTTAGGAGGTGGCACAGCAAGGACTCCTGCCGGGAGCTCGGAGGCCCAGCACCGCAGCCCCGCAGCAGCACCGCACCCTGAGTCCTTGCAGACACTCCAGTGGCACTGCTTTCCCCTCGGCCCACCTCCTGGACCACTGACACTAAAATCCTCTTGGATTTGGTTAGACACTGGCTGGTGCTGACTTTCTAGTTTCTCACACGGACCTAGAGCAGGCATTGGCTGAGGGCAGAGCCCATATTTGTCCTCACAGTAAGCTGGTGCTGATGGTGGGGTTCAAGAATCAGAAGGGACCTGGAAAACTAGCTACTCCAAACACCTTCATCTTGTTTTCTTTTTTTTAAAATTTTTCAAGGAAGACTAGCCCTGAGCTAACCTCTGCCACTAATCATCCTCCTCTTTTGCTGAGGAAGATCGGCCCTGAGCCAACATCCGTGCCCATTCTCCTCCACCCTATATGTGGGATGCCCACCGCAGTGTGGCCCGATGAGCAGCGCCAGGTCTGTGCCCGGGGTCTGAACCGGCAAACCCCGGGCCGTCAAGCAGAGTGGGTGAACCTGACCGCTGTGGCACTGGGCTGGCCCTCTATCTTGTTTTCTTTTTATAAATATCTTTCGCCATGTTTTCCTTCAAAGGTGCTAATGCACATTAGAGAAACCGTAGTAGACATAGGCAAGCAAAAACAAGCACAAAAAATTTTTTAAAAGCTGCTCATAATCCTACCTCCCCCGGAGATAATTATAGCGAACATTTTGGTCCATATTCTTTTCACCTTTTAAAAAAATGAAATATTTCACATGCAATAATGAAAGCATAGTAAATAACATAATGGATACCCGTATGTCCACCAGTGAGGTGGACTATTCTTTTTAGTAAATTAAATGCTACCATGTAGTTAATAGCTCCTTTGTTCCAAACCTCCTCCCCACGGCCATTCCTTTTATTCCCTCGCAGAGCTAACCCCTGTCCTGGACTCAGACAGTGTCTTTCCTGCCCAGTTTTTATATTTTGCTGCCTTCTTCATCCATGACAGTGTCGGATTGTTTTGTGTTAAATTTTACATCAATGCCGTCATCAGTACATATAATTCTGCAGCTTTCTGCTTTTTCTCAGCATTATATTTTTGAGAGGTAGGCATGTCGTTTCATGGAGATCTAGCGAATTGGTTTTAACTGCTGTATAGGATTCCGTTGTATGATTACACTACTATTCTGTACGCTAGTAGTACTATACTCGAGTACTCTGTGCTATACTATGTTACTGTAGCCAGCCCTGGCGGTCTAGTGGTTAAGATTCGGAGCTCTCACCTCCATGGCCCGAGTTTGTTTCCCAGTCAGGGACCCACACCACCCGTCTGTCGGGTGTCATACTTTGGCCACCGCGTGTTGCTGTGATGCTGAAAGCTACGCCACCGGGATTTCAAATACCAGCAGGGTCCCCCATGGTGGACAGGCTGCAGCAGAGCTTTCAGACTAAGACAGAGTAGGAAGAAGGACCTGGTCACCCACTTCCGAAAAACTGGCCGTGAAAATGCTCTGAACAGCAGTGAAGGAGTGCCTGATGACAGCACCAGAAGGGGATGGCGGGATGGACTCGATGGCACTGACAACAACTATGTCACTGTACTGGGTTTTTCTAATCTACTAATCATGATCATTTAAGTTGTTTCCAACGTTTGATGGTAACGAATAACGCTGCAAGGAGTATACTTGTCTACATCTCCTTATACACAGTGAGAGGGAACCGCTGAGTCACAGGAACAGCTTCAGTTTTACCGGTTATTGCCACATGGTCCTCCCAAGTTACTGTGCCGATTTACATTCCCATCTGCAGCATGTGGGTCCCCATGGTGACACATCTTTGATAAAACTAGATGTTACCAGGTTTTTCGATTTTTTCCTATCCAATGGGTAGGAGATTGTATCTGATTGTCTTTTTTGTTTGTTTGGTGAGGAAGATTGGTCCTGAGCTAACATCGATTGCCAATCCTCCTCTTTTTCCTTGAGGAAGATTGTTGCTGAGCTGAAACCCGTGCCAATCTTCCTCTATTTTGTACGTGGGACGCCGTCACAGCACAGGTTAATAAGCAGTGCGTAGGTCCCCGCCTGGGATCCAAACCAGCGAACTCTGGGTTGCTGAACTGGAGAGCCCAAATTTAACCAGTACGCCATCAGGCCGGCCCCTCATTGAGATTTTCAGTTTGTCTGATTTTTGGTGAGACTGACCATCTTCCCACAAGTCATCAGTCATTCTCCTCTTTTGTGAATTACGTTTCAAATGCTTTGATCGTCTTTCTCCTGGGTTGTCTATCTTTTTCAAATCGATTTGTAAAAGTTCTTTAGATATTCCAACTACTCTTGTATTTTTCATCATGACGGTTGTAGATTTCTTCTTCCAGATCGTAGCCTCATTTTTCACTTTGATGAGGGCCTGTGTGTTTGTTTTGAGGAAGTCCCATTTGTCAGATTTTTCCTTTATGGTTTTTGCTCTTCACATTTTGTTAAGGAAATTCTTCCTAAACTGATGCCACGCAGATATATTTTTACAGTTTTTTTTTGGGAAAGTTTTAGAGTTTTGTTATTTTACGTTTGGGTCATTAATCCACGTAGAATTTATTTTTCTATATGATATGAGGCAGAAATTTTATTTTCTTTTCTTCCATACGAGTAGCAATTGTCCCAGTATTGTTTCAACTTTTTGATTTTTACATATAACAAAACTGAGGTCCAGAGAGGTTGAGTGACTTGCCCAATGTCACATAATGACTCAGCGATGGGATAGTGACAGGGAATAAGTTTTCTTAACTCCCAACCTGGCGTGCCAGCACATCTGTCTTACTGTGCTACGTTCCTTCTGCCACTGACTGTTTTCTACTGTTATCATATAGAAATGTAAGAATCTGATGATAAGCTTCTTGGAAGTGGGGATTGTTATTTCCTCCTATTACTTTTATGCACTTAACACAAGTGCATATCTGGTAGGCACTTAGGAGGATGCTGCTGAATAAATAAATCACTGAATTCATCAGATTGATTCCAGAATAATCAGTCCTCTGAAATTCAGCTCTTTGTTTCATCTCATATATGTTTCTGTACTTTGACATAGCCATTCATTCAATAAACATTTACTATTCAATAAACCTACTATGAACCAGGCACTGTGATGCTGGAGATTAAAAGAGGAGTAAGAGGTATTTTCTGTTCTCAAGGAAGTGTAGTGGGAGAGACTGAAAAATGAGCAACCATTGTACACTATGCTATTTAAACACTAAAAGACAGAGATGGGAGAGAGATAAAATCTGGCCCGGAAATCAGGACGGCTTCCTGGAAGAGGAGACATTTGAGCTGAGTCTTTAAGGAGGAGGAGCTATCCATTTGGCAAGGGTAGAGAAGGATGCAATATTCCAAAATGACATCACAGGCAAAGGCAGATATCAAAAGTATTTGGTCATAATTCACTGTGACAAGCATAAAGCAATTAGGTGGCTGAATCACATTTATCCACTTTTAAGAGTTCAAGGCCCCTGCTTCCTAGGTGATTCTAGCCTAATTCAGTTTTGACCACAGCCTAACGCAGCACCCCAAGACTGCTTGCCTTGTCATGGGTTAATCCAACTGGTTTTAGGGACCCTATTTTGCAATTTTCTCTCGTCTAAAGTAGGCTTCAACTTTTTGTTGAGGACTGCGGTTTTCACCTTGTTTCATGATCGTAAAGTGACATTCCCATTCTTGCCGTCGTTTCTGTTGTCAATGCTGTTATTCTGGACCTTTCTCATGCAGCCAGACACCAGCCTGGAGTGACAGTGAGCCTGACCAAAACAGAAATAGCCTAGCTCATATTATTTGCGAAAGAATTATCCCCTGGAGGTGATTTTTAATTTGGGGGCTTGCCGCAAAATGGAAACCTGACCAAGGCTACTTTGCAATCCAAATGCTTGTCTTACCACTCAGTTATCAAAATGCGACTGGCCGGGTACTGTTGCAAGTCTTTCTGGGCTCTCTCCTTGCATGGGTGACGTCCAAGTTACCTCCATTATTGGGAAAAGCTGGGGGCAACTGGGCGGTTTAATTTGCTGATGAGAGGGAAGGGAAGACAAGGAAAAAAGGTTCTCATATCTAGATAAAGAAATGCACAAAAACTGGGTGGAGCAGGCCTAAATTAGAGGCAGCTACGTCAGCTGGGTGGCAAGAAGGCAGCGTGTGGCATGCTGGTGGCTTGTTTATAAGGGATTAATAGTTCAGCCCCAGGAATAAAGTTAGGGCTTACACCCAGCAGAAGCAAACTTGCATAAAGGTTAATTGGTATCTATTGGGTACTGGTAAGTGGCATTTATGCTATTTTGGTATTTTTGGGAACTTGAGGGAAAAAGAAAAGAGAGACAGAAGCAGAATTGAATGTGGAAATCCAGGGAGGCCCTTTATCGGCATCAGGATTTTATGAAATCATTCTCCTGGCCCCAGCAGGGGGTGGGGGTGGACTCAGAGCCTTGATGGGCTTGAAAAATGAATTTCTGTGTCGCCTCCATTGTAAGACTTGCACGTGCTATTTAAACTTGACATGTCATAAATCCAATAGCAGCAAACAAGATGGCACTGGTTTGCTGTCCACTTTTATTTGTGCGGATGCAGGAAATGATACTGGCATATGAAAGTGACAGGCATTGCAAGCCACTGAGTCTAAGGGACTTGAAGCCTGGGACTAGGGACCCTAAGAAGCCGGGACGCAGGTTTGGGGATCACTGTGTGATTTGGGGCGTCCAGTTTCTTCTGTCCAAACGGCATCTGCATGACTTGGGTTAGGATCAGGGCATCTCCCTAGCTCCCCGAATAACACTTGCTGCATGGGTGGTACGTGTGGTTCTGTAATAAGACTTTCTAGTTTCCACCCATGTATAATCAACTGCCTCCCTTAATAGGCCAGAGCTCCTTGGGGACAGGACTATGTCTTGTTCATGTCTTTATCCTCAGCATGAGACCTTGGTGTTCATCTAGGTCATGTAGTAAAAGGGATGAAATGGACCGAGAAGGTAGGTCCACCCCTGCACCAGCACATTCCATAGGGCAGATGTCTTCAGCCTGTACCAGATCAAGCTGCCACTGAAGTGCAATAATGACTTGATTTGTGAAGCTCTAAAAAATTTCCCTGTATCCAAACATCTCATTCTCAGCCTCCTCAACTTCTTGAATCTCTGCCATTAGTCCAACACCTGAGGCATCTCAAGAGTCTTCATTTCATTGGTGCCTCTTCATTTCTCAATAACTCATAAAAACATCTCATTTTGTGAGGATTAAGTGAGATGATGCTGAAAGTGTTATGGGAATCTAAGGACTGTCAATCAGCTCTGGGTTTTAGGCCTAATGTTTAATTGTTAGCATTAATAATACTCTCCGAAGGAAGAATTCAGCTCAGAAGAAAAGTTCCTAAGATTTTCTTTTTCCTTTTCCGCTCCTCTCCTGTGCGATCAGGGTGCACCAGAAAGGGTCACCTTACAAAGGTCAACTCTGCTGGTCTTGAGAGGGTCAGTTACATACTCTTGCTCTTGAAAGCAAGCCTCCTTTAGAACTGAATTTTAACATTTTTAGGGCAACTTCTTATTCAGGCAAGCTCTTTGAAATATAAAGACCAGGAAGAGACCCTGACTGCATTCTCCTGCTTCAGTGTTGGCCTTCACTAAATCACCTGAAGGCCTGAAGATTCCCTGAGAAGGTTCTCCAGTCTTCTGGGGTTCTGTCTTCCATAGCTTCAGACCCCTGTTGATCTGAGTGTTAATCTGATTTTCTGACTACTTATTTTCCAGCTGAAAATTCAGCCCAAAGGCTTTCTCTGTACATCAAAATAGCTTGCTTCTCTTCCTTTCCTGATATGTCTAAGGAAGGTGCTGGAGAAAGTGGTGATTGTGAGAGAGGCCTGGGAGATGGGAGGTGTAACTGCATTAAGGGGGCCACATGGGGAAATTCTCAAATTTGAGCGTCCCTGGTCTCTCTGGCATCTCCCCATAGTATCCCGGAAGCCGACTTTGCCTTGCTCCCCTCCATCAGCACAAAGATGTCAAAAGCTGGCAGAGCTCTGAACACTTGGACTGGCATTTGAGCTTTGAGTGAAAAGGATAAACAAAACAAAGTGCGGGCCTCAACCAACGCTTCTGAAGTTAAATGGATTCCTCTTCTCTTCCTATTACGCTACGATGGAAAGAGCCAGCTACACCTGGGTTTGAATCCCAGCTCTGACACTTAATAATCATGCTATCTTTTGGCAAAGTACCCAATCTGTCATGCTCAGTTTCTGCATCTGTGAAATGGGAATAGCAACATCTAACTTATGGAGTGTGGGGAGATGATGCTGAAAGTGTTATGGGTGGTGGCTAAGAGCAGTCAGACCGCTTGAGTGTGAGTCCTTGTTCTGCTGCTCACTAGCTTTGAGAACTTGGGAAAATCACCTACCCTCTGTATGTTGTAGTTTCCTCTTCTGAAAAATGGGCTACAAATAGTACCTACCTCATTTGTTATCAAGAGGCAGGATAGTGGTTAGGGGTGTGGCCTCTGAAATTAGACTACCTGGATCTGAATCTCGGCTCTGTCATTTCCTGCCTGTAGGAGCTTGGGCAATTCACTCAACCTCTCTGTGCCTCATTTCCAACGTCTTTAAAATGGGAATCATGACATTACCAATCTGTAGCGCTGTTGTGAGGATTAAGAGAATTAATGTGGACAAAGAGCTTAGAGCATGGGCTGGAATCTTAAAAGTGCTATGTAAGTGTTAGAAATTGTTATTAAAAAAACAAAGTGAGATGATGTGTGAAAAGTCGCTAGCACAGTGTCTGGTACATGCTAAACACTCCATGTTTGCTAAGGTTCCTGGAACAAAGGGTAGATCTTCAATAAATGTTACTTCTCTGTCTCCCCTGTCCCAGGTGTGTGGCGTGGGGATGCCCTCTCCCTCTGTCACTCAGCCAACACACACACAGCACCAGCCCAGGTAGGAGGGAGAGAAACCCTAAATCTCAGGACTAGGGAGTCTTGGGGGCTGCGCTGATACATGGGCTGAGAAGCCATACACTCCAGCGGTGTTTTTGGGTAAAATTCAATGAAGGAGCAAAGTAAAAGTATGGCCCTAAACATTGTTATTTTTGCTCAATATGCTACAAGGAAGCAAAGGAAACAGAGGGCTCAATGAGAGCAGCTTTTATAAATACTTCAATAATGATGAATAAATGATTCATCAAAGTTGCTTGGCAGAGTAAATTATTCCAAGATGCACAGAGACCTGTCGGAATGATCGTAAACCAGTTAATAGATGATGTTGCAACTTGCGAGGAAGCGCTTCAGAGCAGCAGCTCAAACAATTACTCATGCCTCCGCGCATCCTAGCATAATTTAAGAAAAAGGGAAATTTACTTATCAGCTCTTAATAAAGTATTCATGCTACCTTAATGTGAAATGTCACCAAAATTATTTAGTGACTTATTGATTGAGTTGGGTTTTATGTTACTCTTGGTATTCTTTTCTTATTTAAATTGGGTGGCAAAGTTAACTAAGACAGCGTGGCCTTTGATTTAAACAGCTCCTTTCTCTGGAAAATTCTCAGCATCTCAGGAAAGCGTGTAGGGAGCTGGGGTAGGGTGGAGGGGTTGGAGGAGGGTCTGGGCACTGCGTTGGAACGTAGAGTGTGAGGGCCTAGATGGTGGATCCTGACGTCCCTGGGAGACTGCCGTGGATCTAGGGATGGTCAGAGTTGGAAGGGACTTTAGGCATCTTCTGGTCCAACCCCCAAACGAGGAAGTGAAGGCTGGAGTGGCCAAAGGACTCATGGAAGCCCTCGCAGCTAAACAGCGGCAGAGTCTTAGAACGACTACATCATACTAAAGTCCTAGCTGGTGTCTCTCCCTCCACAAGGCACCCTGCAGCGGGTTTACAGGGACCTACCCCATATGGTGGAAAGGAGGTATTAAGTGCTTACTGTGTGCACAGCACTAAGCTAAACGCTTGTTCCAACTGGGAATTAGGCTCAGATACATGAAACAGAAAACCCAAGCAGGGGCGACTGAAATGCAATAGTGGGTACAAAGAGGAAGTCTGCGTGCAGGTGGTGGGTTGTGTGAGTCAGAGCCAAGGTCTCTACTATTCCCTTGGCCTTTCCCTCGTGACTGCAACATGGCTGCAGCTCCAGCCATCACCGACCGCTGTTCTCAGGAGGAGGAAGGACAAAGGTAGAAGAAGGGGGGCAAGATCTATATTAGACAAGCACACGTTTCCTGGGACTCCCCGTGGGGCTTCCAATTCTATCTCATTGGGCAGAACTGTGCTCTCTTGCAAGCCTCAGCCACAGGGAAGCTGGAGAGTGTAGTTTATTTAGCCAGGCTTAATAAACACCCAACAAAAAGGGGATTCTGTTATAAAGGAAGGAGAGACTAGATATCAGGTAGGCAGTGACAGTCTTTGACATGCCTGGATCATTTTATTTATTTCTCACAACAACCCTATGGGATAGATAGTATTATTTCTCCCATTTTGCAGATGAGAAAACTGAGGCCAAGAGAGATTAAGTAACGTGCCCAAGGAACAGAGTTGGGGCTAGGACTGTATGGCATCAATGTCTTTTGCTCTTAACCACTGTGCTGTCCTACCTCCCTGGTAAGATATCCTTTCCTACTCTGAATCTGAAAACAGCTTCCTTGAGCCTGGATCTCTCATGAGGGGGTGGGTGAGAGACATTCCAAAGCAGGGAGAAGAAGTGAGGAAAAGGCAGCCCTGCCGGGCCTCCTGCACAGCGGTTGGCACATACAGGGGCCTCACAGAACATCTGCTGGGAAAGGAGGTCAGAGGAGGATCCGAGGTGGAATTCCACAGGGAGATGAACACTACAGACACCCAGCAGCCAGTGTCAGCCTTGAGCAGAAGGGAAGTTGGTGCTGTCGGTCTCCAGGACCCTCAGCCTCCTGCCCCTGTCCAGGTCCCATTTCCCCCTCAGTGGACGCCCACCCTCCTTTCAGCTGCCCACTGCCCTGGGTACCATCACTGTTTTGTGAAATCCTGATTCATGAAAACACTCTCTCCCGGTGAGTATGCATCCTACCACAACTTTATAGAGCATCATGGAGGCATGACCGAGGTCATGTAACTCACTCACGTCCTCTCATTTTACAGAAAAGGAAACTGAGGCCCAGAGAGGAGAAGAAGGGAGCCCAGGACCGCTGACTCCTGGTCTAATGTGTGTGTGCACGTGCACACGTGTACACTGTATATGTGTGCACATATGTATTTGCTGTTTGCATTTTAAGTCTTATTTCATACAGTGTAATTAAAGGCTTTCTCCTCTGCTGAGAAATAGCGACTTTGGGAAGTACATTGGGAAAAATTGGTGGCAGAGGAATAATCCTGAAATCATAGCATATTGGTGGATGCCTATTTCACTTAATCCGAGATTGGGGCTGAACTTGTCTCTTGACAATTAGGGAAAAAAAGACAGACAGGCAGGCAGACCAACAGCGCAAGAGAAGATGAAGGAGAGATCTGGAGCCAAGCCAAGCCAGGACCACCAGCTGGGGAAACCGGTTGACAAGAGGTGCAGGGAATCCATGTGCAGAGCTGCTCGCTCTAGCATCAAGTCCTTGATCAGGGACAGGCACCCAGAGCAGCCTAACCGCGCCTTGGCTGCGATGGATCAGGTCTGCAGATGCAGAGATCAACGTGGCTGCCTCCACAGAGGCCTGGCCTTGCTGCTAATGGGATGCAGGCTGCTTTGGTTCAGGGTAGGCCAAGGATTCTGCCCTGACGATTTTCTTTGGGGTTGTATAAATCAGCCAGCAAGACAGCCACTTTCATGCTGAGATGTCATATTCAAGGCCCAATCCAAGATCAATTGCTGGCTGACTTTGATTCTCTGTCACGGAGCCTGGGCTAGTCCTGCCCTAATCTAGGACAGTGGCAAAGCTTGGTTTTCTTTTTTTTTTTTTTTTTGATGCTTTTTACTCAGTCCCTCGTTCTTCTTTTGGCCTCATTCCTGCTCCACAGGCAATCTTTTTCCAGTTGAGGGGTTCACCAATGACCATTTTACCCTGGAGCTGTCTAACAAAAGAGATGTTATCCCTCCAAGAGAATATCCTGCAATTTGGCTATGCTGCCATAAGGGGGCGGTAGTTCCATTGACCAGGTACTATGAACGGCCATGTTAGGGGTGAAAATTGTGTCACAGAATGTTTTGTTTGGCACTGTGTTTTTTAAAAAAAATCTTGAATTTGTGACCAATATTTTAACATTAGGAGACTGCATATAAAAATCCTGATTTGGGGTTTCCTTCAAAATATTAGGACATTTGGCAACGTTCCTCCAGGACTACAGCAAATGGGGCTGAATAGAGGCTGGCCTTTTGGCGGAACCTGCCACATCCTTGCCACTGTCCTCATCTGGGTGGCAGTCTCTCACTTATATTACATGACTGTTCCTGGAGCCCCTGTTTAAGCTGTAGGCCTAGAGTTAGAGGGAAACATCAATTAAAAAAAATAGCATAGCTTAAAAAAAATTAAAACAATTGAATTTAGGTGGCAATAAACAAACTCAATATTTAAATATGATGCCTTAGGATCAGCTTTTAGATTTGAAACAAAATCTAAGATACTCTTCTTACTAAACTAGTCCTTAACTGGAACCAATTTCAGTTTCCAGAATATACCACGCTTTCTCTTCCCTCTAGGATGACCAGCCATCCTGGATTGCCTGGAACTGAGGGGTTTCCTGGAATGCAGAACTTTCAGTGCTGAAACCAGGAAAATCCTGGGCAAAGTGGGACAAATTGTCACCCTGTTTTCCTCTGGGCCCCTCTCTCGGCTTGAAACTCCTCCTCTTTGCACGGTCACCATCCTCTCACCCTTTAGGTCACAGCTTGGACAAGTCTGTCCTGACTATCCCCCGCCCTCAGCTGCACCAGGGCCCCCATTTCCCCTAGCCCTGCACTTCCCACCTGTGCTTGCTTACCTGCACACTCACCTGTCTCCCCACTGGACCCCGGCTCCCTGGGCACTGGCCCATGGCTCTCCTGTTCAACGTTGTGTCCCCAGCCCACGGCACAGAGCATGGCACACAGTCATTGAATGCTGAATATGGACTAATTCTTTAACCTCATGCATGGGGCAGGCACACTGTTTGACTTGGCTCCGTATCCCTCCCAGGCCTGGCACATGGTAGGTACCCAATAAGATGTTGGTGAACTGAATTACATTGAACTGGGCCAAGGATTTAGACAGATGGATATCTCTTCTGGTAAAAGAAAAGGATAAAGGAAAATAGTCATCTCCCACAATAGTCTCTTTCAGATTATTTTGACTATGACCCACAGAAAGACATGCATTTTACTTTGGGACCCAGTACACTCTCCCTGCCCGTGTGAAACAAAAGCGTTATTCTATGTGGTTCTCTTCACTACCCAGCGGAGGCACTCTGATCTAGTCTACTTATTCCATTCCATTCCACTGTTCCATTCTGTTTCATTTAAAAACATTCTGGTAATAAACTATTAGATTAATTTCATCATCACTAATAGGTCAGTCCCTGTCATTTGAAAAACCGCTCAGAGTGTGATTATTTGTCCAAATTCTTAGCAGACCTTGGACATGAGATTTCAGGTCTTTCCCAGGCACAAAAATGAGGTGGAACCAATCAAATCCTTACCATGCGTCAAGAGTCACCTCCGTGGAGCCTCACGGACAATCCAGTCAACGCTCACCTCTACTTTACTGATGACAGCTCGTGGTAATTACTATTTGCGCCATCTCCTGTGACACTCAGTTTCATTATTTTTACATTGTTTGTTACCCGTATTGCTCTTTTTTGCTACCTGGGTGTTCCCCATCTTCCTAAGTAGATTCTAGGCCCCTTGCAGAAGGTGCCATGCCCCGTGCATTTTTTACATTCCTGTTTTGACAAGCATGCTAAAAGGGAAAAGAAAATATTTGTGTTGAATCAGAAGTGTCTCGTACCAAGGTGGGCTTTCTACTGAGGGGCTGACAACTCTGTGTATTAAAATGTGATCTCCCCCCATAATTCCTGGTTTCCTATGGTCAGTAAAGGCCCTGCTCATCCATTCTTCATCTCCATGAGGACAAGAATGGCTCTAAGTTGGAGCAAACTCTGATTATAGCAAGAGAGAAGAAAGTCAGACAAAGAACGGGGCTCTGCATCAAGGGATTTGTCTGAGGTGCCTAATTATGGAGGATGTCACCACTGGTCTTTAAGATTAAAAAGGAGCACTCTGATTTTCAAGACATAGAAAGGTGTGAGTGGCCTCTTTAGATCCTGTTCTAACCCAAGACGTAGTGGCTTCTTGAAAGGGCAATGAGAGTAAGTGGGAGTGGCCAGTGGAAATGCAGGGAGCTCACCCCAGGGACAGCTCTGACCACTGCTCACTCTTGCATGGCCACAATGAATGACTGGGATGGATTTAATGTCTCCTGTTTCCACATTTCCAATCATGCACCAGACTTCCCAATCTGAGTGCTTTGAACCGGTCATGAGCTGCTGAGCTGTTGATCCACTTGGCCCTGCAGGCAGCCAGCTGGCCCAGGCTGGATACCTCCCTCCTTTACCTCAGCTTCAGAAACAGTCTCATGTTCTGTCTGCCTTGACTCGAGAAAGATGGGGAGGTTCTGTCTTATTCTACATTCATGTGACCCCAAACATAATGTAGCAAAGTGAATTTGAAACCTGGAGTCCAGAGACCTGGGCTCCGTTCCTGGCTCTGCCTCCCACTAGCAAGATTGTCTCAGATCCTCTTACTTCTTATCCCCATGATGTGAATCACCTCCAAAATTGCAAGCAAAGTAACAATGCCAGTGGTAAGAATCTATATTTAATATTTCTGTTTAATCGGTGCCATTCTATATTGAAATGAACTTCTCTCAGTCAGTATTCAACGAGCATTTTGGGAGGGTCTTCTCTGGGACAGGCATGATAGTCCTGGGGGATACAATGATAAGCAAAAATCCAAAAAGTAGAAGACCTGTGTTCATCCCCATGCCAGCCTCCACTTGTAAGCTGGTCCCCAAAATGGGGTAATAACGCCACCTTGCTGTGTGAAGGGCCTGAATTTCCTGACCTCAAGTTCAGTGCCAGGAGCACACATTCCATGGCATCCTGCCTTTCACAGTCACCCCCGCTCCCACCACGCACAGGCAGATGAAGAGATGACAGTCAGAAGCCGACTGAGGATGCTTCCCTGAGGAGACCGGGTGTAAGCGCACCACCGCATCGCTGGGCGCTGTCTTTTTTGACATCTGGTTGTGTTTTTGACACTTCCACTGTTGTCTCAACTCTCCCTCTCCTGGTAGTCAGCTCTGTGTCACCGCCCAAATACCTCTTGTCCGAATAGGGCCAAGGAGCATCCACCCCATGAGAAAGGAACCATTTGTTTCCATCATCCACTCCTCCCGCAAAGATGCCGTTGTAAGCCTCTCCCTGGGGAGAACTCGGCTGCAGAATCTTTTGTTGAACGAAGCACCTTTCACATGAAGAAACGACGGCAAGATAAAATGACATGTTGCTAATGATGTATTTTATGGACTGCCATCTGTCTCCGGAAAGGTCACAGAAAAATGGCAACTCGGTTGCAGGCGATTGGGCGGTGGCAGTGGTTGAGGGGACAAATGGCTCTCATCGGAACATGACAAGGAGCCTCAGTGACATCATATAAATGCCCTAATTGGGAAGTGGTCAATCGAGCGGGCCTGACTTCTGAATTTGATGTGTCAATAAACAAGCTCAAGGTGAGATGCTGGATCAATACGGCAGGACAAGAACCATCCGGCAAATTTACTGCAAAGTAATTGGGTGCAAAATGACTCAACTCAACCTTCACACTGCCGAAGAAAGGCAAACAGATGCTTGGCCCACCGGCAACCGGCAACCGGCAACCGTTTGTCTGCGTCAGCGGCTGCTTAGAGCACTCACTGGCTGCCTGCTAATGGGCCTGGGGAAGGGATCCCCCCGACCGACCGGGAGAGCAAACCACGCACTCCTTATGAGGATGCTGACTCCAGCATAAGCATGTAACTAGATACCTCTACCAGGACTATATAGTCTTTAATCTAATGTGATAATAATTATAATTATTATATATCCATTTTTTACTCTGATTAGGTTGGAAGAAATATGAGACACAGAGGACATCTTCCTATCTGTATCTATATTTATATATCTATGTCTCTATATCTCTGTCTATATGTGTGTGTATGTGCATATATGTATGTTTATGTATATCTACTATTGGTCGTAGCTTGTTCTCTCTCTCTCTGGGTATGGGGAAAAGACAATAAAAATTCTCAGTTACATAAACTTCAGGGTGTCCTGGCCTGAAGGTGGGTGGTGGGAGTAAGGAGGGTGCTCTGATCTTGCCCTGACCCCGTGGTGGAAAATGTGTCCTCTCCCAGAAGCCGCTGCTGTACCATATAGGAGTGAGAACCTTTGAGCAGGTTAGAGGAGAGTGTTGTGGAGCTGATTTGTACCAGCTCATGAGAGATGGTTGTTGAATATTTAGGAAATTTTGTGAACTGATGGTTTAACCATTGGTAGCTTGAAATCAACCGTGGTGGGAATATTCATACCATGGACATTAGTAAATGCTCCACACCAGGGCCCTAGAGTTATTTACTAGCATGCCACTGGGAGGAGAGGCAGGTCCTGGGAGTTTGGGATCCAGCCAAGGAAGGCTGAGTCCAGGGCCAGGCTCCACCCTCCAGACTGGACCCTCCAAGGCGGGACTGGTTGCTGGGTAATTACACTTCAGTCTAGGATGTGTTGGGCAAGATGGAGAGGCAGCTGAGAACAGCAGGAGAGCCAACGGCTAAGGAAGAAATGCCATCCATGTTTGTATTTTTTTTTAAAGATTGGTACCTGAGCTGACATCTGTCGCCAATCTCTGTTTTTTCTTTTCTTCTTCTTCTCCCCAAAGCTCCCCAATACATAGTTGTATATTGTAGTTGTGGTCCTTCTGGTTGTGCTATGTGGGACACTGCATCGGCATGGCCTGATGAGCGGTGCCGTGTCTGTGCCCGGGATCCGAACCAGTGAAACCCTGGGCCGCCAAAGCAGAGTGCGTGAACTTAACCACTTGGCCACGGGGCCGGCCCCCATGCATGTTTTGATCAACTTTTCTCAAAGTGGCCCAGTTCAGGGATTGGGATAGTGAAAGGAGCACTGGACTGGGCACCCGTGGGCCAGCCTCCTAGATCCAGCTTTGTCCTTCACTGAGTAAGCAGAATAAGACAAGCCCAGAGCCAACAGTCAGCTGGTATGTCGCAAAGGGTCCTATAGATGGTAATACATCAAAATACGTCTGTACTGAGTATTGTCTTAGTCTGTTGGGGCTGCTATCGCTAAATATCACAGACTGAGTAGCTTATAAACAATGGAAATTTCTCTCTCACGGTTCTGGAGACCGAGAAGTCCAAGACTAAGGTGCCAGCATGATCGAGGGAGGGGCAACTTCCTGGCTCACAGCTGGCACCTTTCTGCTGTGTCCTTACCTGGTGGAAGGAATGAGGGAGCTCTCTGGAGCCTCTTTTATAAGGCACTAATCCCATTCCTGAGGGCTCTGCCTTCACCACCTAATCACTTCCCAAAGGCCCCACCTCCTAACACCATCACCTTGGGCCTTAGGCTTCCAAGAGAATTTTCTGGGGGACACAAACACTCCGACCGTAGCAGCTGCCCAAACCCCGGGAGTGCTCTGTCCATAGCTCTGGTCCCTCTCCCACCTGAGACCTCTTCATTCTCCCATCTCCTTACAGCCCAACCACCAAAAAGTTAACCCCTGGACCTCAGGCCGAGCCGCCCAGATACGTCCTTTGACCTTTGCTGCCTGGACGCACAGGTGCCAGGTGAGGTGAAGGTCAGTCTTAAAGGCTCCTGCCCCACATTCCAGAATGCCAGGAAGCTTGGCCTTCTGTGGCCTCTGTCCTCCAGCTTGCCCCACGTTCAGCGCCCATTTGGGCACTGGGCTTATTCTCAGAGACCTCGGCAGGGGCTCTAAGCCATTGTCAAGCTCCCCTCTTGGTCCTCCTGCCTGCTGCTGAGCATTTTGCCTGTGGGTGAGGACTGCCATCGGCAGCGTTCTCCCACGCAGAGTTTCCTGTGTAGCCCTTGGAGAGTTAGGAGACAAAGTCAGGCTTTTGGCCTAAAAAACACTCACATCTTTGTCAAGCCTCTAAATAAATAAATAAAGCCTCTAAAATAAAATATTTTCACAACTAGTGTTCTTTCAGTGAATTAAAAAAAATCCGTTTGGCAACTCCATTGATCAATTTGTTCTAAACTGGTCCTATCTCCCTGATTTCCAAGACTGGAGACATCCAGGATAAGAAAGACAAATGGGGAAAAAGCAAAAGACAGTTATTATCTCCCTGCTTGTGTAAATTGCTTAGCACAGGGCCTGGCATTTATGTGGTAAGAGCTCAGTAATTGTCAGCTATTATCATTATTATTATTGTTATTTTATATTATTGAGCTTGTAGTGTAAAGAGTAAGAAAGAAGCTAAGAGACAATAACAATTGTGTGCTGTGGGCGAGTGTGGGGAGCCCGCAGTGAGATTTGTAGAGTGGAGAAGGCTTCCGGAAAGAAGTGATGTGTCAATGGAGATTGCAGCGTCTCTGGCCTCACCTCTTACCACTTCCTGCCAATCCCTATTCTTCACTTCAGCCTTGCTCAGCTCTGTCATCCAGGATTTACCATCCCTGTTCCCTGGATCCCTGCTGTTCCCCGCCCTCTCCGTGCTGGGCATACTCTCTTCCCTATCTTCTTCCCCTCCCTGGCTTCAGGCTCCATCTCGACTGCAACCTCATGGGAGACCCTGAGCTGAGACCACCCAGCTAAGCAGGTCCCAGATTCCTGATCCACAGAAACCATGAGGGAATAAGCGCTTGTTGTTTTAAACCATGAAGTTGTGGGTTCTTTTGTTACACAGCAGCAGATAACTGGTACATTTCCACATTCTACCTTGGCTGGGATGCTCATTACCATTCTAGCACAACTTTTTGGACCCAGAAAATAATTCAGTAAATGAGAGGGAGGGTTTTGCGGGGACAAACAGCTGAGAGGAGAAGTCAGGAAACATAGGTTACTGGTGTGGTTCTGTCGTCACTGTGCTGGGGGCCTTGGGTCAAGACTCCTTCCCTCTCTGGACCTCAGGCTCTTCATTTTTGTGTGTTTTTTTTTTTTTAAGATTGGCACCTGAGCTAACAACTGTTGCCAATCTTTTTTTTTTTCCTGCTTTATCTCCCCAAATCCCCCCCCCACCACCCACCCCAGCACATAGTTGTATATCTTAGTTGCAGGTCCTTCTAGTTGTGGCATGTGGGACGCTGCCTCAACGTGGCCTGGTGAGTGGTGCCATGTCTGCGCCCAGGATCCAAACCAGTGAAACCCTGGCCTGCCGCAGCAGAGCGCACGAACTTAACCACTCGGCCATGGGGCTGGCCCCAGGCTCTTCATTTTTGGATAAGAGGGTGGACTAGACAATGTAAGGTGACTTCCAGCTTTATCATTTGGTAAAGCTTTGTGAAAATGCTTTCTGATGGACCCCAATTTTGCAGATTGGCAGGGAATAAATTTCAAGACTAGGCTTGCCTGGTAGAGCCTGCTGCCACCCTCTTCCTCAGATTCCCTGTGAGGGCTGAGGGCACTGGTCTGATCTGCACATTTGGCCCCGAGTAGGGCAGGAGAACCATCAGAAGAGGCTCTGGGCTCTTCCGGATGACCGCTGGTCTGACCTCCAGAACTTGCCTGCCCCTTCGGAGCCCCTACTTGCCCAGTGGGAATATTCTGCGTGCTCCCTGGCTCGGTCCTGGCCTCAAGCCTAGGGTATGCTGGGATCACCACTCACACTAGTTATTTTCTTCTGTGACTTAAGGGGATTATCCAGACTGGATGTTTCAATGTCAGTATCGAGCAGTAGCACTTCCCTTCACCAGCCCCACGTGGCCTGAGGACTGGAACCAGCCAGGCTTTCTCCTGAGTCAAATGGCACCACAGCCGCACTGTTCTGACATCCCAAATTTTGATGTCAGTGCCTCAGGACCTTGGCAAGCAGGGATGGGGCCGACTGAGGGGAAAGGCAGTGTGGGGTTGGAGGTTCCTACGTGAATGTCCCCTCGGCCCCCCTGTTCCTGTAGGGGAGACTCTTGCCAGTGTACTGGGAGTGCTTTGGGCTGCATGAAGCAGAACCCAATGAAAGTGCCTTAAACGAAGAGAGATTCCCGCCACCCCGCCCCGCCCTGCCTGCAAATGAGAAATATGATGGCAGCTGGAATCAGTCTGTGATCCAGGACTAGAGCACCAACGCTTACAGGTGGGAAGAAAGATGTCACAGCAGGCGTCTGCCATGTCTCCTTGTCCAGACTGTGTCTCATGATTGCTGGCTGCAAGGGAGGCTGAGCAGGCATGAGTGTTGGAGGCGGGAGCGGGAGACGGGGAATGCGGATGGAGGTTAGTCGGGAATGTGTTGGCTGCAGTAGACAGAAACCCAGATCATATTAGGATGGGCCAGAAGGGAAATTGATTGGCTCCTGTCACCAAATGTCAGGAAGGCCAGGGTGTGGCTGGGCCTCAGGGCTTGCCAGGGCTGGTTCTCCAAAAGTCCGGGGCTCAGCTCTGCCTTTCTCTGCAGGTGGCTTTTGTCTCTCAACAGCCTTCCTCCACTCATCGACTGAAACACGGCTGCCCACAGCTCCTGACATCACCGCTGGACCACAGAGAGGTCTTTGTCCCTAGTTCTGAATTGAAAGTCTCAGGGAATGTCTTGGCCTGCCTGGGTTACATGGCAACCCCCGCACTATGCAACCTCGGCCAGGGGCAGGGGCCGTGGTCAAAGCAGGCCTTAGAGGTGGGCTGTAGGAGCAACTCTCATAAGAAGGGAGAGGAGGCATCAGCTGACAAAGGTTATCCCTTCACCAGGGATAGAAGAGACGTCAGAGAGCTTCAACTCCAAACTCCAGAGAGGTGAGGCAATTTGGCCCATGTCACACAGCAACTTAGTGGAAGACCCAGGGTTACAAACCCAGCTAAATGACTCCTTGACCCTGCTGCAGGGTTGCTCAACCTCGGCCCTGTTGCACGGGGGCTAGGTAATTCTTTGCCGCGGGGCGTCCTGCATGTTGTGGGGTGTTCAGTCCAGGTGTTGCTTTTGACCAGCAGTGTGTTTCTGCCTGGAATGAGCTACTTCATCTTTCTGGGCTTCTGTTTCTTCAACTGGCAGTAGCAATAGCTGCGGCTACCTCACGAAGGTGGTCATGACAATCAAATAGAAGGTTTAAAGATACCAGCTATGGGACTTCTTTGCAAAGCCAAAACTGTGATTCAAACCTAGGGTGTTGTTTCACAGCAATCCCAGATTCTACTTTATGTCGGAGAAAAGGGCAGGTGCATGAGAGGGAAGGAGAGAGTGTGAGTGTGCGTGCCTCAGAGTTGTGTCTGAGAGCGTGTGTGTCAGCATGAGTGTGTCTAACCACCTCTCCCAGACGAATAAGAAATCCTTTCACCAAACTGACACTCAGTGAGCTATTCTGTGCCTGGTGGTGAAGACGTGTGGGTTGGGTGGGGGTCATTTCCGGCCTCCTCTCATTAATCTCTAGTGTAACAATTTGTGGCCTAAGAAGCAATGTTCAAAATGGAGGTAGAGCCTCAAGTGCGCTGGGATAAAGGACAGCCACCTGGCTCTTTCTCCTCCACCAGGACTCCCAACATATTGGCCTCCTCTGGCCTCTGACTTCCTCAACCTCAAACGGAGGTCATCTTGTCAAGAAAACCAGCCCACTTGTCAGTCATCAACCAACAGGGGTATTTTGCTGTAGAGCATGATGTTGGACAACGGTCTCAACCAGGGGCAATTATGTGTCTCCCCCCAGAGACACTGGGCAATGTCTGGAGACATAGCTGGCATCCCCATCCTCTCCCTCACTCAAATGGCAGAGCCAAGTCAGCCCCTGGGTCTCCATTACCTGGGTTGTAGGTGATACAGACCGTGTGATGGCCGTGCTCAGGGCCTTTTCTGGGCAGGGACGTCACGTGGAGGAGCGGGCCAGGCTCCCAGGAGGAGGCCCTCCAGGAACTGATGATTGGAAGTGGGAGAACACATGTTTCACCTCAAAACCCTCCACAGGGTAGAGCCCACCCTGAGTGGTGTTTGGAGACACTGGCAGGGGGCCCGGGCAGGGACTGCTTCCTGGAGGACATTGTATTTGAAGAGGGCCCTGGAAGGCAGTGTGATGACAACACGAAGAGCTGAGGGGTCTCTACCTTGACCCAGCTCCCTTGTCTTCCCTGTGGACCCTCCGGGCAGCCTGACCCACTCTACTTTGACTGAGGTGTGAGAAAGGCTGGGAGACTTGAGAGTCTGAGGAAGGAAAAGAGCATGGGAGACACAGGCTGCTCTCATCCTATGCTCCAGTGTAGGCGTAAGGAGACACTTCTTGCAGGTCGATTTCAGGGGCTTGGAAGGGGGCAGAAAGAAACTGAGCTAAGTCCATGAGTGGAAGGGACCCTGCTCAGGAGCCCGGGGGATGAAGCAGCTCACCCCACAGCCCCTCTGCCTCCCCCTCTTCCGCCCAAGAGCCCTGCCATGGAGGGGAGGGTCCAGAGTGGCGCCCAGGTGAAGAGATTGGGGCTCTGTCACGGACGACATTCTTTTCTTTTTCCGACATGACCAGTTAAGATGGCGCTTTTCACATCAAATCTCTTGCTTCCACCCGAAGGTCCTGGATTTCTGATTTGTGTCTTTGATTTCATCACTGTCATCTCGTATTTATCTCATATTCTGTTGAAGGGAATTTAATAAGAACTAGGAGTGTGCCCAGATGGGAGGAGGGGCAGCCATGAAAGAAAAGCCATGGCTCCTACTTTAATTAACGTAAAAGACTAAACCACAAGAGAGAATTAAAAACTCTGTGATCAGAGTTAAATAAAATATATAGAGTCGATTACCAATGAAGGGGAATTTGTGTGCTTTATTTGGTTTTAAGTCAGTGTTATGGTGTTATCTATCCTGGAAGGCTTCCTGGAAGAGGCAAAAGGGAAGGTATTCATTCCAGTGAGAGGAACCCCAATGTAAGGCAGGGCAAATCCTGTCTGGGGGCAGAGGTGGCTGCTGGACAGCCCTCTTTATGTGGCTGGCCAGGCTTCCCACAAGTACCTGCGTTGCCAGCAGCACCTTCCTGGGCTCTGCAGGAGGTGGCTGGCCAGCTGATTTTCCGTGGAAGCTTTCCCTGGGGCCATTACCTGCAAGTACATTACTTTAGGAACAGACAACCTCCCTGGCAATTTCATTTCTGCTCAAGTTTGTGTTTTCACACAAGGCTGAGTTTCCATCCACCTTCAAGTATCCTTCCCCGTTCCCATTTCACGCTCCTGTCCCTAAATAACGTTTGCATCTTCTATTAATAGGACTGTCTTGATTGTGACTGGTCCAGCTGACCTAGTTTCCTCAGTTTTTTATTCCAGAAACAGTGCAGCCTGATTCTCTTAGCACCGTCTACTAATCAGCTATTTATTCCACATGTGGTTACAGAGCTCCTGCTGTTTAGAGATTGGAAAAAACAAACAAACCCAAAAAACCTTTAAAATACAGTGGCGTAGAGTCTAGTGGCTGGTGGCTTAGCGTCTAGTTGCGAAGTCAAGACAGGTGTACACACGACAATGATCCAGCCAGGTAATGCAGTGCCTTCTGAATGCCGGGGTGGCCCTGCCCTGCTGTGTGTGCCCCCTGTTCAGAGAAGGGCAAGAGCTCAGGGCTGGACACACCTTGGAAAGCGTCAGGAGGAGCAGGGAGCTGAGTGAATTGTAATACTTTTCCACAGAGAAGGTCCCACAGGAGTAAGCTCTCTCACTTCCAGTTCATGATTTGTTAATTCTTCAAGGAGAGGAGGCAAGGGCCAGGGGAAGAGATCGTTAGCTGGCTTATGTCCCCAGCCTGTTGCTAAAGACAGGTGCATCCCCCCTTCTCCACCTGCCCATCCCGCCATTTTGATTTGGTTTGCATGTATCCTCCTGGCTGTCCTCCCACACCAGACTTTGACTCATCTCTGAATCTTTGCTTATGTAGTCCTTCTGTGCGGAATATCTTTCTCCTTTTCTCCATCACTCTAGTAGATTTAAAAAACAATTCACTTCCTTCCCACCCATGCCGATCCCCTCCCCCCCCCCCCACACACACATACTCCCTACTCCCTACCCTGTTGAAGTTGGGTTTGGCTTTGACTTGCTTTGACTTCATGGTAGATAAAGTGTACACCTCATCTTGATAAAGGACTCAGCAGTGTGACTTTCTTTGGCCAACAGGATATTAGCAGATGTGCCATTAACATGCCCTCTTGTGCTTCTGCCATGGCCGTGAGAAGAACATGTCCCAGCTGACTCACTGTGTAAGGAGGATGAGAAACTAACATGTGAACTTGGACCCTACCTGCAGTTTGGAGCCAAACCCAGCCAAGCCCAGGCTGGATCAATGTCCTATGGTCACATAGACAAGAGTGAATGATTATTGTTTTGAGCCACTGGCTTTTGGGATGGTTTGTTATGCAACGGTAAGGTGGTAATAGGTGACTGCTACAACCACCAAGGCAGGAGTCCCCGTTTTCCCAGCACTTTAGGACCCCAAGTTGCTTCCTTCAGGAAGTACTCCCAGATTGACCATGCCTACATCTCTGTTCATCTACTCTGTGCCACTCTGGCTCTCTCTGACTCCCTTTTTGTTACTCTCTGAGAGTGCTCTCTTGCCATCGCCTATGTGGGCTTCCTGCCTTTGTAACTCTCCTGTGAGCTTTAAGAGGCTGGACTGGGGCTAACATATCTTATCACTTGTGTCACTTTCTTGTCACCATGTCACTTTAGGAGCCAGGCATATAGGAGGCTCCCAGTACAACCCAATGCCTAAAGAAAAGTGCGTGGTAGTTCTGACATCCCTGGGATTCCTCACTAGGGACTGGTTTGGGTTCCGGTGTCATTAAACCATTGGGTTAGTATCTAACCTATGTCTCTAGAATGTCCAGGGGCATTTAGGTGCAGGCTGGATCCCACAGGTGCAGCATCCTAGGACCATCAGGAGTGCACTTGTACGCTTGGCCTGTTGACCTCACTGGTCACCTGAGTTTCAGCAAAACTCTTTCCACTGCTGGACTCCTTCCAAGGAAATGCCATATGCCTGGAGTTACTGGGCTCCATGCCCGTCTTTAGGATGTGGGGAGAATAACCATTTCTGCAACAATAAAGCTCTGGGTGTTGTCTGAGGAGGCCAGTGTCCAAAAAACATGTATCCACTTCATTGATAACAATTTTGAAGTTAGAGACAACATCCCCCCTTAGCACACCCCTGCTGTGGCCCCGCTGCTCCCTTTGCCTGGATTCTTCCCCACCCCCACATGTCCTTGCCTGCCTGACCCGGCCCAAGGCCACTTCCTCCGGGAAGTCTTCTTCTCACTCTCAGAATTTGTTGTTAGTCCTTATACACCTTGATTTATTCATCTTTTTGGACGCTCAAAATTACGTTGAATTCTTGATATTTGTGTAAACACGCTTGACCTCCTCTAGGCTGTGAGCTTCTATGGGGGCAGGGTCCCCTGGGTCCCTAGTGTATTTCCCTGGTAGGTAGTAAGCGCTCAGGACTGCTTATTGGACTGAGTTGAGTTGCCACATCCCTCAGTCTCCAGGCCTCTCATCCCAGGCTGCTCAGTCCCCTCGTGTCCCCCGGGAAGCCTGGTTCTCCTTGGATTTTTCTCCATCTGGTCCTTTGCTTCGGAGTTTCTCTTTCTCATCCAGTCTCCTTGTCACGTGTCCTGCTGTCTCTGGGCCTTGCTAAATGACTGCCAAATTGCTGATAACATAGCTTCAAGTTTGCAATTGTTACTCAGCCTGTCTCCTCAACTCTCTAACACAAAGGTAAAAGTTTCCAGTCCCAAATAACACTGATGGAGGAGAAATTAGAGTGAAGGGGAGGGGTTGAGGGATATCACAAAGGGACCTGGGCCAAATCCCGGGCTCAATTTCATACCAGTTGGCCTTTCACAGGCAAAGTAAATCCTCTGTATCAAAATGGCCTCAGGCGTCCCCGGTCAGAGCTTCAGAAACACATTCCTCCCGGAGAAGGGCGCTGTGGGCAGGCCATGGTGAGTGGCCAGCCCGGCAGACATTCGTGCTCAGTGTCCAGCCTTCCCAAAGGCCCTCCACCCACAGCCAGGGAGCAGGGGAGGAGGAGCAAGGACCAGGGGAGGGAAATTAACCACCACTCGCTCTCTCCTTCCTGCCTTCTCCCACGAATATCCGTGAGCTCCCTGGTATGTGCTAAGCCCCAGGGGTGTAGAATGGTCAATGTAGTGGAGAGACCCTCAGACAAGGCTGTTGCATCCATTAAGAATTGGACTCAGCTGCAAGAGATGCTCAAGAGACTGTGGCATAAACTAGGAGGAGAGTTTATTTCTCTCTCATTTGAAAGAAGCCCAGAGGTGGCAGTGTCAGGCTGGTATCATAACTGTATCTCGGTCATCAAGGACCCAGTACCTTTCTGATTTCCAGTCCACCATCTTTAGCTCGTGACTTATATCCTCAAGGTGGTCTATTCACAAGATGGCCACCAGAGCTCCAGCCATCAGATGTGCATTCTAGGCAGCAGGAGGAAGAAGGGACAAGGGCAAAAGAGTATGCCTTCCAGCTGAGACTGTGGGCCAGGTTGGTTTGAGTGAAGAGAAAGGCGCCGAAGGGGGTTTCTGAAGGGATAAGAGGAAAAATAGGAGGATGCAAGTCATGCTGAGATCCTGAGCGAGAAGGGGAAACCCGATGGGAAGGACTCCATAGAGACTTTGAAGCTCTGAGGACGGCAGAAACCCAATCCTTGTGTTCCACAAAGACCTGTAGACCCTGAAGTCATGACACTTGGTAGATGGTGGAAAGGGCTAACATATAGGTTCCCAGAGGGTTGACATGAATTCCTGGGTGAGGGAACTGTTGAGAGTTACTAAGGGATGTTGGTTGTCAAGGAGATAACCATTCCTTCCTTTGGGGCCCGGGGCAGAGGCATCCTCCAGGCTGACGATGGTCTTTCTGATGATAAATGCCTCAAACTTCTAGACTGCTGACTGGTGTGACAGCACTGAGAGGGAGCTGCCAAAGACGCCAGCTATGTCCAGATAAAGGCAGATCTCTGGGGCTGACTTGGAATCATGGAATGTAATGGCTGGAAGGGAGCCCGGAGACCATTAGGGAATTCTTTCATTTATAGATGAGGAAGTCGGAGCCCAGAGGTCAAACATGCTGCCTCAGCTCACTCAACTAAAATAATGGTAGAACCAGGACTAGAACACAGGTCTTCAGGTTTCCAAGCATTGCGTGAAAACATTTCTAAAAAATGGTGGAGGGGTGAATAGGCCCCATGGGACATAAAGGAGTGGTTAGGAGGAAGGGGTGAGAGTAGCCTATATCAGAGACCCACTCCCTGGTCAGCATCATCCATAGGGCAAGGCTGTCTGTGCACCTTCGAGTGCCTTCCACTGCAGTTGAAGTTTGCCCCAGGCACTCGAGAAGGAGGACACCCCATTGCTGGACATTTTAATATCTCTTTCTTCTGCCTTTCTCCTTTGCTCCCCCTCCTGAGCACCATCCCCCCTCCTTCTGCCTCCATCATATTGAATCACCAGGGTGTGAAATATAATAAAGCATTGTACCGTTCAATCTGTCGGCTATTCCTTAAAGGTGTACTCCAGGTAAATATCCCCTTGGCCTGTGAAAAATGAGCTTACCTGCAACGAATGACTTTGATGAACCTCAGGAGCCGGCCCTCTATCATTCTTTTCCAATTGGCTTCCCCAGCCAAGCATGGTTTCCCTGCTCAAATTTGTCTTGCTGAAGGAGGAGTTTCTCTAATTCACTTCCCTCCTGAGGCCCCAGCTTCCCTGCCTAGGCCTCCCTTTATCCGGCCACCACTCTCAGAGATGTCTTTCTTCTGGAAGCCAGGGAACTCTCCACACAGTCAGCAAATGCTTCTCCAAGTTGATCAAAATCGGAATTCAAATTAACCAGTTCTTCCACCAACACTTACTGGATGTGGCAGACAGGAAGTGGACTCAGCCTGGACCTGTGACATGGGTGTCAGCCTTCGCATCACCACTCCGAGTTCTGTCACCTTGAAGAGTGAATGTCTCAGTTTCCTCCCCTACGAAGTGGGGACAGATAATGACGCCTGATCTTCCTCCTTCACAGGGTTGTCTGAGTATCAAACAAATTTTTACATGTGAAAATGCTTTGAAAATTGTAAACCGCTATATGAATATAAAGCTTACCATTAGTATTGTGGATCAAAACTCTTTAGGGGGTGAAAGCAATTTTGTTTACATATTCAACAAATATTTACTGAGTGCCTGTTGTGTTCAAAGCCTTGTGCGAGGCACTGGGGGTAGTTTAGGGAATAAAAGGGACAAAATTCCTGCTCTCATGGAGTTTAAGTGTATTTCCTCATAATCTAGCTGTGCTGACAAAACCAACATGCATAGGAACCAACTACAGGACAAAACGGTGTACTATATATTGGTGAACTAAGTAATTATCTTAAAATATAAGTTTACATTACCTGAGTAGCAACTATGCTGTAATGTATAATTTTATTTAATTTTCAAAACAGCTATACGAGCTCAGTATCTGTGCAGTGGAGAAGCCTCAGGCTCGCGGAGGGAAATAATTTGCCCGAGGTCGTGAAGCAAAACCGGGATGGAGGCCGGGACTCCCGCGAGCTCCTTCTCCCCATGCCTCTCAGTCTTGGCTGCAGAACAAAATCGCTCTGTGAGTTCAGGGATCGGTGGTGCTCCTGTCACTCTGGTGGATGGAAGAAACTTCAAAGAAGTTGCCTCCCACTTGGCTTTGAAGGAAAGGAAGAATGTGCAGGGGAGTGGTGGGCGGAGGAGGGCGTCGGTGATAGCGGGGGAGTAGGGAGTGTGGGTGCCATGCAGGTAGCAGCAAGATTAGCGTGGCTGTGTGGAAGGCCAGGATGGGAGAGTGACGTTGGACAGAGCCAGGTTCTGGAGGGGCTCAGAGTGAAGGCCGGGGGAACATTCCCGTCTGGACAGGGAAGGTAGAAGACATGCTGTTGTTAAAATAAGGAGTGGACCCTCTCCCTGCCCGACAGTTCTATTCCACAGCTTTCTACGCAGAAAGCATAGTTAGCCTGTCACCAACTAGCTGAGTGATGCTGGGTAAATGTCCTTCCTCTGGGCCTGAGCTTCCCCATCTGTAAGAGGAAGGGGTTGGAAGAGAGGGACACTGAGGCTCCATCTAGCTCTGAGATGCCTTGATTCTGTGATTCTAGAATGAACTCAGAAACATGTAAATATGCAGATCACAGCCATGTACCTGCAAGGGCTGTCTTTTGGTCTCCGCTGTTGTAATTTTAGATAAGTGCCAAATGCCTCTTTATTCTCAAATATAAAAACATCGAGAAGATTAAGCCACAGCCTGTCTCATCATAATCTGGACATCCAATTCCAGCTTTCTGACGAAGCTAACACTGTTATAGGAAAATTGGAAGGTTTAATATTTGCAGAAACAAACAAATAATCCTGCCCCCACGCCCCCGTCTTGAACAAAGCGAATGTTTTTGCTGACTTGGTGTGTCTCTTCTCAGGTTCTTGATTCGCGGAGCTTTATTTGGGGACACCTGAGATTTCTGGGAACATGCTGTGGTCAGAGTCTTCACTGGGGTCTAGTCTCTCCTTCAACGGTCAGAATCAGATGATGGATGTCTGGCCTCCATAAAACGTTGAGCCCTCAGGGTCAAACCCTAGAAAGAACTCACACAACTCAGATTAGTTACAAAACTAGTTTGAGCCACCTTGATGCTAGTTTGATCACTTTGGAAAAATGATGCTTGATGATGGTGATGATGATGACCAAACACATTCAGTGCTAATTTACGTATCAGGCAGGGTCCTAAGCGCTTTACTTGCATTAATTCATTTAATCCTCCTGACAACCCTCTGGGGTGAGCACTGTTGTCACCCTCATTTTGCAGAGGAGGAAATGGAGGACCAGAGAGGTTAAGAAACTTGCCTGAGGCCACACAGCTAGTCAGAGATACAGTTGGAATCTGAATCTGGTAGCCTGGCTCCAGAGCATTGTTCTCCCATATTGTTCCAGTGTCATACAAGGCTTCTGGCTTCTGCTGTCGTTTTCTACCTCTCACCCTCATTCACCCTCTGTGGCTTTTCCATCATTCTTGAAGGAGAACTGCTTCACAAAAGCTGGATGACTTAGTCATTTGGTCGCCTGACTGATAGATGCCCCATTCCACCATTGTGGGGCACCTGCTTGTGCAGGTGCTAATGATGCCAGATGAAGACAGGCTTCTTCCCCAGGGATTTCACACCCAGGGCGGGGGGGGGGGGGTCAAGAGGCAACAACGGCACAGTGTGGGGGGGGCACACTGGGCCCAGGTGGAGAGTGACATCCTTTGCAGGAGGCAGTGCAGGACAGGGGACCCCTCCTATCTCGTCTTCCCTCTCACCACCAGGTGTGCACGCCTGTGGACTCCTCCAGCTTGTCAGGCTAAGTGCACCCTCTCTTGTTCCCACTGCTCTACTGCCTTCCTCCCACTTGGCCCCCGGGCAGCTCTTCTTGGTGGGCTTCTCCTCTTCTCCTCACCTTCTGTGGTCAGAGACCATTGCCGTACTGTCCTACGCTCCAATGCTCAGGACCAGGGCAGTTGTGGCTTGGAACCTGCACTTAGCATCACCAGGTGGGTAAATAAACCAGGAAATTTGAGCTGATGTGGGTGGATTGGTCAGGGTTCTCCAGAGAAACAGAACCAATGGAATGTACATGTATAGAGAAAGAGGTTTATTGTCAAGAATTGGCTCAAGTTACTATTGAGGCCGTCAAGTCCCAAGGCATGCAGTCAGCAAGCTGGAGGCCTGGGAGAGCTCAGGGCAGAGTCTGGTCTGAGCCCAAAGGCCTGAGAACCGGGAGCCCAAGGTGTTGGTTCCAGTCTGAAAACTGGCAGGCCTGAAGCCCAAGAACAGGTGATGTTTCAATCGGAGTTTAAAGGCCAGAAAAAGAACAATATTCTAGCTCCAGCGCTCAGGCTGGAAGGATTCCCTCCTACTCAGTCTCTTCCTTCTATTCAGGTCTTCAACTGATTAGATGAGGCCCACCCACGCTGCGGAGGGCAATGTGCTTTACTAATTCAAATGCTGATCTCTTCTAGAATAATCTTCCACCAAATGTCTGAGCACCGTATGCCTAATCAAGTTGACACAAAATTGACCATTGCCGTGGGCATTCAGTGTGCGCACAGTGGTGGATTGGAAGGAGACGTCACGTGTTCCAGGCCTCTTCCGTAGGACTGGATGACCCTGTGAGGGTGGAGGAGGCAGGAGAGCAGAGTGGTTAAGGCACGGGTTCCTGGAGTTGGGACTGCCTGGCTTTGTATGCCATCTCTGCCACTTGTTTTGTGTGCGATCTGGGACAAGGAACCTCTGTGTGTTTTAGTATCCTCATCCCCAAAATGTGGATTAATAATTGTATTTACCTTTTAAGACTATTACAAATATTCAATGAGCTCATGCATATAAAGCATATAGAACAGTGCCCTATAAAGATGAGCCACTATTATCCCTGGCTTCTGAATTGGGGTCCTGCGGGGGATCTGGCTGATCTGCGGGGCCCCTTCAGTCCCCGGGTGCCCCGCCCTTTTCGGGGTTGCGTGAGCAATAGGGCTTCCTCAAGACCGCATGTGCGGCTTTCACAGCACAGGGGCAGGGAAATCAGGCGAGGGACTCAGGAGGCACATTCCCATTCCAGCTCTGCTCCCTCTCCTGCCGGGCCGGGAAACCTCAGGAGCGGCCCCTAAAACTTCCATCACTGGGGAGAGGAGCAGGAAACGGAGGCTGCTGGGTGCCAGGGGGCGGGGAGTGGTCTCCCAAATAGGAAGGGAGGTTGGACTCCTGGAGCAGAAGGTTAGGAAGCCACTATTGCCACAGATCTAAAGCTGCATCTTCCAGTCTGCCAGTGACGCGTTCGATTCTCCCACTGGTGGGCTCAGCTGCTTCTGAGTCATCTCTCTGGGAAGAGAAATATTATTTATTGACCTGTAAACTCTCATCAGGAGTCATGTCCTAAGTAAGGCAGAGGACTGGGGCCAAATCCTTTCAAAGGAGCTTATAAATCATCTGTGCTGTCATCCCATTTCACAGATAAAGAAACTGAGACCAAGATGGGAAAAGAGGGGAAAACTGATAATTGGCCACCATACTCCCAACAACTCTCCAGGACTGATGTTATTAGCTGTTCTTACCCATAAAGAACTAATGAGAGGAAGAGAGACCACAGTTGGTGGCAGAGCTGGGGTTCAAACAGGTCTCCTGAATCCTTTATCCATTTTTCTTCCACTGGGCCATGGGAGCAAGATGTGTAAGCTACATTTAAAAAACAAAAGGACTAAGGCTTTAAAAAAAAGTGGATTGAATGAGAAGAGAAGGGACTTGCTTCAGAACCTTGGGAGATGAGCTTCCATCTAAGGAGCTGGTAGAGGAAGCTGAAAAGAAGTGTTCTGAGGGGTAGACGGTGAACCAGACGGTGTACGGTGTTGGGAGGCCAAGGAGACCAGTTTGGAGAAGTGGGGGTTGGGAGGACTTGAATCACGGTGAGGACTGAGTAGAGTGAAGGTTGAGGGAAGTCTTGAGGGTTTGGGGGTGCCAGTGGCAATGTCAGTGAGAGCAGGTTTATTTGTGGGGGAGGCGGCACCCAGATGATGAAGAATTGAGATCTGGTAGAAGCTGAGACATTCCAGACAGTGATAAATTTTCCCCGGATAGGAAGGAATGATTTGGGATGCTGGAATGATGAAGGATGCTGGGAAAGGCATTTCCTCAAATAGGAGCCAGTTGAGCATGCTTTAGGACCATGACAAGAATGAAAGCAGTTAACATTTGCTGTGTGACATCCCTATTCTAAGTATTTTATAGGGAATATCTCATTTCATTCTAATGCCTGTGTGAAGTAGGCACTCTGAGGATTCCAATTTTCAGACACAGAAATGGAGGCACAGAGAGGATAAGTAGCCTGCCCAGCAACTAAGCAGCAGAGCAGGGATTCAAATCCATGCAGTCTGACTCTGCAGAAGGGGGACGGGCCCCCAGGGAGGGGAGATCGCAGATCCTGGAGAGCTTGGGGATGATTGATCTAGCAATGGTCTGGAAGAGATGGGAAGGGATGGGATCAATAGCCCAGGTGGAGGGGTGCACCTTGGCAAAGTAAAAGAATACATCTTCCTTTGAGACAGGAGGGAGGATGAAAGGATGGATGATAATGATGCAGAGAGTCTCTGAGGCAGAGGGAGGAAAGTCAAGGCAGTATGTATTAGATGACCTTGATCGTCACGGGGAAAGTAGGTAGCAACCTACACGAGGGAAGCTGGTCCTCTTTCTCACCCACTTCCTTTTTCTCCTTTCCTGCCCAACCCCTCCTCTGGTTTTCACAGGAAAGAAATAACCCAGATTATATTCTCATCTAAATTGGACATATATTTGTGGATGAGAGATTAGGCTATTGTGAATAAACAGAGGAAGAGGAAATAAGTTGAAACAGATTGCCTGAGGAAGAATTCTGGGAGTTAACAAAGACTATGGAAACGTGAAGGAATAGAAGAGGTAAGTACTGTTTTTATTTTATTTCAAGGACTGATAAGGGAGAACGAACATCTTGGTGGGGCATTATAACTTCATTGGACTGCTCTCAAGGAAGGAAACAGAAATTCAGAGACCATGAGTTTGGGGTCTGGAGTTAGAGGTGACTCTTGTGGGGATGGATTGGAAAGCAGATTTTTTTTAACTTAGCTTTTTTAAAAAAAAAATTAAATTAATTCTGCTAATAACAGAAATTTAGAAAGTGTGAAATCTTAGAAATGTATGAAAAGGTCAGAAAAATCACTTCACCTCAGAAAGTCATTAGCACTGCTTTGGAGTTTTTTCTTCTGCTGTTTTCTCTATGCGTTAAAAATTTTATGAAATCCCACCATATCAGGCTTTTACTGTACGACTGCATTGTGGGCATCTTCTCTACTCTATTAAAACTTCTATTAAACATACTTTAAAAAAATAGAAGATGGGCGGTTAAAATTACTGGTACTTAATTTAGTTACATGGTTTATAAGGTAAACATACTTTTTTTTTTAAAAGATTTTATTTTTTCCTTTTTCTCCCCAAAGCCCCCCCGGTACATAGTTGTGTATTCTTCGTTGTGGGTTCCTCTAGTTGTGGCATGTGGGACGCTGCCTCAGCGTGGTCTGATGAGCAGTGCCATGTCCACGCCCAGAATTCGAACCAGCGAAACACTGGGCCGCCTGCAGCGGAGCACACGAACTTAACCACTCGGCCACGGGGCCAGCCCCTAAGGTAAACATACTTTTTGATTGCTGGGGAGCAACCCTCATGTGGATTCACTGCATTTAGTAGTTGTTCTCCTAGTGCTGGGCAGTAGACTGTTCCTGTCATTTGCTTTGGTGTTAATACTTTGAGGAACATCTCTGTGCACAAACCTTTGTTGGCAGATTGACTATTTCCTTAGGATAAATTCTTAGAAGTAAAATAACTGAGATGAAGGGTATGAATATTTTAAAGATTGTTTCTAGAAGATTTGCTTGCATCTGTTTACTCTCCATCCACAGGGGCACGCAGAGAATGTCAATCTTGGGAGCGTCCAAACTCTGGAAGGTTGGCGTCGGCATTTGGACTCTGAACCTGGAGCTCGTTGAGAGGCTGTTTGCTTGTTGCTCTGCTCTGGGTGTGAGTGGCTGTCTGTCAGGTGTTCTTGGCTCCAGGTTAGAGACCCGTGGTGAGTCTTGCCCCAGATGGAAGCCAGGGCAGGGGTGCAGGGGCTGCGTCTGACAGTGCCGATCGCGGGGGAAGGGCAAAAGCAATCCTTGCGCGTACAAACGTATCAGTATCATCTGATCTGCAGTGGCTCTTTCCTCCACAGTCATAAACCTTTGGAAAGTCTAATGAACGTGACAAAGCCCCTCCCTTGACACACGTGCACACACACACACACACGTACTTTCTTCAATTTCAAGGGATTCATCGATCCACAGTGGTCTCAGGGTTGATGCTCACTAGGTTAAGAACCTCTGTTTTAGAGATGGTTAGCAGTTCTGGCCATCTTTCCAGATAGTTTCACAGTTTGGGCACTAGAAATTTTAAGCCACATTCAGGATAACCATAATGGTCTGCATCTGCCTTTTTCAAACAAAATCTAGGCATCAAAAGCTCCTTAAGTGTACTAGGGGGAGAAACTCTAATTCTCAGTATTGGGGGTTTGGCAAGGTGTCTGGACCACTTGACAAGCTGGGGGACAGTTCATGGGAGAGAAAACACACACATTCACACGTGTATTTTCCCGGATACACAGTACTCCTACACACATACACTCACACGCATGCATCACTCTCTCATACCCATACACACAAATTCCTAGACACATCCACGTACACATACATTCACATGTATATTCCCAGATACACACGTGCTTTCCTCCCCTCCCTCCCGGCTGTGGGACCTCGTCCTCCACAGCCTCTGGCTCGGCCCTGGGACTTTCCTCCCTCACTTGGTCTTGCCCTAGATCCCCCTCCCTCTCTCTTTTCCTCCCACCCAATGGTAAATATACCCTCCTGAGTTCGAGCGAATGTAGAAGAAGCACAGGAGGAAAGTGGTAGATAAATTTAACAAGCATTAAAGTTAATATATAATTTAAATATGTATAAAATTATTCCGCACATCGATTAGAAAATGGGCTGTTGACCGTTTCAAGGCAACAATCAATTTCAGAGTTCACAGGTCAGGTCAAGTTTCTTTCTAATGATCTACAAAAGCAGCAGCATTAAGGAGATAATGAACTCCACGGGCTTACAGACGTGATCTATGGCCGGGTGGCCGTGGGTCCGCCCAGTGACAGCCAGGGCCGGCTGCAGACCGAGTTCTCTTGTGGGTCTGTGTAAAAGCTTGGCTGGGTGACAACCTGTGATGTAATCAAGGCAGTCTCTGGGATGACTTGCCTTTTTTTTAAAGAGCTCGTGGTTGCCAAAGCTCTGGGGTGTCAACGGGCAACTGCGGTGGAACCCCACGAATGTGGTTTGCAAGGAGAGCATCAGCTTTTCTGGGAAGTGGAGATGGTCAGGCCAGCACTGTTAATCACTTGGCCTGACAGGGGCTGGGCAGCTTGAGGGAGGGTGTAGACTGGGGAGATGTGACCTCACTGCTGGTCTGTTCCAGGGGCTCAGGCCACAGCTTGTTGACAAGCAGGGGTTCCCCAAATCGCTGGGTGGTTTCACAGATGGAGGTGGAGGGCCTTTCCGGGGGTATCCCTAGGTCCCTTTTTAAAACTGAGAGGGATAAAGGTATGGGGAGGGGGAGGATAGAGGTGTTAGCATGGGACCCTTGGCTCAGAGACAGCGTGAAGCAAAGGCGTGGTGAGTACTAAGGCTGGTCCCACACAGCTTCCAACCCCTTCTGACCAAGAGGAGGGCATGGGAACCAACCTGGCTCTTGGCTTTGAACCAGATCAGGAATGCAGATCTGCCTTCTGATTATTGCCAGCTCATAACCAAATGGCTGATGGACACCGAAGGCAAGAGACACTAGATCCCAGAGCTTCCATTTTTCATCTCGAGAGGAATTTGCTCTTAAAAGGCCTTGAGATGTTTTGATGTAGTGAGATGCTCTAAAAATATCTGGCCATCTCACTACACCTGAGTTGGTCCCTGCTATTCTTTGAAGGGCAATTAAGAAGGTGCTTCCACTCTCCAAAATAGCTCTCAGGAGAGCCTGTTCTTGATGCCTGAAATTCCACCATTTAGAGACACATTCCTTTTGTTAAGCATCAGTTCTTTTTCTTTTAAGATGTGAATCTGCCCTGCAGGTCACCCGTTTACCAGTCTGGAGTAGGTGGTCAATTTGGTGATAAGCGGTTCTGAGAGTGGGGAAGAAATGCCAGATGGGGAAGTGGAGAAGCCGCTGGCTGTTGTCTATGCCACGATGTGGACAGGGGCTATTGTTCAACCTCGAGGGGCCCCTGAAGGTTTGCCCTGGCCATGAAGCTCTGGCAATGCTTCCCTGGGAACTAGCGAAGGAAGTGGGGCGGGAGAAGAAGGTGGGTAGGAGAGAGAAAGCGGAAGGAGAGGGAATGTGGGGAGTGGTAGGCAAAGAGTGACACCCCAAGCTGTCTTGGCCACTTTCAAATCTCCATCATTTGCGTATGCTGTTCCCCGGTCCTTCCTGCTGCCACATTTCTGTGCTGTCTGTTTAGCAAACCCCTGGTCTTCCTTCAGATCTCCTCTCTGCTAGAGAAGTATTCCTGAGCGTCCCTCTCTTCAGCAGTTAGTGATGCCTTCTCTGCACCCCCACTGGGCCATGTACACAGAGGTACATGTTCAATAAATGTAGTGATCAGTTTGTTCCACTCTCTGCTTGACTGAAAGCTCCTTGAAAGCAAGAACCTGTTTTTTTCGCCTTGGTATCCCTGCCGTGCTTAGTAGATGGTATCCCCATGGCAGAGAATAAATCCTTCTTGAACTGAACACAGGCAGACCAGCCTACTGCTGGGGTTCATTCCATTCCATGAATGCCCAGCCAGGCCTGGGGTGAGCAGATCACACCTGAGGAGGCCAGAATTGAGGACCATTCCTGAGAGGGAGTGAGGGCAGGAGCCAGGGATGTTCTAGAGAGCCAGGCCTGGGCTAAATGACATGATATGTTCCCCATCCCTCTATAGGCATTTTCAAAAGGGATGGAACAAGGCTGTAAATACCAAGGCAAGTTTTGTTGGGGGAAAGAACACAGAAGGGTAGCCCGTGTGTGTGGCAGTGGGAGAAGCCACCTCTCCTGTTCTGTCCTGATGATGGCAGCAAGGGTGGCAGGGTTAAGTTGTCTAGGTGTCTAGGAGACTTCCAGATTTCCCTCTCGCTCCACCTGGCAAACCTCCTTCCTGTGCCCTCCACCTCTCTGTCTTCTTGAGTTGCTGCCTTGCTTTGGGCCCAGGAGGCCTGAGAATTTCAGGCTCCTGCCCTGAGGGGCAACTGTCATCCTGGAATGCATGCCTAGCTCGATCCCTACAAGACAGACCCACGCGTCTGGAGGGAGGAGACAGGAAAGCTTTCAATGATCCTCGAAACCAACACCCCGGGATGACCATTTGGAAACAATTGTTAATGAAGATGTGGCATCATGACACCGTGGAGGAATTTATTGTGAAAGTTCCACCGAGAATGGCACCTTTGCCCCAGTCTCCCTCCCACACTCACCACCCCTCTGTTGACTGTGGCCCACCTGCTTGGCTGCTGGGGGAGAGGTGCCATGTGCTGAATGACGATTATGCGCCCATGCACTGGTGGGAAAGTCACACGCCAAGTGGTTTGGATCATTTTTGGTTGTTGTCACCGGAGGTGTAAAGAACAACCCCACAAACAGGTTTGTAAGAACCTTGTTCTTCCCCTCATTAATCTCACGAAGTGGAGGAAGGGAGAGAGCTGGGTGCGCGCAGCAATGTGTGTACATTACTGAATTAACCAGGCATGTAATTAGCGCTCAGGTGCTCAGCAGAGGAAGAACTGCTCACGATTAGTCAAATTTAGCTTTAATGCCCTAAAGTTGGGGGAGCTGCGGTGCCACCCTGTGCATGAAGCTGCCTCATCGCCCATGATCACCAGCATTCCCTCTGTACCTTCCCTCTCTCATGCTCCTGGAATTTAATGTTTGGGGCTTTTGTGGATGTTTATGGAAATTTGTGTAACTGTTCCAAGTGCTGTAAATCATGTTCTGACAAGGAAAGTCCGTGATCCTGGTGCTTGGATATTAAGGAGCCTGCGGGAGGCATTTGTGGGAGCAGTTGGCCTTCTCTTCTATTTCAGAATCTTACATGAATTAGATGGAGATGAATGCCGTTATTAATTATACGTTAATGGGTCCTTGGTTATAAAGCCGTCTCTGTAGTCTGTGAGGGGACAGGTGACAGCAGGTGATACCATGTTACCACAAAGTGCTTTTGCTGCAGAAAGAGACGCATGAGGTCTTAGATCACAAAGGTACCTTGGAGATTGTCGGCACCCAGACCTTCATTTTGTAAAAGGGAAAACTGAGACCAAGATCATGCAGGTAAGGGTAGAGTTAGGACTTCTGGCTTCTCAACCGCACATGGCCTTCACTGGCCTCTTTGGGTAGGCTCTGACTCCACCTTATTCTGTATTCTGGTAGAAGAGACAGTGTTCTGGAAGATTTCGTTATGTCAAAACACCCAGCACAGGGCTAATACACCTGTGGAGGGGTCGTCCTATGGAGGTGGGTATGGTGGGAGAAGAGACACCTGCGTTCTCCTCTAAATAGACATGCCTTGCTGTGCCCTTAGGAGCTTAAAGGGAGAAATGAGTGAGTAAAAGTAACGCATGATAACCAGTGCTTCAGGTAGAGAGAGCTTCTTATTCATGGGCGCGGGTTGTTAACAGTTTAAGATGGGGCGGAGTGACTGTTCCATGCTTTTCAAATTATATCCCCTAAAAGGAAGACAGAGGACAGGTGATGGAAGCAAAAAAGGATGCTAGTCAGTTTTCTTTACTACTTCATCTCTTTTGGACGAAAGGTACTAGGTGTTTTGGTTTCTAAAGCCAGCTACCCCATCTAAGGATGAAGATCTGGCCTCAGTCTTTCTCTCCAGCCTAATCTCCTACAACCTCCTGGTAAATATCTTCCCCAACAGGCGAACCAATTAATCATCCCAGAGCATGGTTTGCCTTTTTTTTTTTTTTTTTGATACTGCTGTCCTGATCTATTCTCTTGTTTTCAGAATGTTCCTCACTAGCCCAGCCTAGTCCAGTTCAAATCTCACCTCTCCCATGAAGCCTTCTTTGACTAATGCTTTTGCGGAAAGAACTCCAGGAACCTGGAAGATTTCTACTTCCCAAGATATCAATTGGAGTTGACTTGATTACCTCTGCTGTAAGGACTGCTAGCCAAGGAAAGGCCATGTGGGGAGAGGCATGTATGAGGGAAGGGATGGGAGCAGAGAGGGATGAGAAAGATGAGGCTTAGTCTTGCTCCATGGCTCCAGGCCAGCACACAACTTTGCCAGCTTCAGACATTTGAACTTGAGTTAGAACTATAGAAGTGTTGTCTTGAAGGGATGGTAGTTGGTGACAATGG
Source organism: Equus caballus (assembly GCF_041296265.1). Classification (NCBI taxonomy): domain Eukaryota; kingdom Metazoa; phylum Chordata; class Mammalia; order Perissodactyla; family Equidae; genus Equus; species Equus caballus. The sequence continues at coordinate 74,668,208 of NC_091691.1, forward strand.
GCTTATTCCTAGAGTATAGATATTCTCAATCAACTTTGTATTAATTTGTATATGTTTGTATGTTTACTTTTAAGGGTTTTGATATTTTTTTATATGTGTTTGGTTTATGTCCCTATTGAAATTATTCAGAGCTGGAGTTCTCCAAGCTTCATGGATCTGGTCCAGCATGCTGGTGCTCAGATTTTTCTGTGCATTGACACGGATTCTGCATGTCTTGCTATGCCAACCTCATCTCTTCTCTTCTTTCTTGCCCTGAGCTTAGGGCTGGAGGCAAGAGGTGATCAGGCAATGTCTGTGATGTGATGTGAGATTACCTGACCCCATGCAAAATAATACCATGCATGCTTCCATGTAGCCCATAATATCTGCAGTTCTTAAGTGTCCAGTTTTAGAGCAATTTCACTATCTCCCAAGTCCCTGATGTTTGAACCACATCAGAAAATTTCAGTGGGTTCTAAAATACCCAGAGGTTCCCCGTTCCCCAGTCATGACTGGCAGCTTCTATTCCATTTTGCTTTTATGCAAAACCATGACAACAGAGTTTCACCCCACCTTAGGATGGGACTCGTCTCTAAGCCTCTCGTCTCTTGAGTGATATGTGCCAAAAGTTTATTGTTTGGTCACTCATTGACAGCCCTGGTCTCCCGTTCTTAAATCTACTCCATTTGATCAAACATGCTCTTTAATTGAAAACGTCCTCCAGACACATGACAGCTACTCCTTCCTCATCCAGCAGTGGCGAAGCTGGAAGAGGAGTGGGGAGGTTGAGGGAAACAGCTGAGGCCTGTAACTTAATTCCTGTGCATTAGCCCTGTCCTGCATTTGCCCTTTCCAATCTTGGCTTCTCTGCTAGTGAAACAAGCAGGATTAGCGCATCATGAGAGAAGCTGGGGTCATAATTACACCCTGTGCGACGGGGCAGCAGAACCACCAAATAAATCCCTGGACAATTATTAAAATGACCCAATGCATTACACAAATTAGAACAGGCTGGGACTTTTGGGGAGAAGGGAGGGGAGTGAAGACCCAGTATTTAAGTGTTCTTGTAAGCCATCTAAGATATTAATGTTGCAAAGCTCCTTATGAATATTTAAGAACATAAAATGGAGCTTCGCTGCAGTCCCACATCACCACAGAAGGCTGTAATACAGTTGAGCTCACTTAAGAAGGCAGAGCCTGAGTCCACAGCAGATTGAAGGCAGAGGGAGCAGGACTGGTGCGTTTTCAGGGGAAATGCTCATCACAGGCCAGTTTAATGATGTTGTATTATATCCTCATAGAAGAGGATTTAGTTAAAGACTCACAACTTTTGTGGGTGGGACTCCCTGGGATTATTAACCCACTTCCCACTCACCGATGATTTTAGAAGATTGACATGGTCCCTGACTGGGTTTTAACACAGAACCAATGAAGCCGTCATTTACCCATTCCATTCAAAGCCAAGTTGCACAGAATCCTCTTGGAAGTGGAGTCGTGGGACCTCTTGGCTTGCCAGGCTGTGATTACTCAGAGCTGCTTTTGTCTCCCTTTTAAGCTGTTTCCTCGTGGGAGATCATTGGCTCCAGGTTCTTCTCAGGAATGAATGGAGTCCCCTGGATAAAAGGGAAGGGCTTCTCTGCTGAAAGAAGAGTCAGTTCTCACAAACCATGTTAGAGGGTGTCTTTCCCAGCATCAGACCGGGTGCATCCTTGAGCTGGGAACGGAGGTGCAGGCCCTTCTCAGTGTTGGAGACACTGAGTCAGAGGAACTCGGGGCGGGTGTTGGGTAAGGACTTAGAGGTCATGGTTCTGGCCACAGCTCAGCACATGGTCTTACTTTCTGTCCCGCATTCACCACCTGTCAAACGGGAATAATATTCTTGGCAAGTCTGCCCATAAATGGAGTAACGGATGTGGGTATGCTCAGGAAGAAGAGTACCATGTAATATGTGATGTTCCATGGGTACGTAAAGATCTCTTCTTATATTTGCCAGTGATTCTGCTTTATCCCACTCCATTCTGCCTCCAGACAAAGGGAAAGAAGGAAAAGATCCTATCCCTGCCCACTGCCCACCCCCACCCTTCCAGACTCCTGGCCACCTCTTTTTAGGATTAGGGCAACTCTGAGCCTGAGCCCTGTGACCTCTATAGCAACCTGCAGCTGGGGCAGCCTACGAGGAAGCAGAGCAAGTGTTTGCCTGTGTGGAGGGATCTGAGGACCCCAAAGAGGCTCCTTTACTGCACAGTAATGTTGGGCTGGAAGAGGAAAGGAGACTGCAGGCCTCCCAGAGCTTCAGGCCCCAGATAGAGGGAAGGGAACACAGCGTACGGGGCAGACAGATGGCTATACTGGTTCAGGCCAAGGTAAGCCTGGCCACAGACTGTTCTGGACTTTCAGGTCATCTCCATAGTGCAGGTGTTGAGCAGCACTGTCCAGGCAGGTCCTAGAATTTCATACCCAAATGGTATCAACAGCACACAGGAGGCCGGGAATTAGCAGTGTGTTCATATTCTCAGAAGCTCGCAACAGAAAAATTCTTTTATCTCATTATTTTTCAAATTTGGATGGTGATAACTACTATTTATTGACAAACCACACAGCCACCTGAGAGACAGATATTATTCTCTCCACTTGACACATAGAGCTCAGGGATGCCCAGGCTCTCCCTACCACCCTGCCTGTCTGCTCTCTCTCTCTCTCTCTCTCATTGACATACATACACAAAGGTGTCATCCTCTCAAAACGGATTTTCTGCCTGGGCAGACTCTTTGGCACCCATTGCCTGCCCTCATGGACATTTCCTGCCTAGCTTAACTATATAAGAATCTGTAAGCTGTTAATTACAGCTTTATTAAATCTAAATAAATCAAGCCTTAAAAACACAGAGTCAACCAACTTGGGTTCAGATCCTATCTCCTCACTTACTAGCTGCGTGACCTCGCACAACTTCTTTACCCTGTCAGAGCTTCAGTTTCCTCATGGAAAATTGGGAGAGGAGAATACATAAGAGCAGCAGCCTCTGAGTTAAGGTGAGGATTAAATGAGATAATGCCTGTGAAACGCTTAGTATGTGGCACAAATTGTATGTGCTGTAGGTGGCGCTTGTTGTCATCTCCATCACGGATCTGAGATTCTTATAGTAAAGATTCATTCCACTGAGGGCTTAAAACTCAGACACCTGGAAGAAAAAAAATCACGTGCTAAGTCTTTATCTGTCAACAGTGTTGTAAGTCTAACATCATGAGGTATGGATTAGACAACCTCTATGGTCTCTTTCAACTTGGAGATTTTCTGCTAAATATCTTAGGGTGATGAGGACCTTGTAGAGAAGGGGCACAGAAGAGGTGCCTAGAGGCATAGGAGAGAGGAGTCAAGAGCAGAAAGAAAGCCTGTTGCAAGGAGAGGATGACCTGTAGGACTGTGTTTCTTCAGGTTTCTGGGCTGTCTCATTCTTCGCATAAGGGCCCCTTTGGATTGTCTTCATTCGCTGTTTGAGGGCAAGGTAAGCAAAGCTGACTTTTCCCTCGAATAAGATGTGATTTGCAAGAACCAACAATCAACCTCTCAATATTAATTGTCATTAATATTTGTTAGGCACCGTGCTAAATACTTTGTTATTTAATCCTCACTCACAATGACTGTCACCATCCATATTATGCAGTTGGAGAAACCAAGACTCAAGGTTGCACTGATGGGAAGGGTGGCACTGAGTTTGAACGCCAACAGTCTGAATCTAGAGCTGTGCTCTTCAACACCACAGCCTCCTTCACAACTGCTTGTGAGAATGCGATGATTTCAGCCCAGCCCTGGCCCCAAATTCACTTTGCAGTTGTGGTATCACATAGTCCCTGTCCTCTACACACTTACCATTCAGAAATATTTAGTACTGACTGTGTGCCAGCTGCTAATGTAGTCTGTGACTGGAAAAGATGCTACTGACTCAGCGTTACTAGAGCTCAAAGGGTTGGGTTGGGGTTTGTGTGGGACGTCTACATTCTCTCAACCCTTCCTGGTCTGAGGGCCTGCACACATTTATTAAATGGCTGCTCAGGACTGGAGACACAGGGATCAGAGGGTTCCTCTCTCCATATGAAACTAACTGGCTTCCAGCTGCAATGGCAGTTCTCTGAGGGTTATAGCTGGAGCTGGAAGAGTCCTTGGACTCATTAGCACTTTAGTCAACTGAGCTGACCAGGCCGTGCTGAGGAAGGCAAGATAAAGAACACATGCAGAAGAGGGCACTTATATACATGCAGTGTGTGGTTGTATATACTCTTGCTTGGAAAACCCTCATCTTTCTCCTCTTGTAATCTAAACTCCATTCTTCTTATAAAACTTTCTATTTCAGCCCTCACTCATTTTCTTTTCCTTTGAATGTGAGCAGCGTTTATGATCTGTAGACACCCACATTATTATACTATTTTGGTGTTCTCTAATTGTTACATATGGAAGAGTTTTGTTCTACCAGGCCCTTCTATCTAGGATGGTGAGTGCTTTGAGGGATGGGGTTGTATTCACCAGCATTGTGCCTTTACACCATAGGTACTCAGTAAATATGGGCTAGTTAAAGGAATGAATGAATGCAGAGACACTATCTTCTCTTCTGTTGTGTTCATTGCGTCTAGTGCAGGACTGAGCATGTGGTGGGCATTCTTTCATACTACTGACCCTCCACAGATTCATTCTCCTTTTTTTTTAGGTGGTCTCATGCCCATTACCCAGGGACCATGGAGTGTGCAGTGCGGGTCCTGGTACGGCCTTGGAGGAGCTCTTCCACCCAGTTTACCTACTATTGGGGTTTTGCTTGTGCCTTTTGCCAAGAGAAGTTTATGCCATGGTGTGCTCTTGGAAGGCAAAGATGTGGCTTCCTGACGAGCTCAGTGGATTTGGGGGAAAACAACCTTACAACAGGCAACCATTTCTGGATATTTCCTTTAGGACTCCAATAAAGAACATTAAACCAGCTCATGGTAATTAGAAAAACCATGAAGTCTGCAGGTGGACTTCAAAGACGATCCATTTCAGTAGTGTACAAGCTTTTTTTTTTTAAGCTTTAGACCTTCCTCAAATGAAAGCTTACCTGGAAGCCTGTAAGTTGAACTTGGAGTAAGTTTTGAAGTGGAGTGTGGTGCCCAGAGTCTTGTATTCTTTCTTCTACAGGAGCTCTGAGAACCTCCTAGCGCTTCTTGGAAAACACTTTGAGAACCAATATTGGTGGTTGTAGGAGACAAGTGTCATTCATTTTGGTGACCCAGGATCTAAAGTGGCTTTCCACTCCCCGGGAACATAATTTTAGATTAGGCTGAATTTATTCATATGGGTGTACTTATTCAAGATGTTTGATTCAACATGCTGGCTCAAGTATTTGGGATTTCTAATGATTTTCTTAGATGGATTACTGAAACTTGTCCTCAGTAATAGCCTAAGGAATGAAAATAAGATGCCAAAAAAAATTGATATAATGTAAAGAATCAAAAAATTAGGTAGATAATGTTGACATGGATTTATCATATACAACCTGCTCACCCATCAATTAACTAGATTCTTTTAAGAGGGACTAAAGGATGCTTCCTTTACCAAGGCACTGAGAAATACCACAATGGGGAGTGCCAACATCTTTGAAGAGAGCCATGGCAACTCTTTATGCTGAGACTACTGTCGCTGAAATGGGATCCCTGGATTCGTTGGTGATACTAGGATCCCCAGGGGAAGAGACCAAGGAGTGACACTTTAACAACCTCCAGAGGCAAGGTAGTACATGTATTATTTAATGTTCTTAATTGCAACAGAATCCATGCTGGCTGGCTTAAGCAAGAAAAGGATTCTATAAAAGGACATTTAGGTACCACACAGGATGCATTGGACAGTGGGTGACTAAAGAGCAGAGAATGGGGCTGCGGGGTGGCTTTGGTGAGACACCACTGCTCCTGGGCGCTGGTAATGCTTAGGACTGGACCCCAGACACTCTGCACTCTCACCATTGTGGAGCTAGCTGTCTCCACCATGTGCTTTCCAGGAATCAGATCCACTACATTTAGCCTTGGCTTCATTTTTCTCACTTCTGATCTAATTTTCACACACACACCTGTCTGATTTGTCAGAATCTAAGTCACATACCTGTGACCTAACTGCAAGAGAATTTGGGAACATGAGAACTTTCAGGGGGCACATTCCTGCACTGCAACGAATTTTGTTTCCATCAGCAGGGAAAAAGTGGAGAGTGGCTATTGGGTAAGCTGCTAATTGTGTCCAATGCTGCATGATTTCATAATAGGCAGCAGGCTTGTATAGTAATCAGAGCAGCCTGCACCCACAGCTGCCTTTGGGATGGCTGATTGATCATGAAGTATTTTGCACTGAAATATATAGACAGTCTTCTAAGAAACTACTTGGTCTATGTAAGCAAAACAAGCAAGCAAGCAAACAAACAAATAACAAACACTAGACCTAGAGAACAGAACCCTCTTTTGAGTTAGCAAGTATAGAGAACCATTGCTCTTCACCCAATTCCTAAATTTGTGCCAGAGATCCAGAGCCCAGATACCTTTGAGGAAGGACCCTGCAATTACCTTGCAAGTGTGTATTGCAAATCCTACTACTAGCTGTCTTCAAAGAGATCTGGAGCCTTTTACCAAGGTAACGGCGGCTTGGTGGGAAAGGAGACATCTATCCTTTCAGATCTTCTAATGGCCCTGAGCTAATTCCTGGGGATCCAGCATACCACTGTGGTCCAACAGTCAGTGGGGGATCTCATAGGACTTAGATAATAAGTGGAATTTTTGGCATAGTAGTTAGCCTCGTGGACCCCGAAGTCCATGTCAAGTTATTTTCTCAGTTCCTGACTGCATAGTTGGAGTAGATCTATTCAGTACCAGGCAGAATTATTACATTAATTCCCTTAAGGATTTCTTTGTTAGAAAGTGCCAAATGGAAGACTTAAAGTAGTAGACCGAAGCAGTACCCTCTCCCTGAGGGAAGTCATCAGACCCAGCAAAGACTCAAATGTGCAAGTGTGGTGGTTCCTATCATAATCCCATTTAAATCACTTATTTGTCTGGTGCAGAAAGAGGATCTATCTTGGAGAATGGCAGTAGATTATTATAAATGTGATGAAGTGGGCCTCCAATTATAGTTATTCCAGACACGGCTGCCTTACTGGAAAAAATAGCCTAGCCCCTAACACTCTACGGCTATTTATATGGCTAGTGCTTTGTAAAAACTCAGTTCCAATAAGAAGACACAGTTTGCTTTCACCTGGCAAGGATTACCGTACACTTTATTACTCCCCCTCTCCATCTCCATGACACAGTTTAGTCCAAAGAGATGTTTAATCATCTCTTCATCCTACATCATGTTGATTCAATATATTGACAACATCATGCTGATAGGCCTCAGAGAGCAAGAGATGTAGGTACCGTAGATACCTGGGTAAGATACATGAATGCCAGAGGATGGGTATTGACTTTCATGAAAATACAGGCACTCAACAATCAATAAATAATTTTTTATTTCTCTTTAATATCTTCTGCAATATATGGGCATATATTTTTATTTATTTTTTTGTTGAGGACAATTGACACTGAGCTAACATCTGTGGCCAATCCTCCTCCCTTTGCTTGAGCAAAATTGTCCCCAAGCCAACATCCATGCCAATCCTCCTCCACTTTGCATGTGGGACACCTTCACAGCATGGCTTAATGAGTGATGTGTAGGTCTGCACCCAGGATCCAAACCGTGAATCCCAGGCTGCCAAAGCGGAGTGTGCAAACCCAACCATCAACCATGGGGCAGACCCCCGGGCATATATTTTTAAATAAAATTGTATGTAATTTAAACCAGTATATTATTACTATTTTATGTTTTTTCATTTATCATAATTTTATATATGCGTTTATGTGTGTGGACATTGCCAGTTTTTCACTCCTATGTAAAATGCCATAATCTGCTTAGCTCTGTTGTCCCACTGGAGTTTAGGTTACCGCCTTTTCTCAATTCTAGGTACATAATCCATCCGTGTGTCACTTAATGACAGGGATACATTCTGAGAAATGCATTGTTAGGCAACTTTGTCATTGTGCAAACATCATAGAGTATACTTACACAAACCTTGACGGTCTAGCCTACTACACACCTAAGCTACACGGTCTAGCCTATTGCTCCTAGGCTACAAACCTGGACAGCATGTTACTGTACTAAGTACGGTAGGCAATTGTCACACAATGGTCGATATTTGTGTATCTAAATATAGAAAAGGTATAAAAGCAAAAAATGGTATAAAAGATAAAAAATGGCACACCTGTATAGGGCACTTACCATGAATGGAGCTGGTAGGACAGGCAGTTGCTCTGGGTGACTCAGTGAGTGAATGTGAAGGCCCAGGACATTACTATACACTACTGTAGACTTCATAAACACCATACACGTGGGCCACACTAAATTTATAAAAATATATTTTCTTTCTTCAATGATAAGTTAACTTAGCTTACTGTAACTTTTTTACTTTATAAACAATTTTTTTAACTTTTTAACTTTTTTGTGATAACACTTAGCTTAAAACACAAACCCATTGGACAGCTATTATGACAGCTATGACGTCACTAGCTGACAGGAATTTTTCAGCTCCATTATACTCTTATGGGACCACCGTCGTATGTGTGGTCTGTCGTTGAACCAAAACGACGTGGCACGTGATAGTACTGTTGCTATAAATGTCTTCATATAAATTGCTCTTTTTTTTTTCTGGTTTGGGTTGTTTCCTCAGTGTATATTCCCTAAAGTGAAATTACTATGTCAAAGGGTATGAATGGTTTTACAGCTTTTGTTACGTATTGCTCTATTGCTTTCCAGACAGATTGAACCAATTTACAGTGCTACTGACAGTACATAGGCATGCTATTTCCCCACAGTCCACCCAATTGGATTTTATATTTCATTTATTTTGGTTAAATTTAATATTGTATAATGATAACTTAAAGTTTTGTTAATATACATTTCTTTAATTGTGCATCACACAATGTGACATCATTCGTTGTCATTCTATAGTTTGTTCATATTATTCTGGTTTCCTTGGCAAGTTTGTAAGCCTATCAGTGGTAGAGACAATGCATCATCCATGCGTCTATCCATCTGTTCACCATTTATTGAGTGATTATTATGTTCCAGTCCAGGCACTGTGCTAGGTTCGAGGGACACTGGAGAATAAGATGTAGTCCTTACCCTCAAGGGACTCTCCTTGTAGTTGGAGAGAACAACAAGATCAGTGGTTATAATTAAATGTGACTTAAGTATGCATATGATGCTAATGGGCTTCAGAAGAAGAGCATAAGGGGAGTTTACCTAGGTTGTCCGTAGAGAAACGATGAAGTGCTTTCAAGAGGAGTCATGTTTGTGTTCAGATGCCTAACCCTCAGGAAGAGTGAATCAAGCTTCAGAAGGTAAGTAAAAGTTAGCCAGAGTAAGGAGTGAAAGATGGATTATGTACTTCAAGAAGAGAGAGCAGCATATGTAAAAAAGGGCATGAAGAAGTGAGAGTATTGTGTGATCTCCAAGAAGGGCATGAGCAGGGACATGTTGGGAGACAGCTGTAAAGATAGGTGAATTTGATAGGATATTTTTGGCTCCAAATAATGGAAACTCTGATTTAACTGATTAGACCATGAGATAAATTTAACTGATCAGGTAAGAAGTTCTGAGATAGGGCTGCTCCAGAGCTGGCTAATTCTATGGCTTGACAATGCCACTAAGGACCCAGGTTCTTTCCATTTTTCTGACTTGCCGCCCTCGCAGGCTTCCTTCATAGTTACCAGATGACAGTACCACTATTCAAGGCATCTTTTGCAGATCGAACAATGCAGGGTAGAAGAAAAGGGACTGTCTCTTCCTTGTGTCTCTTAAGAAGGAGGAACGCTTTCCCAAAAGCTCCACAGAGGACTTCCCCCTCGTTGGCACACACTGGGTCATATGCCCATCCTCAAACCAAGCTCCAGCAAGGGGAATGGCATTATCATGATTAGCTTAAATTTTTTAAGACCTATTTATGAACTGAGGGTAGGATCACCTTCCTTGAGAGTTGGAACTGATCAAAATCAGCGTTTAATTAGCAAAGAAGAATGGGGAAAGGGATCTTGGATAGATAACCAGTTGTATTTGCTAGATTAGGGAACTAATATTTGTATCTCCTATAAGGCTGGTTGATCCACTGATTGTCACTCCATTTTTTTTTTTAAAGATTGTCACCTCAGCTAACATCTGTTGCCAATCTTTTTTTCTTCTTCCTCTTCTTCTTCTTCCCTCCGAAGGCCCACCCCCCTCCCCAGTTCGTAGTTGTATACTCTAGTTGCAGGATTGTCACTTCTGAATTATTTCCTATGGAGACCCTATCATTAATCAGTTTTGAGCCATGTAGAGTCCAGTAGTAATGGGAGAGTCATAGCAGAGTCCTTCTCCCCTGCCCCCCGCCCAGTAAAATAGTGTGTGAAAAGAGAAGAATAGAGTTGTTAAATGAATATTCATCACACATCTAGTCTGTGTCAGACAGAGCTCTAGGTGTCATGGATACAGAGAAGAATAGGATGCAGCACCTACTCCCTGCCCCAAGGAGCTCATGATGGGGGTCGGGGTGAGGTGACAGAAGAAGGGGATAAATAGATTCATATGCTGATAATATAAGGTTATGATACAATGATTACAGCTGTCATTTACTGAGTATCTGCTATGTTCTACCTAAGGATAGTTTTCTCACTTAATCTTTATAGCTACCCTTGCTTATTCCCCCTTTTGCCATTGAGAAAAGCAAGCTTCAGGATTAGGTACCTTGTTCAAGTTTCACAGATAGTAAAGGTGAGAGCCAGAACTCAGACTGAGGTGTGCTGACTCAGAGTCCATGCTCTTAACTGCTCTGCCATGTCATTTCCCTGTCATTAACCCAAACACTGAAGTGCCATGAAGTCCCAGAGGAAGGCTATGCTCAGGTTGTCAAGGGTAGAGCTGTGAACATTCTGCAAAAGAAGTGCAATGTGAGCTGAATCATGGAAGGCCAGAGCAGAAACCAGATGAATACATTTGGGAAGGCCTTCCAGGGGGAAGAACATGTGCAGAGGCCTGGAGGTGTGGAAGAGCTGGTAGGTGGGGAACATTAAGAGTTGGGACTGAAGAGGTAGGGTGGGCCAGATGGAGACACGCTTGTATCCTGTATTTAGAGGTTTGGATTTGTCTCATGGACAATGGCTGTCTTCTGAAGTTTTTGAAGCAAAGTTGGGTTCTAGAAAGGCCAAATTGGTAGCATTGTGGAAGATAGATTTGGAGGGGACAAGATCCCAGGGAGACCAGTTATGAAGCTGTTGTACTATCCAGATGAGAGAAAATTAGAAAGGAGAATCTGAAAAGACATTTTAGAGGTAGAATCAAGAGGATTTGGTGATTGATTTGATTTGGGGGTGAAAGAAAAGATTTGAGGATGACTGCCATTTACCTGGTTTGGACACCTAGATTGATAGCGATGCTGTATATTCAGGAATCCCTGTATTATGGGTGACAGAAACTGAAATCAGATTAGCTTAAGCAAAAAGAAATGTAGAGACATCTATAGCTGGGAAGAAATTGGTATAGCTCCTAGCATTGAAGGAAGAGATGCAGGAATGAACCAAGGGCTCAGTACCTCTAGGACATTTTCTGTGTCTCATCTTCGCCTGTCTCTGCTCAGCTCTTTCCACATTCCAGCAAAGATGACCACTGATAGCTCCAAATAGCTCCAAATATGCACCCTCCCTTTGCAACCCCAGTGGAAAGACACTTCCTCTCACCAACAGGCCTGTCTGAGTCATGGGCTCACCCTAGATAATCCCTGTATCCAGGAAAATGGGGCATTGTGGCGCCAGGCCAAGATCCACTGCTCAATCCTGTGGCCAGAAGAAAGGAGATGGCGCAGAATGCTTTGGGCAGCCCAAGATAATGGTTCACTTTAGATGCTGTTGACCAAGAGAGAAGGCAGTGGGGGAGCAGCATTAAATGGCTTTCAATCCAGTCCTGATTTGGATGTGTGGGACCCACAGCATCAAACAACCGAGCCGACTCCAACTGCCATAATAATTTATTGAAATCAACATGCTGGTGAGACAAGAAGCCTGACAGACGGCAGATGGCTCCCACACAGAAAGGCTAATCAATTCCGACAAACAACAGCCATCATAAAAGAGTGGAGCGTACACAGCACGCACACACATCTGAATGGCTCAGAGACAAAGGCTCCTGCTTGGCCTAGCCAGGAGAGGGACACAGCCTCTGTGAGGCAACATCACAGGAAAGCCTGGGCATTTCAGACTCTCTCCGGCTGACCTGACCTCCCACCACTCCCCCACACAGATCTCTGCTCCCCTCGCACCTGACTCTTAGGTTTCCTCTGACCCGCCTTGGACTTTCCCACCTCCGTGCCTTTGCTCACATCCTTCTCCCTGCCTGGCATACCCAGTCCTCCCTCCTTTTTCTGTCCCTCGAGAGCTGACCCAGTGCTCAAGGTCCAGCACAGTTCCTCGCCCTTCCTAAAGTCTTGTATGGTTCTTAGTTCATCCTGGATATGTTTATGACTAATTGTCCTCACTAAATAAACTAGACTGCAAGTTTCTTGAGGACGGGTGACATGCCTTACACATCCCTGCATACCCAGGAACACCTCGCATGGGACTGTGAACTAAGTTTTAAATGAAGTTTTATTAATTCACTTCTAATCTTGGGGTGGAGGGAAACACATTTCTTAAGAGATGGAAACAGTCTTTGCAACATACAGTCAAGGATTAATGATGTTAATATATTAAAATAAACCTTTGTAAATCATAATACAGGACAAGAAACCCAACAGGGAAGCAGGCAAAGAAAATTAACAGGAAATTCACAAAATGGCCCATACTTATGAAAAAGGTCAACTTCACTAGTTATCAAAGAGATGCAAATTAAAACAATGTGATTTCAATTTTTGCTTATCAAATTGGGAAAGATTTAAAAATAGATTCTATAGTGTTAGTAAGAGCGTAGTGAAATAGCTACTTATATGATGCAGGTGGGACTGTACTTGGTGTGGCTTTCCTGGAGATGAAGTTGGCAATTTTTATTTAAAGTCTTAAAAATGTCTATACTTCTGAAATCTGTAATTATGCTTCTAGAGTTTTATCCTAAGAATGTAATCGGAGCTGCACACATAGATTATATATAAGGATGCATATCGTAGTACGTTGGTGAATTACCTGGCTGATTCTCACGTATTCAGTGTCCAGAAGTCAGCTCCAGAAAGAGACATGGAATTTATACAATTTCTTCCCATTTGCCAGATTTGACAATTCCTAAGGAAATCCTAAAAAAATCCCTGACTTTCTGTCCCTTAAAAAAGCCTTGACAGTGGGTTTGATGCCTGCTGGAATATGGTGACTAGCTTCCCTTCTGTTGGTAGGGGACATTCTGCTCTCCCTGGAAGACCTATACCCAGGATATTTGGTTTAATTTAAGCTTCTGCTGTGGACACCCCTGTTTCCCATGCAATACTGCAGCTTCCAGCATTTTTATGCTAACCTCTCCTGGGGGTCTTTGGGACATCTGATACACTGTCTTAGAGACTGACATAGTTAGTGGGGTATAGATGGGAAGCATGAACCTCATTTTATTATTCCCTAGCTTACTTAAGCACTGTCAACCCATCCATCTATCTATCCATCCAAATACCCATCTACCCATCCATATATCCATCCATCTACATATCCATCCATCCATCCCTCCCTCCATCCATCCATTCATCCATCCATCCATCCTTCCCTCCCTCCTTCCCTTCCTCCCTCCCTCCCTCCCTCCATCCATCCATCCATCCATCCATCCATCCACCCAAACAATCCATCCCTCCCAATGCTGATTGAGCACATCACGTGCCAGAAACGGTGCTAGGTGTTGGGTGCCAGGTTTACACAGGTAACAGACATGGTCACTACCACCAAGTTACTCAGAGCTCAGGGGCATGAAGAACTAACAAAAGACAATTAATTGTTTCTTCCAGAGATGAACACACACAAACTGCTCTGAAGCACAGAGCAGTGGTATTTAACCCAGACAGTGAATCTCAGAGGGAGAGCCTGAGTAGGGTTTTTAAATTTGTCTATAAGTTAACCTCATAATAGGGACAGGAGAAGGGGACATTTCAGAGACAGAGAGACAACAGCATGTTTAAAAGTCTGGAATTGTGAGGAAGCGTGAAACACTGGAGGAACAATAAAGAGTTCAGCATGACTGTGGGGTTTGGAGGTTCAAGGAAGGGCTAGAGCTGGAAAGGCAAGGAGGTATGAGGGCATAAATGTCTTGTTGGAAATGCCTAGGAGTTTGAGCTTTATCTGGGAGGCCAAGAGGGGACATTAAAAGGTTTGGGGGAGGAGAGTTTCAAGTATTTTAAAAAATCAGGCTGGTAGCAGGGAGGTAGATGGGTAGGAGGGGCGAGAGGCCAGTCAGGACACGATTGCAATGATCCAGAGAGTCAAGAGACATTACAAAGGCCAACTTGATAGGACTCACAGATGAGAGTGTATGGGAGGAGGGGGGGTAACGAGGGGCGTTGCAGGGATGAGGGGCAAGGAGCCATCAGCAAAACTCACAGGTTCCTGGTGTGAGCTGACTAGTCTAGATTTAGATCTTGTCGGGAAAGCAGAGAAAATGATTTCTGCCCTTGCCTCATTTCCCATGGAAGCCCCCTCAGCATTCAGCCCTCCCCTCTTTCTGTCCCGCTTCTAGTCTGTCTCCTGGAGCTCTTTGGATGTGGCTGCAGTGGATGGCCCAGACAGAGCCCTGTGGCTGGGGCCCAGCATTTACACAATTTCCTGGACCACCAGCGGCTTTCCTGACAGCAAGTTCCGTAGCCTGGTTTCAGGAATGGGCGACTGGGGACTTTTGTCCCTGCTGAGAAGATTCCTGAATGCAGCCCATACTTCATTCAAAAAATTTTGTTGAGAGAGGGCCTACTTTGTGCTCAGCATGAAGCACGGTACGATGCAAGAACAGTCTCTTAGATACTGATCGTGCTTTTTATTCTACTTTCAAGGCCCAGCTTAAATGACACTTGTTCTACAAAGTCTTTCTTATATGCTCACCCCACCCCAGGTTCCCATGATTTAGACCACTATTACATTCCCTTGCACACTGAATCATCAGTATCTGTTCACACATCTATCCCTTCGGCTAGGCTGTGAATTCCTGGGGGGCACAGGCCACATATAGTCCCCTTTCCCCTCCAGCATATGCCTCCCCAGTCCCCATCTTTGCTCTTCTTCATCCCCTAGCATCTTGGACAGTGTTCGATATAGTTAGCACTTATTGTCGGGACTTCTAGCTTCTTTGGTGGGGCAGCGCTGCTGTTATTTCTTAGCCATGATCCAGTTTCTAATGTTGGTGGTCAGACACAGAAAATTCCCCCAGGTTTTTAAAGCCTGTAGCTGTGGACTGAAGCACCTGATGCTCTGCCTAGTCACCTGATTTCCTCAGATCCATCTGGCCTGTTCGAGGGAAGGCATTTTGGCCTGAAATGTGATGCTTTGAAGACACCATAGAAAGCAAAACACCCGGCTTTCCGCTTGGGAATGGGACTCATGCCTTTAAGACCTGTCTTGGGAAATCAGCCTGAGCAACATAATTGCAATGAAATTACCCCAGATCACACCCACACATTCGTTATGAGATTCCTTATTGACACCTTGACAATTTGTTTCAGAAGACGTTATTGCATATTCCTCCCTCTGGAATAGATACAGATGCATAGAGACATACGAGCCCACACATAATGTATACGCACATCGGTGTGTTTTTATTATATAATTATACAAGGCTATCAATCAGTTTTCATTTGGAACTCTTTGCATTTATAGTTCAGGAAGTTATTTAAAATCAAGAGGTGGAGAGAGAGCCTAGAAGAGCTGAAGAGCGGAGTTGGATCGGGAAGCCAGTGAGTATGTCTTTGCTGTTTGGGCGCTGCACCCCCCGGCTCCCCCTCAACTCCTACCCCCTTCACTATACAACAGCTTGCTACCAGGGGAGACAGTCCTGGGCAGCACCCACAAGAGGAGGGGATCGGTGGAACAACTCCAAGGGGAGCCTTCTCAGGGTCATAAGTTGCCATCTTTGGCTCCTGCAGACCCTTCTGTTGGGTCTGGGGAATCTTTATGGCCGCACTGATCTGCACACAATGGCAAAGGGACAGCTGGCTGCCCGTCAGACTCATATAAAACCAGGGTTCATGAAGATCAAGCAAGATACCTTAAGGCAGGGATTTCCAAACTTTTAAAGTCATGACACACATGAAAACGAGACTATTTGTACCGCACATAATAGTAAACTGCAGGGGACTTGGGGTTCTATATGGGGCTTGGGAAGAAAAGTCATTCCATTTTCCTTATATTATACAAAATGAAGAATAAAATACAGTACATTAGGAAAGATAATATATATTGAATTAGGATAAAATATTTTCCTAGTTTTAATGAGAAATGTGAGTTTGTTTCTTTCCGTGAATGGAACTGTTTCATGTCAGGGTTTACGTTTGAAACAGCTACACACCACGCCTGATCGAGACTCTTTTAATAACGATCTCTACAAATTTGTGGTAGTCACTCTTGATAAGAAACCTTGCACAAGTGGATGATAAAAAATTTAAAGCCATTTTTATAGCCATTAAAGATTCATAGCAGTTGAAATTATATTTGAGGAATTTAACAGGCTTCCTTTTCTTTCATTGACAAATGTGGTGTTGAAAGTTTTTGTGATGATGCAGATGGGTTTCAAGTCCAATTGAACTTGTTCACGTCAAGGATTCAGAAGAATGATGGCACTCTCATTTGCAGAATGTGGATGTGCTGTTGGAACATTTACTCTGCAGCTGGCTTGGATGACATTTGAAGGGTATAACCACTGCAAACAGAGGAAAGTATATGACACACATGAGTTCGGTCCAGGGCTATTGCCACTATGCCTGCCATTAAACCCCACCCAGCCTCTCTCTGCCCTTTTCTCCTCTGACTGCATCATTTTGGGGCTGCAAATGTTGTCCCTTCCTTTTTGAACTGCTCCAGCAACTCATCAGCCTTTGTAGCTCTATGATGGTGGCCAGTGGGGCTCACAGCTGGCTGCTGGAGTAGGTGTCCAGCTGTGGAGTATCTCCTTGGTCATTCTCATTGCCGCTCTGAAGAGCAGCACAGATCAGATGCCACTTGTCATGCTCATTGTCTGTGGGAACCACAGTGTATGCTTTCAGATCCCACCTGCCTTATGTGGCCCTCTGAGGAGTCACAGACAGGCTGCTTATGGCCACAGGAGACCATCTCCAGGCACTCTGTCTGTCCCAGGCCCTGCCCTGCTTGCTGCATCCTTACATACCCTGTGCATCCCCCGCCCCCCCCCCCCCCCCCCCCCAGGACTTTGCTCATACTTTGCTCCTTCCTGGAGAGTTTTCTCATCTTCTATCCTCATTGTTAAATCTTACTGGGCCTGCAAAGCCCAGCTCAAGCCCTTCTGCTCTGCCAAGTCCCATCTAACTAATGTGTTCCACAGAGACCCATCTCCCTCGAATTTCTAGAGTCTGCCCTTAGGCAGCCCTGAACGGACAGTAATTTGCTCTGCAAATATGCTCTTGTCTTGGCTGGAGAGTGAACACCCAAGTGCGGCTAGTGTCTAAGGGGCCCTGAGCCAAGGACTCTAGAAGAGGTCATCTCCGCTTCATTCCTGCACAGTGCTTTGCACATAGTAGGTGCTCAATTTCTATCATCTGAGTGATTGACAGGAAGCAACTTGCACACAGTAAACCTGATTCATAATGATGCTGTTTAATAAATTCCAACAAAAATTACTTTTTGGCACCACTTTTTGGTGCAACATTCTGGGAATACCAAAAACTCAGAAGACAGAATGCTTGAATTACTACTGACAAAATGCACCAGTGTTCCTCTTCTCCTCTTGTTGAGTAGTCAAATAGGTGCTCGATTAAATATGATATTACTGGCTCATTAGCATTTTTAAATACCCTTTATCAGCCAGTCTAGCGTTTTCATTTTGTCCAAGGGGCATTTCCACTACAAGGGTGGGCTATAGCAATGCAGGCTATTTTTTATATGGAGTGAGCCCTTCTCATTCTGACTCTCCCTGGAGAGGACTTTGCCAACTGGACAGTGGGCAACCCTGCAGGGCCAGGAAAGTCACGGTTAACAGCCAAGTTAGGGATGCTCCAGGTAGCTGAGCCTGGAGTTCAGAGGCCTGATTTGCCTGGGTGCCTGTTTTGGTTTTTTCTTAATTTAAGTTTGTGATTGACTTATTACGTGTGCTGGCACTTTTAAGAGATTCGAATAAAACGCAGTGAGAGTTCAGAACAAATGTAAATGGCCTCAAAGAAAAAGGAGGGGAAAACAACGACGATAATCTTTTTTAATGGCTGTAAAATGAGAGAAGAATAGATCATGAGCTCTCGGCATGGGGCCCTCGTCTGATCTCAATCCAGTATTGTAATTTAGACATGACTTTTTATTTAATTTCTGACTGAGAAAGGGAAATTAGAAAACAGCATTATCTCAGCTGCTTCGTTATAATGAACAATATTTCACAGTGCCAGCCCTGGAGTTACCTTCACAACTTCTTTTACGAGGCGGATGTTGACTCCGGCTGCAGGAGAGCGTGAATTTTCCCACACACTGGTTGCTTGAGGAATAAAAACGGAAGTACGGTTTTTAATTAGAAGCTGGTTTAAGGCTCAGGCAGCCCACAGGTTTGCAGGTAGGGGAAGAGAACAGCGAGATAATAAAATGAGGGGCTGGAAGACACTAAAACCTGGATTAGGCTGTTCTGGACTTCCTTACATGTAAGTAACGGTCCCCTTTTAATCTCCCAACCATGTTTATTTATTTCATTTTAAAATCAGGGGGATTTATCCGATCTGTAATTAACCCTTGCATCTGGCCAAAGCAGTTCTGCCTTCTGCCCCTTCCACTCCTCCCTCCTGGCCACTAAATACATAATGGTCTGATAAATATTTAAGCAGTGATGAGGGAGATAATGCAAGTAATCCATTAGAGCTGCCTGCCTGAGCTGGCACTGGGGAAAACAGTGGTGCTAAAGTGGATGGAGTAAGTGCTAAGATCCAGGCTGAGCAGCAGGCTTGCGGACCACCGGGGGCCCTGAGTGCCGAGCCTGGCTTTGGGAAAGCAAGATATTGGAGGCCCCGGGAGCCTTTTCTCCCACTTTGCCCTCCCAGAGCACTTGCCCCTGCCCTCCAGAGTCAGCTTTACTGCTGAGTGGGATGTGGCTGGGCCCATCTTGTGGAAGGGGGAGTGGCATGGGAGTCAACCTCCCCCAATGAGGTGAGCTGGGATGTCCGCACTGCACTGCTGGGGCCTCCAGGACAGCCCATGGCTGACCTCTATCACTGGGGTAACCACAAGCCCCAGTGTGCACTGGACAGTCCCAGGTTATGCCAGTTGCCCAGCCTAGTTGTTAATAATGCCCTCTTTCACTTTCAAGTGTCCCAATTTGGACAATAAATTTTATAGTCACCCCGCCGATGACCATCTAATACCATGCTCTGGAATGATGGAGGGGGGCAGGAAATTGCAGCAAGTCTCCTCATGTAATATACACCAAAGACAGCATATGTATGTGTCAAAAACCCAACGCTCGACCATGGAAGCCCTTCACCCAGACGCACACATGCGCGTGCACACCCACATGCAGAATATCACCGCTTGGCTTTTTCTAACTCCTCTTGCACTTTACCTAGATATCTCTCCTGGCTCACTGCAATCTCTCCCTTGGTTCTAATGTTGGTGAACATGCCTTAGCTCTGTGGGGTCCTTCAGGGTATAATGTGGGTCTCATCTATTGTGACATCCACCATAGCTCCCACCTCAATGTGGACTAGGTTTGTAGAATGAATGAATAAATCATGATTGTTTGTGGTTATGTTAAATTGCTCTTATTATCTTAGAAGGTCTTTGCCTTCAACAAATGTTTTTTTATCTGGAGTACCATTCATATACCTAAATACAGGTCCACATAAAACTCCCCTTTATACACTTGAACACACCTCAAAAGAATCATGTATGAAAACACAGCACTTCATGCATACTCTCTTTCAATATCTCCTCTCCTCCCTCAGAAAATAGAAAGATCAAGTTCCCCATTTTTATGAATTCATCTCCACTAGACTTCTCTTCATTCCCCTCTTTGGAATAAGGAGTAGACCAAAGTTCAAGTCGGCCCCTATTATCCACTCAATTAATCCTTTCTCGTCCCTCCCTCCCTTTCATCTTGCCATTCATTTCTTCACTCACTGACTCATCAATAATCATTCACTGAAAACTATGTGCCGGGCTAAGCTGATTCCTGGCATGACTTCAGACAAGCCCTTCCGAGGCCTCAGTTTCCTCATGACCAGAATGAGCTGAATGTTACATTGCTGGCTTCAGAAACACCATCCAGGCCATTCCTCACAGAGAGATCTCACATAAATCCACGTCTGCCTCCTCCGAGCTCCCAGGGGGCAAATCTGGAGAGTGAGGAGAAAGGGGCCTCCAGTGACTTCACACCCTCAAGCCTATTGGTGTATTGACTTTCCCTGCTGCCCCCACCCCGGATCAGCCTGTGCCTGATGCTGTGGAGCTCTGCTTCTCTGGGGAGCTGCCTTGGCCAGAACCCAGCTGCCCCAGACCTCCATGGTTATGGGCCCCTATGGCCTTGACGTCAGCCCCCTCCCTAGGGCAGTACCCTTGGGGTGTTTACTTCAGTGCTCAATGTCTGCAGGCCCCACTTCCCAGCAGTGAACCCGCCTGGACATGCAAGTCTTCATGCCCTGCCAGTCAATCAGAGGTTCACCCATCTGTGGTCCTCTCACACTACTAGCCACAACATCATTATTCATACACGCACGCACATGGATACATACAAAACAGGCATGTATATATGCATGTACGACATGCATGCCTTAATACATGCATATGGGTTGCAAAAATAGTTCATAAAATCAACACAAGTTTGCACACCCATAAACTTTATGTGTGCACCCAATTGGTACACATATATGCACATACATATACACTGCACATGCAAGCAAACACACCTTAAAATCATGCAAAATGTGAGATAGATACCAGTCTTCAAACATCTGCAGTACTCCCCGGTGTGAAGTACTTTGCTATGTGCCACGTGGAATACAAGGTGTGAAAGTGTACACCTGTGTGTAGATATACACATCCTTGTCTATGGGTACACACCATCTTTATTCTCTCTCTGTAATATCTCTCTTCTTACATTACTGCTGCATTGTGGGTGGCTGCTTGCAGCAAATTAGTTTTTTTTAAAGATTTGCCCTGAGCTAACATCTGTTGCCAATCTTCTTTTATTTCTTCTTCTCCCCAAGGCCCCCCAGTACATAGTCGTATATTCTAGTTGTAGGTCCTTCTGGTTGTGCTATGTGGGACGCTGCCCCAACACGGCCTGATGAGCGGTGCCATGTCTGCACCCAGGATCCGAACCAGCAAAACCCTGGGCTGCCAAAGTGGAGTGCGTGAACTTAACCACTCGGCCACGGGGTGGCCGCTAGTTTTTTTTTTTTTAAGACTATTTTTTAGTAGTTTTAGGTTAGTAACAGAATTGAGTGGAAGGTAGAGAGATTTCCAGTACATCTCCTGCTCCCACATATGCATAGCCTCCTTCATTATCAACATCCCCCACCAGAGTGGTCCATTTGTTAGAATTGAAGAACCTACATTGATACATCTTAATCACCCAAAGTCCACAGTTTACCTTAGAGTTCACTTTTGGTGTTGTATATTTTACGGGTTTGGACAAATATATAATGAAAGGTATCCATCATTGGAATATCATACAGAGTATTTCCACTGCCCTAAAAATCCTCTGTGCTCCACCTATTCATCCCTTCATCCTCGGCAAACCCCTGGCAACCACTGGTCTTCTGTCTCCATAATTTTACCTTTTCCAGAATGTCATATAGTTGGAATCATACAGTATGCAGCCTTTTCAGACTGGCTTCTTTCACTTAGTAATACACGTTTAAGGTTCCTCCATGTCTTTTGACGGTTTAATAGCTCATTTCTTTTTAGTGTTGAATAAAATCCCATTTGTCTGGGTGTACCAGTTTATTTATCCAATTGCTTCCAAGCTTGGTTGCTTCCAAGCTTTGGCGATTATGCGTAAGCTGCTACAAACATCTGGGCGTATGTTTTTGTGTGGTCACAAGTTTTCATCTCCTTTGGATAAATGCCAAGGAGTGTGGTTGCTAGATCACATGGTAAGAGTACGTTTAGTTTTGTAAGAAACTGCCAAACTGTCTTCTAAGGTGGATGTACCATTTTGCATTCCCATCAGCAAAGAATGAGAGTTCCTGTTGCTCCACATCCATGCCAGCATTTGGTGTTGTCAATGTTCCAGAATTTGGCCATTCTAATTGGCATGTAGTGGTATCTTACTGTTGTTTTAATTTGCATTTCCCTAATGACATATGATGTGGAACATCTTTTTTCTTTTTAGATTGGCACCTGAGCTAACATCTGTTGCCAATCTTCTTCTTCTTCTTTTGTTTTTCTTCTTCTTCTCCCCAAAGCCCCCTGGTACCTAGTTGTATATTCTAGTTGTGAGTGCCTCTGGTTGTGCTATGTGGGATGCCGCCTCAGCATGGCCTGGTGAGTGGTGCCACGTCTGCGCCTGGGATCTGAACCAGAGAAACCCTGGGCCACCCAAACAGACTGTGCAAACTTAACCACCCGGCTTCAGGGCTGGCCCAGAGTGTCTTTTAAGTATGCTTTCTTTTTTGCCATCTCTATATCTTCTTTGGTGTGGTGTCTCTTAAGGTCTTTGGCTCATTTTCTCAATCAGGTTGCTTTCCTATTGTTGAGTTTTAAGAGATCTTTGTATATTTCAGATAACAGTCCTTTACCAGATGTGCCTTTTGCAAATATTTTCTCCTGGTCTGTGGCTGGTCTTCTCTTTCTCTTGACATTGCCTTTCACAGAGCAGAAATTTTTAATTTCAGTGAAGTCCAGCTTATCAAGTTTTTCTTTCATGGATCATGACTTCGGTGTTGTATCTAAAAAGTGGTTGCCATACCCAAGGTCATCTAGATTTTCTCCTGTGTTATCCTCTAGGAGTTTTATAGTTTTGCATTTTACATTTAGGTCTATAATCCATTTTGAGTTAATTTTTAAAATTGAGTTCATAGTAGTTTAGATCATTATGAAATTTCAGTTGTACTTTATTTCTTGTCTGTCACCATATAAGTGCTCCCCTTCACCCCTGTGCCCGCCCCCCCATCCCCCTTCCCCTGGTAACCACTGAACTCTTCTCTTTGTCGGCGTGTTTTTTTATCTTCCACATGTGAGTGAAGTAATATGGTGTTTGTCTTTCTCAGCCGGGCTTATTTCACATAACATAAAACCCTCCAGGTCCATCCATGTTGTTGCAAATAGGATGATTTTGTCTTTTTTATGGCTGAGTAGTATTCCATTGTGTATATATACCACATCTTCTTTATCCAATCGTTGGTTGAGGGGCACTTGGATTGCTTCCATGTCTTGGCTATCGTGAATAGTGCTGCAGTGAACATAGGGGTACACAGGTCACTTTGGATTGCTGGTTTCAAATTGTTTGGATAGATACCAAATAGTGGGATAGCTGGGTCATATGGTATTTCTATTTTTAGTTTTTTGAGGAATCTCCACACTGTTTTCTATAGTGGCTGCACCAGTTTGCATTCCCACCAGCAGAGTGTGAGGGTTCCCTCTTCTCCAAACCCTCTCCAACATTTTTTGTTTTTAGTCTTAGTGATTACAGCCATTTTAACAGGCATACGGTGGTATGTTTGTGTAGTTTTGATTTGCATTTCCCTGATGATTAGTGATGTTGAACATCTTTTCATGTGCTTATTGGCCATCTGTGTATCTTCTTTGGAAAAATATCTGAACATGTCCTCTGCCCATCTTTTGATCAGGCTGTTGGTTTATTTGTTGTTCAGTTGTGTGAGTTCTTTATATATTTTGGAGATTAACCCCTTGTCAGATATATGACTTGCAAATGTTTTCTTCCAATTGGTGGCTTGTGTTTTTGTTTTGATCCTAGTTTATTTTGCCTTGCAGAAGCTCTTCAGTCTGAGGAAGTCCCACTTGTTTATTTTTTCTTTTGTTTCCCTTGTCTGAGAAGACACGGTATTCAAAAAGATTCTTTTAAGTTTGATGTCAAAGAGTGTACTACCTATATTTTCTTCCAAAAGTTTTATGGTTCCAGGACTTATCTTCAAGTCTTTGATCCATCTTGAGTATATTTTCGTGTGTGGTGTGAGATAATGGTCTACTTTCATTCTTTTGCATGTGGCTGTCCAGTTTTCCCAACACCATTTATTGAAGAGAATTTCTTTTCTCCACTGTATTTCTTGGCATCTTTGTCAAAGATTAGCTGTCTGTAGATGTGCAGTTTTATTTCTGGGCTTTCAATTCTGTTCCATTGATCTGTGTGCCTGTTTTTGTACCAGTACCATGCTGTTTTGATCACTATGGCTTTGTAGCACATTTTGAAGTCAGGGATTGTAATGCCTCCAGCTTTGTTCTTTTTTCTCAGTATTGTCTTAGCAATTCAGGGTGTTTGGTTGCCCCATGTGAATTTTAGGATTCTTTGTTCTATTTCCATGAAGAATGTCATTGGGATTCTGATTGGGATTGCATTATACCAGTAGATTGCTTTGGATAGTATGGACATTTTAACTATGTTTATTCTTCCAATCCATGTGCATGGAATCTCTTTCCATCTCTTTATGTCAGCATCTATATCTTTCAATAATGTCTTATAGTTTTCATTGTATAAGTCCTTCACCTCCTTGGTTAAATTTATTCCCAGACATTTTATTCCTTTTATTGTGATTGTAAATGGAGATTTGTTCTTGAGTTCTCTTTCTGTAAGTTCATTATTAGAGTATAGAAATGCAACTGATTTTTGTAAGTTGACTTTGTACCCTGCAACTTTACTCTAGTGTTGACTATTTCTAATAGTTTTCTGATGGATTCTACAGGGTTTTCTATATACAAGATCATGTCGCCTACAAACAGCAAGAGTTCACTTCTTCATTTCCTATTTGGATTCCTTTTATTCCTTTCTCTTGCCTAATTGCTCTGGCCCAAACCTTCAGCACTATGTTGAATAACAGTCACCACTCTCAGGTTGTGGGCACCCAGTAGTGGGCACCCTTGTCTTGTTCCTGTTCTCAGAGGGATGGTGTTCAGTTTTTGCCCACTGAGTATGATGTTGGCTGTGGGTGTCTCATATATGGCCTTTACTATGTTGAAGTAATTTCCTTCTATCCCCATTTTGTTAAGAGTTTTTATCATAAATGGCTGTTGGATCTTGTCAAATGCTTTCTCTTCATCTATTGAGATGATCATGTGGTTTTTATTCCTCATTCTGTTAATCTGGTGTATCACATTGATTGGTTTGTGGACGTTCAACCATCCCTGTGTCCCTGGTATATGTCCCACTTAATGATGATGTATGATCTTTTTGATGCATTGCTGTATTCAGGTTGCCAATATTTTGTGGAGGATTTTTGCATCTATGTTCATCAGCGATATTGGCCTGCAATTTTCCTTTTTTGTGTTGTCCTTGTCAGGCTTTGGTATCAGAGTGATGTTGGCCTCACAGAAGGTGTTAGGAAGCATTCCGTCTTTCCTAATTTTTTGGAATAGCTTGAGAAGGAGGTATTAAATCCTCCTGGAAAGTTTGGTAGAATGCTTCAGGGAAGCTGTCTGGTCCTGGGCTTTTATTTTTTGGGATTTTTTAAAATCACTGTTTCAATCTCTTGTGATTTGTCTTTTCAGATTCTCTATTTCTTCTTGATTCAGCATTGGGAGGTTGTAAGAGTCTAAGAATTTATCCATGTCTTCATTTTGAGTTAAATTTCGTGAAAGGTGTAAGGTCTGTGTTTAGATTCATTTTCTTATCTTGTAGATGTCCAGTTGTTCCAGCACCATTTGTTGAAAAGACTGTATTTGCTCCATTGTATTGCCTTTTCTCCTTTGCCAAAGATCAGTTGATTACATTTATGTGGGTCTGTTTCTGATCTCTATTTTGTTCCATTGATCCATTTATCTATTCTTTCACCAATACCACACTGTCTTAGTTATTGTAGCTTTGTAGACAGTCTTGAAGTCAGGTAGCATCAGTCCTCCAAATTTGTTCCTCTGCCTTAATATTGTGTTGGCTATTCGGGGTCTTTTGCCTATCTATATAAGGTTTAGAGTCAGTTTGTTCATACACGCAAAATAACTTGCTGGGATTTTGGTTGACATTGCATTGAATCTATAGATCAAGTTGGGCAGAACTGACATCTTGACAATATTTAGTCTTCCTATCCATGAACTTGGAATATCTCTCCAATTATTTAGTACTTCAATTTCATTTATCAGTCTTTTGTAGTTTTCCTCATAAGATCTTGTACATATTTTGTTAGATTTATACCTAAGTATTTATTTTTTGGGGGAATGCTAATATAAATGGTACTGTGTTTTTAATTTGAAATTCCACTTGTTCATTGCTGGTATATAGGAAAGCAATTAACTCTTGCATATTAATCTTGTATTCTGCAACTTTGCTATAATTGCTTATTAGTTATTTTTGTCAGTTCTTTCAGATTTTCTACACAGATGATTGTGTCATCTGAAAACAAAGACAGTTTTTTCCCTTCCCAATCTGTATACCTTTTATTTCCTTGTCTTGTCTTATTGCATTGGCTAAGACCTCCAGTACAATGTTGAAAAGCAGTGGTGACAGGGGACATCCTTGCCTTATAGTTGATCTTAGTGAGAAAACTTTGAGTTTCTCACTATCAAGTATGATGTTAACTATAGGTTTTTTATAGTTCTTCTTTATCAAGTTGAGGACATTCTCTTCTGTTCCTAGTTTACTGAGAGTTTTTTATCATGAATGGATGTTAGATTTTTTTCAAATGCATTTTCTGCATCTGTTCATATAATAATGTGATTTTTCTATTTAGCCTATTGATGTGATTGATTATATTAGTTGATTTTTGAATGTTAAACAGCCTTGCATACCTGGAATAAATCCCACTTGATTGTGGTGTATAATTACGTACATTGTTGGATTTGATTGTTAGTATTTTGTTGAGGATTTTTGCATCTGTGTTCATGAGAGATCCTGGTCTGTAGTTTTCTTTTCTTGTAACATCTTTGTCTGATTTTGGTATTAGAGTAGTGCTGGCCTCGTAGAATGAATTAGAAAGTATTCCTTCTGCTTCTATTCTCTGAAAGAGAGTGTAGAGAATTGCTACAATTTCTTTCTTAAATGTTTGGTAGAATTCACCAGTGAACCCATCTGGGCCTGGTGCTTTCTGTTTTGGAAGGTTACAAATTATTGATTCAGTTTCTCTATAGATATAGGCCTATTCAGATTGTCTATTTCTTCTTCTTCTTCTTCTTCTTCTTTTTTTTGAGGAAGATTAGCCCTGAGTTAACATCTGCCACCAATCCTCCTCTTTTTGCTGAGGAAGACTGGCCCTGAGCTAACAACTGTGTCCATCTTCCTCTACTTTATATGTGGGACGTCTGCCACAGCATGGCTTGCCAAGCAGTGCTAGGTCCGAGCCTGGGATCTGAACCAGTGAACCCTGGGCCACCAAAGTGGAATGTGTGAACTAACTGCTATGCAACCAGGGCTGGCCCCCAGACTGTCTGTGTCTTCTTGTGTGAGTTTTGGCAGATTGTGTCTTTCAAGAAATTGGTTCATTTTATCTGGGTTATGAAATTTGTGAGCATAAAGTTGTCCACAGAATTCCTTTATTATCCTTTTAATGTCCATGGGATCTGTAGTGATGGCCCTTCTTTCATTTCTGATATTAGTAATTTGTATCCTCTCTCTTTTTTTCTTAGTTAGCCTGGCTAGAGACTCATCAATTTTATTGATCTTTTTAAAAAAAGCCAGCTTGTGGTTAAGTTGATTTTCTCTATTGATTTCCTGTTTTCAATTTCATTGATTTCTGTTCTAACTCTTATTATTTCTTTTCTTCTGTTTACTTTGGATTTAATTTGCTCTTCTTATTCTAGTTTCCTAAGGTGGAAACTTAGATTATTGATTGTAGATCTTTCTACTTTCTTAATAGATATACTCAGTGCTATAAATTTCTCTCTAAGCACTTCCTTTGTTGTATTCCACAAAGTTTGCTAAGTTATATCTTCATTTACATTTAGTTCAAAATATTTTCTAATTTTTCTTGCTATTTATCCTTTGGCACATGTGTTACTTAACTTCCACATATTTGGGGATTTTCCCGTTATCTTTCTTTTTTTGACTTCAAGTTTAATTTCATTGTGGTCTAAAAGCAACATTGCATGATTTCTATTCTGTTAAATTTGTTGAGGTATGCTTTATGGTCCATAATGTGGTCTATCTTGGTGAAAGTTTCATGTGAATTTGGAAGAATGTATATTCTGCCTTTGTTGGATGAAGTAGTCTATAAATCTCAATTATATCTAGTTGATTGATAGTGTTGTTGAGTTTATCTATGTCTTTACTGATTTTCTTCCTACAGGATTTGTCCATTTCTGATAGAGGGGTGTTGAAGTCTTCAACTATGATGGCATATTCATCTATTTCTCCTTGCAGTTCTATCAGTTTTTGTCTCATGTAGTTGACACTCTTGTTAGGCATATACACATTAAGCACTGTTATGTCTTCTTGGAGATAAATCTTACAAAATTCTGAGGACTCTGCTATGAGTGGGTCTACCTCGAGTTTTTAGCTCTCAGACTTGTCCACACTGAACTCCCAACAATTCATCAGTTCCAGCTCAGGTTTCCATACCCCGGCACTGGTTCTCATGGTGGTTTCCACTCGTGAGTCTTTGCTCCAGAGAGCTACAACTCCCTGTATTCACCTGTCCGTATCTCTAATCTTGGGGGCAGCACTTTGCCCTAGGTTCTGCCCTCTGTTATGGATCCAAGAAGAATTGTTCCTGATTTTTCAATTTGTTTAGCTTTTTACTTATTAGGACAGAGTGGTGACTTCCAAGCTCCTCACATGTAGACCTGGAAACTAGAAGTCCAGCACTTTAGTTTTGTTCCATATATTCAGGGATGAGACCCCTTGAATTCTGCATGGGCTTTTGTGCCAAGATAATACTGCGATGTGAGTCCAGAGGCCTGTAGTCAAAGATATCATCATTGCAGGACTATGTGTTGGTGGTAACTTCCCTGGTTCTTGGCATGACCACTTAGCTGAGCAGGGGGCTCAGCCAACAGAGGAGGATGACTTGAAGAGGCAGTTTCTGTCCCTGGGGAGACAACTACATCCACAAGAAAGGCACCACCATGATAGCAAATAGTCAGGTCTGGAGTCAGACTGACTCAAATCTCAGTATTAGCAGGGTGACCTTTGGCAAGTTCTTAGCAACCTCTCTAAGCCTCAGTTTCCTCCTCTATGAACTGGGGTCAACGATGGACCTATGGGCTTTGCTTATAGGGTTGTTGTGAGGCCTGAAAGAGGATAAATTAAGTGTTAACAGAGGGCTCACCTCATAGTAAGTGCCCAATAACTGGTAGTTATTATTACCAGATGGAGTATACATACAAAAATATGCTGTCTGTTCAGAAGGTGAAAGTAGCAAGCTAACTCCTTACAGGGCTGGGAAAAGTCAGCAAATTCTAGAGTTGCTTAAGCTTAATCTTTGTTTCCTTTGTCTGTACTATGCATGGGCCATTGGTTTCTGAAGGGGCCATCTCTTTGGCCTAGTTATAAAGTCCTTGCTATGAAACTGACTCTTAAGTCCTGGGGGTGTTCCTTGGGCTGTGAGGCCTCAATGGAGAGGGATGTCATAACTGGAGACCATTTGGACTTCTAGAACCTTCTCCAAAGTTCTTCCCCTCACAGATAAACAGTGGAGTTGCTGGCCTTGTGAAGGCCGCACGCATTAGGATAGGTGTCCAGGCCTCTTTTCCCATCATTTGTTCTCTTGGGGACTGTAATTTGCCTCAGTTTCTGCCTCCCTGTGAGGCCATTGTATAAACTGCCAAGGGTAGATTTATAATAGTTTTGAATGAGTGATAGGCCATTGGTAAAATCCAGGAGAAACATCTAAGACCTTGACTAAAAAACTCACATCTGCTTTGAGACATGCAGACCAGCCAACCAACCAACCAAAGAGCAAAATGGAAATGTAGTAACACAGTCAGACCTTACATAACAAGGGAAACCCTAGGTGGTTCACAGAAGGTGGGACCCAGGGCCATCCTGGGGAGGGGACAGATGTTAGAATCTCTAAGCTGATCACACCACATGAGCCTCCTCGCACTCCCTGACATTGCCACCAAGGGCAAAATGAACTCTGGCGACAGCCTTGGAGGGCACACAAGGCACAAAGGGCCACCCTGAAAGAATTGCAGGGGGAGGGAAAGGAGCAATCCTGTCCCGTCCTCGTCCTCACCTCCCCCCTGACCCCCGCTGCCATGACTTGTCTTGGCGATGAAAAGTGACAGGGCAGAGAATTGGGGCACGTGTTCATGGACTGACAATGGGTATTTCTATGGACAGAATGTTTGTATCTTCCAAAATTCATAGGTTGAAACCCTAACCCCTAGCATGATGGCACTTGGAGGTGGGGCCTTTGGGAGATAATTAGGGTTAGATTAGGTCATGAGGGGAAGCCTCCATGCTGGGATTATGGCTTTATAAAGAAATGAAAAGAACAGAGCTTTTTCTCTCCACCATGTGAGGACACAACAAGAAGATGGCCATCCACAAATCAGGAAGTGGGTTCTCACCAGACCCCAACCATGCTGGGACACTGATCTTCAACTTCCAGCCTCCAGAACTGTGGGAAATAAACTTCTGTTGTTTAAGCCACTCAGTCCATGACATTCTGTTACACCAGCCTGAATTGACTGAGACACGTGTGTACATATATCAACCGTGCTTAGCACTAGCTGCGACTTCCTCCTCCAGTCTCCAGCTCCTCTGCCAGGAGCCTTGTCTTTTCAGTAACTAGGGGCCCCAGAGTGTTTGCCTGAAAGTATCATCATCTGGAGAGAGCCTCTCAAAGCTCCCAAGGACACATGTGAACAGAACCTGGTGCAGAGCCCTTGGTCTCAGCAGTCTTTCCTTTGGAGGGTGATCCCTGGGACCCCAGTTGTGTTCAGATCCTAGTTCTCAGGATGGAACCTGTCCAGAGTCATATGGAATAGAAGGCACCTTCACTTTCTGGCTAGGACCTGTGTCCAGAATACACTGTGATATGATAGTATAGTAGGTTGAGCCCTCGACTCTATGCAGATCCATATCCTTCCCTAACAGTGCATGTGTGCAGGGTCTGTGTGGTGCTTCCTACCCCTGTACATCAGAGCTCTTTCTTCCACACAGTTTCACTGGTGGAATGCCCTACACTCTGCAGCTGATCACCCTAAAGGTGGTTGTTGAGTTGGGTCGAGTCTGGAAACCTAGTTCTGACCTGAGAATTAGGACAACTTGTGTCTAGCCCCAGGGTAACCGAAAACTCCATCTAGATTCCCCAACTATTCAAGCTGGTTAGCTTTCTTGGAATCTCTGACAAGAAAGAAGACAGAGCAGAGTGAGGTGTACCTTGGGCCCTTCTCACTTCCCTTAGCGGCCTCTCAGTGGGTCTACTCCGCTCGTTCCCCTCTACTGCCCAGACCACCTGGAGTCAGCGCCCACCTAGCTGCCTCCAGATTGCTCTTCACCAGATGGTACCCTGTGCTCTTAAGCCAGCCTTTTAGCATCACTGTTCCATGTTTTATCAAAGTTTCACTGCCACAGAGACCTTCCAACTGGACGCGCCCTGATAGAATCTGATCACCCAAATCCTGTTAGGCTGTACAATTTAATGAGGCTCTAAGGTGCGATTCCTTTCTGAGGGTAGTTGTATGTTGACAGAGCATAATGTCTTCGCCAAAGTCCTAGACTTCCCAAGTAACAGAACTTAGGCATCACAAAGAGGTTAAGTAGGGACTCCCTGGAATCTTAGCTGTACTTCTGCCCTTGATAAGCCCCAGTTAGCGTTACCTTCCCAGTGCGGACACCAGCAGCTTTGCAAAGAAAGCTCCACCTGCAGCTGAAGGGGACCCACTGCTCATAAGTGAAACCAAAGGGCAAGAAGCAGACACGAGTCTGGAGCCACCGGGTGAGGTCAGGAATTGGAGAAAGTTTTCTTAGATGTCTGCCTGTCGCACCTGGATCAATAAACAAGTTTTTTTTAATTGTTATTCATTTTACAACTCAATAAAGCTTAATTATGAGGAAGCAGAAAGGCAAGCAGAAGCCATGCTCACATAATATTGTATTCCTCGCAGCAACTCCTGTGGGGCCCCCACACTTGCATTGCAACGTAGAACAAACCAAATTACGGGGACTATTCAAAATTCATTTAAAAACATCATTGAGGAGCATCATAATAAAAACACAATGAAAAAGACAAGCTCGGGTTGTTAATTTGTAGCGCCGTGCACGTTCACGGGGGTCTGGGTGCATGTGTTCGTGTGGGGGTGTTTGTGCACATGTGGCCTAATTAGCTTTGCTGGGAGCAGCCGGGGACTGAGGGCCACATGGTCTGAGGTGACGGACTGGACTGGCACAAGGGGGACGTGGAGAGAGTTGGGGACAGCTGGGAAGCGCCTGCTGCCCTGTCTCCCGTTCTGGACAAAAGTCAGTGAGGTGATGCTGGAATCTGAGAGCCAGAGCAGTACCTGGGGTGACCAGCATGTTGACGAGGGGCTGAGGCTTGGGGACAGGGTGTTCAGAGAGAGTCGACCCTGCCTCTCATTCACCTGGTCTGGCAGGGGAGCCTGCTTGACTCACCTGCAGACAAACAGCCCCACAGTCTGATTAGCTATGGTCCCAATAAGGAGCATCCAGGGAGGTGCTGGTGGCTCAGAAGCATTTAATTGTGTGCCAACTGCCAACTTACCAGGGGAGTCACGTGCCTGTCACTCAGACCCACCTGACTCAGGTGCAGGTGCCTGGCCTGCCAGGGGCTCAGACCTTCTGTTGGGAGCCCACCCAGCCTGGGACCTGGATCAAGGGTGCCTGACCCCTCGATCTTAGCACCCAGTGTCTATTTGGACTCGTCCTTACTGCCTCTGTTGAGTTCTTTGTCTTGACCTCATCTTGCCTGACTTTTGGAGTCAACATATCAGCTTCTCTCTCACCAACCTCCTGCTTCCTTCCTCCCAGGCCTGCTCCGCCCCGTGCTTCTGTCGCCCAGGTCTTAACATTGGAGGGAAGTTAGTCTTACCGCCACCCACCCTGCAACACCATTTTGACAGTTTTCCCTTTGTGACCTTGAGCCCCTTGCTTTGGGCCTCAGTTTACTCATCCGGAAAACAGGTGTCTTTAAGTATGCTTTCCCTCCCTCCAGGAGTGTTTTCCGAATTAATTAATTCTCTTAATTAATTAATTAAGTAAAGCGCTTTGAGATACTTAGACAAAAGGTACACTAGCAGTGCAAATTATTATTTATTCTTAATGAACCCTTCTTTGGAGATAATTTACTCCTGATTCTGAAGGGAAGCATGGCAGCTGCCAGGAGAGGAGAAAATGACATGGTTGTTTTTTTTGTTGGTTTGGGGGAGTGGAAGGGAAGGGGGATTATTACACCTGGTTCTTCTCTCGGTGGGCTCATAGGGAGGGAACGAGCCGGGCGTTCTTTGCACTGCTCTGTTGTGCTGCCTCAGCCAGGATCGTTAACCCGTGAAAGTGGGAAGGCAGAGAGCTCCAAAACAGAATCACTTACAGGTTGAATCACGATCTGGTTTTCAGATTGGGAATTCACCAGTATTAGACAGGGAGAGAGACAAAAAAGAGAAGAGAAGAGAAAAGAAGAAACGAAAAGGGAGGGAGAGAGGAGAGAGAGAGAGAGAGAGAGGAGAGAAGGAGAGAAAGACATTTTGAATGTCTTCTTACCTGTTGTGGGAACTCAAGGAGAGAGGAGACGTGGAAAAGGCTGTGTCCTGGGGCTCCATGTGTATTTCTCAGCCAGAGTTTTGCCCCCCGTGGACCATCTGCGTTTCCTTCCAGCGTTGACCATACCTGGACTTCCGGCAGGCTCTTCTCTCTCTCTTTAGGCCCAGACCTTAGTAAAAGTGTGAAGTTTGCACATTTCGTCAGTGCAGCTCCTCCCTCCCTGTTCTACCAGCACCCCTGCCCCTAACAATCTAACACCACCTTGTCCTGACCAGGCACGTAGATCCCAGGACCTCTTCCCCACTCCCTTCAATTCCTCATCTCAGGACGTGCGGGTTGGGGGGAGTGGGGGGAGTGGAAGAGGATCCATTCACATGGCAGGTAAACAACCCAAGGCAATTCAACTTCTATAACTAAACACAACTCTGAGGCCGCGGCAGGTCATTCTGGTTACTTCTGAGCCTGGAATTGGAGGAAGAGAAGGAGGGCTGAGAAGGAGCTTTAATTATTTCCTGTCTAAGCTTCTGTGTAGTTTGACATTTTTTCCAGCGAAGATGCATGATTTTTATTATCACCGTCTCCTATCTCAAGTAGATGAACAAACAGCCTAAAGAGAACATTTAAGGCATCAGCCAGAGGAGGGGTCATTCTTCTCCTTGACAGTCCTGGTACCCCTGGCGTCACCTGCCTGCTGTGGGAGGTGCACCCAGGCTGGCCTGCCGGCAGAGGAGGTCGGTCAACGGGGCCAAAGAGAGAGGCCGTGAACTGCGGGAGGCAAAAGAGGGAGAGCCTAGAAACGCAGGTGCAAACTCGTGCCCCCTGAAGCCCTTGTAGACTCCAGATTTTTGCAAGGCGTTGAAAGCTTTCCTCCAAGACAAAGAGGGGGCTGGTGCCTTTGGTAACTGAAGCATGGTGTGAACTCTGCGGAGCCGTGGAGGATGTGCTCTATCAGAAGTGAGCACGCACTGCTCTGTACTTGTGTCTCATTACCCTTGTAGGACAAGGCCCGAGAGGCAGCATGCATGCCTGGTCATGGGGCGGGCTCTGCAGGCAAAGGGCCCACGTCTGAATCACAGTTTTGCCACTTGCTTGCTGGTAACCTTGGGCAACTTACTCAAGCACTTCATACCTCAGTTTTCTCATCTGTAAAACAGGTTAACAGCAGCATCTACCACACAGGGATGATGTGAGGATGAAATGAGTTAAGATGATGTCGCACTTGAACACTGGCTGTCACGTGGAATGTGCTATATGTGCGTCAACCATGATGATTGTTGTTACTATAGCTGAGCGTCCACACATGCAGTGGGGCCCGGGCTGGCCTAAGCTGGGTATGCAGGGCAAGCTTAGGCATGTTGGTGCATGCTTGGAGTAAGAGGAAGGGCCTGCCCTCATCTACATGCATGGGGCACCAAGAAACCTGCTGAGGATGTGGCCCCTCCCAGGGAGAGCGTATGCGGGTCCAGGTCTGTTACAGGAGTGACTCTGCACAATGCCTAGTTTTCAGGCTGTGTCATCCCAAGCTCCCAGGACCCCAGCCTGATTCTTAGAGGGGCCAAGGGCTGCAGGCAAGTAGAGAATGAGCAAAAACTACACAAACTGGCAACCAACATCTCTGTAAGACACAAACCCAGGCAGCACGCACTGCTTGGGGGCTGGTGAGAACAAGCACGGGGCAAAGGAGGGGTCTCAGGAAGCACACGGAGACCTGGGCCTGGGGATGACAGACCAGCCTCGAGTGGTGGCTAGAGATGCCCCTGGCATTCCCTGGCAAAAGTTTGAGCTGGCAGCAGTTCCCAGAGAAGAGGGCACGATCCATGCCAGAAAATTGGCATGCTTGTTATCATAAAAGGAAAAAAAGCACAAAATGCTCTTTATGATCCTTCCTGCCTTCTAAGGAGAGTGGCCCCTGCTTCAGGAAAGGTTCTTGGTCTCCTACCAGCTTTCTCAAACTCTTGGTGCTGAAGGATCATTTTTTTCCTTAATTTTCAATATGTCATGGATGGATACTTTTATAAAAGGCAGTAAAAATGAATTACTAGAAAAATAAAAAACAGATGTATAACATACAAGTCCCAATTTTTTTATTACTAAAGTCGACAGACATAAAATTCCTCTGTCAAATTGCTCTAAGTTTCTGAATGCTTACTCTCCTTTCTGGGCTTCTCTCTTTGTGGACTGGTAGCCAAAGCGTGGGGCCTGGCTTGGGTCCAGGGACCACACTAAGTCTCACCTGGATACTGACATGTGGAGATGCTGGGTGCTTGGGGCAGCAGGTGAGGAGACATCCGCCTCTGACTGAGGGGGTGGGAAAACAGTGTGTTAGCATCCTAGGCTGCCGTAACAGAGTACCACACACCGGGGGGAGGGGCTTAAAAAACAGACGTTTATTCTCTCATGGTTGTGGAGGCTGGAACTCCAAAGTCAAGTTGTCCACGGGGCTATGCTCCCTCTGCCTCTAGGGGAGGGTCCTTCCATCCCTCTTCCGGCTTCTGGTGGTCCCTGGCAATCCTTGGCATTCCTCGGCTTGTAGCTGCATCGCTGCAATCTCTGCCTCAGGCTACACGTGGCCTTACTTCTTCCCTGTGTCTCCAAGTCTCTCTCTCCTGTGACACACAAATCATTGGGTTTAGGGCCCCCGATCCAGTATGACCTCATCGTAACTTGACGACATCTTCAAAGACACTACTCCCAAACAAGGTCACAGTCTGAGGTCCCGGCAGGCAGGAACTTGAGGAGGTAGGGAGGTTATTCACTATTCAACCTGGCACAGACAGCACGGATGGACCCAGGCACTGGAGGCAGAGGGGATCACGAGGGCATGGCAAGATCAGAGGCCAGCCTTGGACTCGAGTTGGGAAAGTCTGGGCCAGTTATTCCTGGGTCCCTTCAGGGCAAAGAAGTCGTGGGTGACACCTGGACACTTACTCTAATCGTGACCTTATGTGTACCCTTGGCCGTGCTGGCCTGAGGATTCAGTTTATAGGGGCAGGAAGGGAGTTCCTATGGTATTGGGGCTTTCTCTCCTACAGCTTCGGAGGATGCAGAAGAGGGTGAATGAGTGCAGCCTGAAGTAAAACGGGCCGCTCCCCACGCCGAGGGTCTGGGAGAGCCTTCGACAGGGCTCTGCAGTGAAAGGCAAAGTGCTGTGGGACTTTCTTGTGTGTGAACGCCAGCACCGGCACCCAGCTGCCGGGCTCGAAGTCTGGCTCGACCACTAGAAGCCTTGGAACCTGGGGGAAGTTACTTCCCTGTTAGTGCCTCACTTTCCTCATCTGCAAAATGGGGCTAATTACTCCCAATTCTATGATTATTGTGAGTGATTAACATGATAATATATGCACAGAGCTTGGCACAGTCTGGCATGTGGTAGCCACTCAATAAACACTATCTATTATCAATATAATGGTTTTTAGATGGACCAGGGAAGTGACTGATATACTGAATTGTGTCAATTAGGAAAAAGAGACCTTGTTTTTTTTTTTTTTTTGAGGAAGATTAGCCCTGAGCTAACATCTGCTGCCAATCCTCCTCTTTTTGCTGAGGAAGACTGGCCCTGAGCTAACATCCGTGCCCATCTTCCTCTACTTTATATGTGGGATGCCTGCCACAGCATGGCTTGCCAAGCGGTGCCATGTCCGCAACTGGGATCCGAACCCGTGAACCCCAGGCTGCCAAAGTGGAACAGGTGCACTTAACCACTGCGACACTGGGCTGGCCCTGAGACCCTGCATTTTTAAACAAATTCTATGTGCCAAGCATTTTTTGGGTGATTTATATGTTTACATAATTTCAATAGATGTTTTTGAGAGGTTAACTTGTGACTGATTGACTTAAAACATATCAAGCTTTTATTGAGTAGCTACTATGTGCAAGAGGCAGTGGAGAATTATACATTTAACAGAAGGCCACTGCACTTTGGACAAAGTAATAAGTTTAGATTGGTTTAAGGAAGGATTTTATGCAATTTTGTCCTGACACAGTAGATTTGATTAACTGACCTCCTAGGAGGACCCTCTGGGCCTTGGTTCTGCAGGACAATGTGACAGAAGAAGGTGAATTATCTTCAGGAATGCGAAGCTTCACCCATAATGCTTGTCTTTATTTATTTCACTAAGACAGTGTTACTAATTCGAACTCTTAAACAGTTTCTCTGTTCCATTAAAGAAAAGTCTTTTCAGTTCACTTTGGAAAATATCATGTTTTATTTCATTCTCATGATGATTCATAACAAAATAAAAAAATATGAGTTATAACCAAACTGGATTACTAATGTGTAACCCATAGCATTGTTTAATTTGGCTTGCTATTAAAGTTTTAATAGAAAATATCATTTGATTGCAATTTAGAAATAAAATTTGATTTCCATATTATAACTAATATGAATAATAAGCCCCAAAATGTCTAATATACTTAGGCGTTTCTATTAACACAGCGAATACGTTTCAGATGTTGCCAGCATACTAATTCAGCGTCTCATTGGCCCTTCGTACCTTGCTTGAGTGCTGACCTCACCCAGGCAGCCTTTACCAGCAATTAGTTTTCAACTGTATTAGCCTCTTGGAGTGCCACGATAATTAAAGTGCTATGCCTCTTTAAATGAAGTTGGCTGCTGGTGCCCGCCTGAATTGCTCTCT
This sequence comes from Equus caballus, assembly GCF_041296265.1. Taxonomy (NCBI): domain Eukaryota; kingdom Metazoa; phylum Chordata; class Mammalia; order Perissodactyla; family Equidae; genus Equus; species Equus caballus. The sequence goes on from NC_091691.1 coordinate 74,706,799, forward strand.
GAAGGGTGCCCCCTTTCTCTCTGTGTAGTCTGGGATTGTGGATAGCTCTGCCATCTCAGCTCTGGGCTGGGACCTACAGCTCGTTTACTCATAATACTTGCCATCTCCAGATCCACAGGCTTGTTCTGTCTTAGCAGAAGGAGAGAAGCTGTGTGCTTTCCTTCCCCTCATAAACAACTCATTCATTCATTCAATAAATATGAGTTGATGGCCTACTCTGTGCCAGCACTGTGTTAGATGCTGGAGTTACCATGGTCGTTAAAAACAGACACAGTTCCGACTCTTATAGAATCAAATAATCATAATAAAGAACGTGTAAATACATGCTCTGGAAAAGAGAAAGATGGTTCTAAGCAAGCAACAACAGAGGAAGCTGTCCAAGCTGGATTTCAGGGAAGGTTTCCTGAAGAAAGCTGAAATCTGAAAAATGAGTAGGAGTTATAAAGGAAAAGAGGAGTTGGGGAGTGTACCAGGCCCGTGCAAGTGCCCTGTGTATGCAGGAAGGCCAGAGTGAATGGGGTTTAGAGAGAATGGGGAGGAGGGAGGTGGTACAAGAGGAGGCTGAGGGGAGCCAGACGATGCCAGCCTCATGAGCCATGGGGAGGATGCTGCTTTGTATCCTAAGAACAGTGGGAAGATACTGAAGGGTTTTAAGCCACATGAGCTGAACAGATGTGCATTTTGTGGCTTAGAATGAGCCCACTCTGAAATTTTAGGTGCCAATAGCCCATTCTCAGACCACAATCTCTGTCCAGCTCTCTCTCTCTTATTCCCTCAAAATCTTTGGCAGAAGATTCTTCACCCCCCTAGTCTGAAAACATGTTCAGGTCATTCTCATTTAAGAGCCAACCGAACGAAACCAAGCCCTCCCTCAACCACACACCCCCTCTAGGGGTGGTCCTGTCTCACTCTTGTCCTTCATAGACAAGCATTTTCCAAGTGTTTGCTACACTCTTTTCTGTCCTCATCACCTCCTGCATCCCTCTCAATTTCCGCAGTCAGGCTCATGCCCCATCTGATCCATCGAACCTCTTCTTGCTGGTCGCCGTTGACTTCCACAATGTTGAATCTAGTGGATATTTTGGTCCTTACTTGCCTGTTCATCATTCCTTCCTTCCTGAAACTCTTCATCTCATGATTTGTGTGATTCCATGGTCTCTGTTTTCCAACAAGCTCTCAGGCTGCTCCTTCTCACTTTCTTTGTTCTTTTTAAAGATTGGCACCTGAGCTAACAACTGTTGCCAATATTTTTTTTTCCCTTTGTCTTCTCCCCAAAGCCCCCAGTACACAGTTGTATATGTTCTAATTGTGAGTGCCTCTGGTTGTGGCATGTGGGACGCTGCCTCAGCATGGCCTGATGAGCGGTGCCATGTCCCCGCTCAGGATCCAAACCGCCGCCTAAGTGGAGTGTGAGAACTTAACCACTCAGCCATGAGGCCAGCCCCTCCTTCTCCTTTCTTAACACCCTTCCTTCCTCCATTCACCCTGCAGCTGTTGGCATTCCTCAAGACTTGTTCTTAGTGCTCTGCTCGCCAGTTCCCATGCAACCTTTGGGTATCTCCTTCATGTCATGGCTTCAAGTATCAGAGATATGTTGATAACTCCTGAGTTTATAAGCACAGACTGAGTACTAACCTGTTCCCCATCTGCCTACAGGATGTTCTCCAAGCATAGTAAGTCCAACTTGTCCAAACAGAACTCTTACTTCTCTTGAAAGCTGTGTGACCATTGCCCATCTCAGTGACGACCACCACCATCCAGCCAGGAACCACACCAGGACCTTATTTACTAGTTTCTACCTTCCTGCCCAGCTCCCATCGCCAAGCATTTAGAAAGGTCTGCAGCCTCCGTGGCTCTGCCATCACTGCCTTAGTTCAGCCTCTTGTAGATTCCCACCTGGATCATGGAAATAGTCCTCAAAACAATTTCCTTGTCTCCTGACTATCCTTCCCCGTTACAGCATATTTGCACTGCCACCGGAATAATCTTTTAAAAATCACACCTGATTTTGCTATGCTTCTCCTTAAAAGCCTTCAGTTGCTGACTCCACAGAGTTTTCAACTCGAAGTTCAAGTTTCTGAGCTTCATGCACACAAGTCTTTTAGGATCTGCCCCCTACCTAACTCATTAAGCTACTCTCTTTACTTTCCCATCCCCATTTCTCCAGTCAAATTGGAATCTTTCCATTTCCTTGAACATGTCATGCCATTTCAGACCTCCACATCTTTGCATTTACTGTTCCCTCTGCCTGATATCCCATCCCTCCACCTGACCACCCACCCAACCGCCCACCCATTCATCCATCCACTGCTGTAGCTAGCTAACGCCTATTAACCTTCCAAACTTGGTTCATACGCAACCTCTTCTGAGAAGCCTTACCTTGGCCTCTTAGTCTGGTTCCCAGTGATCTCTCCTTACAGTTTTTCAAATAGAAGTACTTATTACACTGACTTACAAAAATTGATTGATCTATACCCCCAAGTGCCTTGAAATCAGGGACTGTGTCTTATACGACTTTGTCTCCTCAATGCTTAGCACACGTAGTAGATGCCCAATAAAAGTGAACGAATGAACTAAGCTCCCATCCCTTCTACTCCATCTCAAAAATAAGCCCCATTGATCACAATGAGGAGCGGGCTGGAGGAGGTGTGCTGATGGCTCTTTGTGCAGAGCTGGTGGCTCTGCAGCTTCTGTACACGGCAGCTATAAATGGCAGCTTTGTCTTAGTTTCTAATTTTGACTGAACCCCTTCAGGTCTCCTTAGATGGGTGTTTCCACCATCTCCCTCTACCTCTGGCCCATTCATCCCCTCACGGCCTGGTCTAGGCCAGGCCCCCCTCTCTCCCTCCCCGTCTGCCCGAGGGCCTCCCACATTCCCTCCACATCAGGGAGCCAGCCTTCCCAGAGCCCACATCTCCTACTTTAGTTTTTAATCCTTCCTTCTAAATTAATCTCTCCTGCTACCTAATCATGCTTGGTGCCCTTCCCTGAACTCTCTCCACTTTGCCTACCTCTGTCAGGTAATGAGATGCCCACTGCTCGCAGCAATCTCCCAGGCTCCATGTCACCACCAGAGACCATTTCCTCTCGGCTTTGTGTCTTGGGCCCTGCTCATGCACACCCAAATCATCTTACCTTTTTTATTTATTCCTCTGCCACTTCCCACTGCAAACTCATCTAATTTGTGCTCTGCTCTGGGCTGCGTCTCTCTCAGTGAGTTCCCACTTTTGAGGTTTCCCCCCACTTACTGAATCCATCTCTGTCTTAATGATTATTTTTCCTTCCTCGGTTAATGCTTATTCCTTTCCAAGCCGAATCTCATTTGGGGACACCTTGCCCAAAAAGCTCACTTCTTCAGGTCACAGAGAATTTTTGTTGCCTCTTCCCAGGCAGGGCCACCTGTCAGTTTCATAAAATGCTTTTCTCTAAGTGCTAAGAAAAAAGTGGGTCTCTCCTGACCACGCTCGCTTATGTTAGAAAATGTCATGGTACTTATTTGCCTCAACTTTCAGAGAACCTAAAGCTAAGGTTTGCGTTTGGTGGCAGCAACTGTCTGTTCGCTGGGTCTCTGTAACATTATCTTTTCCCCTTATTATGTGACACTCACTGATCATTACAAAGGGACTAATATACATAGGTTTTCTGCTGTGAGTTTACTTCAAAAGTTTTTGGAAATAAGTAGAATGTAAATAATGGATTTAGCACCTGGACAATTCATATACGTTCTTTTCTTTCCTCTCTTTCTATCCCTAGCTCCTATTCCTCAACCCTCTGAACCTGCAGTTAAGGGAAGTTGGTGTAGATGAGCCTCTGTGGCTCCATAGACAGAGCCTGGCTCAGCCCCTCACAGTCACCCTCAACTGCAGTCATTTAGATGTGGGCGTGATGAGGGCTGGGCAAGGTGGTCGCACAGGTAGGCAGAGGGCGTGGGGCGGTAGGGTGCTGGGGGAAAGTCCTGACTTTGGAAGACAGAAGGTAACAACAGCACCAGGCTCCATCCTGTCCCTTCTGGTTGTGTAACCTCGGACTGGTTAACCTTTCTGAAGGTCAGATTTCTCACCCTAAAACGAGGACAATAGGGGCCGGCCCTGTGGCCGAGTGGTTAAGTTCGTGCACTTGGCTTCGGTGGCCCAGGGTTTTGCCGGTTTGGATCCTGGGCGTGGACATGGCACCACTCATCAGTCCATGCTGAGGCAGCGTCCCACATAGCACAACCAAAGGCACTCACAACCAGAATACACAACTAGAATATATACAACTAGGTACGGGGGTGGGGGGGTACTATGGGGTGAAGAAGAAAAAAGAAAAATAGGAAGATTGGCGACAGATGTTAGTTCAGGGGCCAATCTTTAAAAAAAAAGAGAGGGATAATAAAACCTTCAGGATTGTGAGAAATAAATGAGACAAAGCGCATCCTAGTACTTGGCATGGGGCGGGGGAAGCGGGGGGGGGGGGGGACACAACTAAACTTTCTATCTTTGATTTCTTGCAGGGGTCCGCTGCCCGTAGACATCACCCCTCCCTAACCCCGGCCACACCACGCCTTGCCACCACGTGATGTGGCCTGAAATCCCACTAGTAGAGTCTTATTAACTGACTCATTTTAAGAAGACAAATATCCCCTGAAAAGCAGGCTCTGGGCAATGTGTGGGGGGCCCTGGGGTCCGTCTCCACCCCGGTACCAGACTCCCAGCTCCCTCTTCCCCACACCCTCTGCGGGGGGGAGTGGGGGGGGGGTGGGGGGCATGGGGGTTCCTCTATCCCCAGCCCCAGGATGCCCCGCCAGGCCTATTTGAATTGTTATTATTTATTTTTTACTCAGAGCCTCACCCAAGTCACTCTTCCTAAGCAATTTCCTAAAATCAAGAGCTATTATATTCGCTGTTGTCTTTTTATCTCTTCATCTGGCATTTCTGTAGATTAAAAAAAGAGCAATTAAATTTGGCATGATTCGTACTACATCAACGCCTGCTATTGACTGCGCGTGAGTCTATCCTCCTCCAACATTTACAAAGAGTTCCTCTAACTCTGCACCCTCCACTTGCCTAGGAGGTGACTTTCGCTGCAAGTTTCCCAAAAGGGTGATGCCTAGTCCTCGGTTTACTCAACTAAATGCATCCTTATTTGTAAACATACACATCCGAGCTCACAAAACGCCCAAGGTCCAGGAATCCCAGGCCTAAGTGCTCCATTGACTCGACGGTGTGAGGCCAAGATGGCGTCTGAGTTCTTGGGGACTCATTTCCTCACCTGTGAAATGGAAGTAATAAGACATGCCAACATGTCTCACCATGAAAGGGCCTCCTAGAGAACTTGGTGCGTATTAGGCGCTCAAAAAATGTTTCTGGATAAAACATAAGTATTTCTATGCTATGACACTGCCAGTTGCCTACCTTCTTCCTTACTGAAAACGCCCACCTTTGCTCAGAGTTGTGCTCAGCTAACACCCTACTCCTTCCCACCCTGCCTTGCAGCTAGAGGAGGCCAATGACACATTCTGGCCAGTTAGATTTAAGCTTTTGGGGAGCAAGGTGGGGTCATTTCTGGGAAAATTATGCCTTCCTGATACAGGGGCCAGTCGTTTCTTCATCTTCAGATCTGTAACAGAGACACAATGCCTAGAAGAGCAGCCATATTGAGACACGAGGCAACAAGCGTGAAGACAAAAAAATTTTTTTCAAAGAAGGTAGAGTGGAGGGAAGGGAAAAGATGGCTCCCCAGTGGCATCACTGGGCTTCTGTACAGCCCTGACGGCCTTTGCCTGGCATGCTTGACTCAGGAGAGTGTGATGGTTAGACAAATACAGCCTTGGTCACAATCTGTCTAGTCCCTCACTACTCAAGGTGCCGCCTGTGAAGCAGAGAGCTTGTTAGAAATGGCGACTTGGGTCCCACTTCAGACCCACCATATAGGATCCTGCGTTTAAACAGCGACCCCAGGTGACTTACACTCACATCAAAGTCTGAGAAGCACTGTCAAGTCCAGGTTTCTGTTGCTTAAACAGCATATTTCTAGCCTAACTCATATACCATAGTTTCATAAGAATGAGATATAAGCTGAATTAGGGATTTGTGTGTGTGTGTATGCTGTTATCAATTTATTTTTTATTTTACTTGTTTTTAAAAATATTTTTCTTATTTTTCAATGTTGAAAAATTTTTTTCAACATGATTTAATATATGTATACACAGTAAAATGATTTCTACAGTCAAGCTAATTAACATATCATCTCCTCACATAGTTACTTCTTTTTGTGTGATTGGGGTTTTCTTTTTTGAGAAAGATTAGCCCTGAGCTAACATTGGCCGCCAATCCTCTTTTTGTTGAGGAGGCTTGGCCCTGAGCTAACATCTGCGCCCATCTTCCTCTGTTTTATTTGTGGGACACCTGGCACAGCATGGCTTGATAAGTGGTATATAGGTCCATCCCCAGGATCCAAACCCGTGAACCCCAGGCTGCCGAAGTGGAGCATGTGAATTTAACTGCTACGCCTCCGGGACAGCCCCAGTGATTGGATTTTTTAATAAAAGATACATTCAGCCTCTGTCAAGACCCTTCTTTTGACTTTGGAGAAATTTTAAAAATCTGTCTACTTAATGGAAATTATCAGTCTACTATGTGACCCGCAAAAAAGAAGACCTTAAATAAATATTTGGTGTTAAATAAATACTCATTTGACCTTGTGTTGCATCTCCTTTATTCGGTTAAAAGCTTGAGGTGGGGAAGGCTCATGTCTGAGCTCCCCTTACTCCATCCAGAACTTAGTAAAGCATCCGTATAGCAGTGAGTGCCTGATAAATATATGAATTACTTCACTATATATTCTGCTTACTGGGGCAACCAAAGGAAGTTTCTGGCAAACTCTCCATTACACCCTCAAAATCGTGTCACATTTTCTGAGCATTCAGAAAGAGTGTGTCTATTCTAAATAGTTGATATATTTACTTTTATTTGCTATACTGTAGAATGGCTTTCCCTCTTCTCTTTGACTTCTAGGAAGTTCACAGCTAAATGTAGTTCAGTGGTCAAAGTTAATTTGGTTTGGCTTTCCTTATTTCCCTTTGTCTCTGTCTCGTGATTTAATATTCCTATTTTAATTTTTTTATTTCTGACTTTTATTTTCATCTCCTCAAATACTTTTTTTTTTGAAACAGCAAGGTACAAATTATACATAAAACCAAGACATGAGGAGTCTTCTTGTCTAAGGGAGTGGAAGAGTTTTGCTCAACAGTAACACCCTGGCTTGAGTTTCTTCCTTTTTATAAGAGAACTAAGGGGATTTGTGCCTCACAACTGCACTGTGGAGATATTTACAGCACTGTGGCTGGCTGAGAAAGGAGAAAACAGAGAGCAAATGCCTTAAAAATGTTTGAGAATTGACATTTCTCCACAACCCACTCCATTCCCTTTTCCCCATCTGTCGCTGCCCGTCATTCCTCACTAGTTGTGCAGCCGTATCCCTCACACTGCCCTGGTTTCCATAGGCTGCATCAAAGTTTGAGAAGCACTGTCCCCACTCCTGCATCACCTAGAATGACCTCTTTTCTCTCTAGAAATTCCACCTGTGCTGCAAAACCAAACTCATCTTTCTCCTCCTGACCACTGCAGCTCATGGGGAGCCCTGCCTTCCTCGGACCCCAAAGCAGTCAACTCTGTTGTATTATTTTGGTCCCCTTCTTGCTTCCTCTGAGGAGTCCTTTCTCCCCAGGGCAAGAAATGGGGCATTCCTTTGTTTCTCTAATAGAGCCTAGCTAGGGGCTGGTGTGCTCCATATATACCTTATTAGATGCTATTTAGCACGTAACCATGGTCCCATTACGCTCCTAAGCTCTGTATTCGTATCTACAAGAACACAAAGAGGTCAGTCTGTAACCCAAGGCATTCATAGATACAAAGCCATAGGGTTAGTGCTCGAAGAAACCATAGGGCCATCTAGTCTGATGCCCTGCCCTTCTAGAAGAAACCCAGAGAGGAGAGGGCCTTGTGGAGGGTCCCACAAACGGTTGGTGGTGCAGCAGAGACTAGAACTCAAGCCATCTGACTTCGAGTCCAGCATGAACATGGCCTTCAGTTTCACCTGTTCACCTAGGCCAACCCTTCCCCCTTCTTCAGCGTTCTAGCAGGAGCGCACCTGGCTGAAGTTTGGATTAAAGCAAATCAGCTCACGTTTCTTCAACGCAGCGCTGGATGATGGCCTAGAAAAATGAGTTTTACAGACTCAGATACTATCTTAACTGCATTAAGATATCTGGCCAATTAAAGGACTTTAGAGATAACATATTTTGTAAAATGGAGAATCACTTTATAAAGTGAACCCTCTTTGCCCATTGAGATTCAGTCAGGGTTTGTTTCATAAATGGAGGATTTGCCTGTTATACATCTTGGTTATGCTCAAAAGTGAACAGTTATGAACTCATTTATAAATTCTGCAATTGGTATGAATTATTTATACAGTCATAATCTTAGATGTGCAAAACTGTAACTCTCTCTCTTTCTTTATAACAGAACTCACCTTAGTTTTCTACCCCTCATTTCCTCTGAAGGTGGGAAACAGACTTACCAATTGAAGACAACCAGCCTCTTCTCGTTTAAATATATCAGTTCAGTATTTAACCTCTGTTTACTCTCTTCTTCCTGGGCTAGTCTACATTTCCAGGGCCATGACGAGGGGCAACTTGCTGACTCTGTCCTGGGTTCCGGACATGCAGCACATGACCTTGGTCTCCACTGTAGCTTCCAGTTGCCAGGTCAACACTTTTGGCTTTCTCCTTGTCCCCGTTGCAGTCTCTTTGCTCTTTTCCAGCTGCCTTCTGGGCCACATCTACATCTCTTTTAGAGGAGCTTGAAAATGCTCGTGGCTTTCCCCATAACACACAAGGAGAATGGGCTCCTAAGGCTGATCTGATCATCTGGACACTAGCTCTTAGCCATTGCTGGTCTTCTGCTCAGGCGCCATGTTGGGTAGGGACACCTGCTCTCCTGGGTGACACTCTGGAAGACAGACAACATTCTCTGCAGCTCCCAGATCTTCCTGTGTCCATTTGAGATCTGGAATCAGGGTTTCAGTCATGCTGCAGCCCCCTTTGCCCCCCAGCTCCAAGGGGGCAGTGCTGCCATGCTCCACGTCAGGGACTTATTAAAACCCCAGTCCCATCTCCCTTGATTCTTCTCTCCCCTGCTGGTGATCTTCCCCACCTCTGAACCTGGGTCAAGGGGCAGGTGGGTAAGACAATGGCTCCTACTCACCTTGGATTTTTCTCTATTCTGTGTTTAAAACCTATGTGCTGAGATCTCCAAGCCCCTTGTAAGTGCCACAAAATGTTCTCTCACAAAACACTTTGCTTTCACACCTCTGTTTCTGCTAAGGTCATTCAAAAGCATGCCCTGAAATTCTAAGCTGGACAGTGGTGCCATGTTCCTGGTTGTATCCACCCTCTCTGGAGGGCAGGGTAAGATGAAAAGAAAGGTAAGATGAAAAAACACTGGGAAAAGAAACCTCAGTTATTACATCAAGTTATTATTCACCATGTTCAATAATTATGGCTGGGAGCATAATCAAGAGCCAAGCTTCCCGCCAGGCAGCCAAGCACAATTGGTTTATAGGTAGATGGAGAGAGTGATGCTCAGCCACGCAGGCCCCTGGGATCCTCAGAGCCCCTGGAGCTATCAGCATTGGCTGCAAGCAGCCTGGTGGGGGCTCCTCTGAGCACAGCCTTAAGGAAACAGCTTCCAAAGGGTCACCTGTGGTCCTTGCCTGTGGCAAGCAGCCAGGAGGGGTTCTGCTGCCTGCATGCCCACTTCTGCAAACAGTCGCCCACTGTGTGCAAGGGGCATAGGGAGCTGCTGGAGGACTTGTGTTCCAGGCACCCAAGAAGCATGGCACAGAGCCCAAGGGGTATGGGGGACATTGGGTGGGGTTCCTGGGGGGCACAGGGTCAAGTGAATCCCAGAGCCACTGCTTTACATTTATAGGGTTCTCTCTTCCACTTGTAGCTAATGAGCTCTTTCAGGGGTGCCCAAGCCTACGGCTGGGTGACTGCTCAAATATTGCATATGCATCCCTCAAATCAGGTTTCATCATTACATTGAGACATTTGATACGCCAAAGTTCAGTTCAATTAGAAATCCAAATGTAACATCACAAGAAATGCCAACAGTATAATTGTCAATGAAGGAAAAAGAAAAGCTGTTAGACTCTTAAAATATAATTTCAACTGTTGTAAATCTTTTAGCTGTCTGTAAAAAAAAAATGATTTAAAATTTTTATTACCTACTTGTGTGAACAAAGTTCCTGGTGAGTGGTGGTTTTTGAGAATTTGAAGAGAGGATCATTAAAAAGTATTGATCAGGAATTGTGAGTAGCTATCTCAAACATAAAAGCTGAGATGAAAATGATATGTTCACAGAAGCAACCTCAGGTTTCTCATTACAAATATGAAAATATATTTGTTTAAAATTTTATATATATTCAATATTTAATATCTTTCTCAATACTTGTCTTATTGTAATTATATAATATAAACAAAAGGTAATAAAAATTTTCCATCAAGCCCCGTAGAAAGACTCCCGGATCCCTTCCAGCTCATTCCAGGGTGCAGCACAAATATTACTATTTTGTATTTGGGCCATGATGTGAAAAAGTTTGGGAGGCCCCATTCTGCTGCAAAGAAGGTTCATTCAGGATGCAAACCAACTCGGGTTCCGTTCTCACTTCTGCCATGAGCTGGCTCTGTGACTTTATGCAAGCTACTTGATGGTCCTGAAGCTCAATTTCCTCATCTGCACAATGGGGAAACAGCCCCTACTTCCAGACGGATGAGACCCAAGGAACCCCACCGGTACCGCAAACTCATTCTGCACCTGTGTGACCTTGAGCAAGATCCTTTGTCTTTCCGATCCCTATTTTTCCAGAGCCAGGGATTCAAACACTGCCCTCGTGGGCCAGCGTGATGGCGTGTGGTCCCACCGCATGTTGTTGAGTCCCGTCAGTGGCCGGACCTCAGAAGGGACAGGGCTCGGTCACTGAGTCCCCGTAAAACACCACTCTAGAAAGAGGGGGCACCGGCTCCCAGCACCCGGCTGCCACTCGCTGATTTAGTATTCAGAATTCGGAATTTATGGAGCTGCCTTCCTCTGTCACATCATCCATCAGAGACAGACACTCAAGAGATGGAAGGGGAAAAAATTAAAAACCTGTTTATTGCTCAACTTGCTCTAGGCATGTTTTAGCTTATTGTTCAGCTCTGTTCATTTCAGCGCTGCAATCTGAATGGCTTTCTTAGTTGCTGTGGCTAACATGTATATATGTGGATAGATGGACTCACACAGATATCTTTATCTCTGGCAAAAAATGAAAAGCCACCCAAAATTGCACTGTCGGTGAGTTTTTTTAAGACTCAGGGTAGGTGGGGACTGCTGGCACGAACCTGGGTTCACCTCTAGCATCCGGGGCACCCTTGTGTGGACCCAGGCCTCCCTTGGCTGGAGGAGGGTGCCGCACTGCGGGTGTTTATTGGGTATGCTGCATCTGTTCCTGTCGATGTCAAGGGGAGTTTGCAGGCAGGATGAGTATAGAATGCACAATGGCAACAGGCAGCAAAGACAGGGAGCCGATGGATAGGGAGAGAGAGGTAGGAAGGGGTCAAGGACCATCTTGCAGAACAAGGACGATTTGGTCACATCCAATTTTTTAAGAACATTGAAATGTGTCTGGTGGCAGAAGAATCTGTTGTAAATGGTACGCCACAGGGATCTGGGAATCCTGGGTTAGATCTACTTTTCTCACCATAATGGTTGAGTGGGGCCTCTCAGATCAGGTTATTTGGATTGGCTCCCTGCTCTGCCACGTCTAGCTGTTTGACCTTGAACTAGCGACTTAAACATTCTGTGTTTCAGTATCCTCATTTTCTGCATCTGTAAAGTGGGGATAAGAACATCCCTGTAATTTGTGAGGATTGATGAAGTCCCTGGCGCCATGCTCGGCACATGGAGGGTACCTGATATACATACGTCAGTTATTCTTATAAATTTGCAGTGTGTATCTCCCAGGACTGTTGTACTAATTACTTGAGGTGTTGGACGTGAGTTTTCAGAAGAGTATGAACTGTCTTCACACGGAGGGGATGGTTGACCCTGGAAGGCCTCCCCCGATGGTGTCAGGCATTGGGCCCCAGTTCTCAGGGGGACTGTGGTTGGGCTTCACCAAGGGAAAACGTCTTCCCTGCACTCCTGGGAACGCTGCCCCATGGCTGGGCTTGGAGGCATTTGCTGGGCCTGCTTGGTGAAAGTTCTGATCTCTGGAAATCCCTTTTGGAAGTAGGCGGTGCTCATGCACACACACGTATATCCAGACACACACAGCTTGAGACTAATTCAGATTTTGAGACTTAGGAGGTCAAAGTGACACCCACAATCCAAAGTTTGGAAAAGACCTTTCCAAAACAAGAGGATGCTGGCAGAAGAAGCAATTGCCATCTACGGCATGCAGGAGGACTGGTGAAGATTGCAAGGGGCTGGAGACCACATGCCAGGAGGACCAGGACAAGAACTGGGGAGAGGATTGTGCCTGGGTCTCCCATGAGGAGGCTGGTGATGAGTTACACGGCTGCAGAAGGCCAGAGGGAAATTCTGCAGGGCTGAAGCCTGTGGCTGAACTTTGTCACTTTTTGGCCATAAGAGAGAATATAGCCTCTTATAAAGAGCTGAACTCAGCCAGGTTCAAACCTCTGCTCTGCTGTTTTATGGCTTCATGACCTTTCATAAGTTACTTAACTTCTCTGAATTTCCATTTCCTCACCTGTAAAATGGACATAAGAATATCTACCTTTCAGAGTTATCTTAAGAATACAATCTTCAGTTATCTTAAGATCTTAATCTTAAGTTATCCTAAGAAGACAATGTATTTAAAGCACCTAGTTCGTCATAGGGACTCATTAAACGGTGTCAATAGCCAACATTTAGCAAGTCTAAATGCTTTACAGGATTTAACTCATTTAATTCTCACAGCAATGCTTTGGAGAAGATACAGTTATTACCCCTTTTTTCAGATGGGGCAATCAAGGTGCAGAGAGGTTAACTAACTTGCCCAAGGCCCACACTGTGTCAGTGGGAAGCCAGGAGGGGAAACCAGACAGCTCATCTCCGGCACCTTACCTAAGGCACCTTGCCTACGTGCAGCCTCTGCCGCCACCGCTGTTCCAGGGCTGAATTCCGGGGAGGGAAGATGGTTCAAGGAGCCGCCGCTTGCAGTCTTCTTAATTAGCTCATCTATATTTCGTATATTGATTAACATGTATATAGTGGGCAAGGCAGACCCTATGAGCTGCTCATCCAACAGCCATTTCATTCCTCCTTCTTCGCTAATCAGACCCTAATTCTACTGGGGCCAGCAATGTGGCGAACGTGATTGGTCTAAACCTGCCATGGCAGTAGCTTCCCCTTTCCCACCCTCCTCTGAGCCTAGAGGTGGCTATGTCATCCAGTCTGGCCAAGCTGGGAGTGTGACGGATGCTTCTGGGAAAAGTTTTCCTCTCTGAAAAACAAATAACTGAGTTCTCTGTTACCCTAAACATCTTCATTGATAAAGTTAGTCTTTAAGTATAACCCGCAGACGAGGCTGTCTGGAGTTGTTTCTCTGCTTATTCCTGATTTCATGGGGCCGAAGCACATTTGGGCCATAGAGGAGGGTTTGAACCTGGTCTCCCCTTATCTAGGCAGCCACAGTCATTTAGGCAAATGGGCCAAAGGCTTTAAATGTGAAGTGAATATGGGACAGGGATGCATTCATTTCTTCTCCCTTAAGGGTCGAGGGCTGTTTTGTAGTGGGGTAAGGAGTAGGGGAAGTGGCCTTTCTTCCCCTTCAGCAATTTGAAGGGTTCAATTCTTTCCCATCAAAACAAGAAACAGTAAAATCCGTCTCTTGGCCTTGAGACCCTTCTCCATCCTTCATGTGACCTCTCTCTTCCTCTTCATACTCAAGTCACCATTGTTCCTCCTCGTCACCTCCCAAAGCCTGGATCAGACGGCATCCTCCTCTTGAAACTCCTCTGAAATGGAAAAATAGCCAAAGACCAGCCTTCAGTTCGTGGAGCCCAGCGAGTGCGTCATCATCTGGCACACCTGTCTACCTGGCCAGGTGCAGCTCTCGCCTCCACATGCCACCTTCCCAGACTTTGGGCTCCAGCCCTTTGATGGTCTCTGCCTATGATGGTGTCTCAGCCTGGATCATCCTGTCACGTGCTTTCTCTAATTCTCACTCACCCTTTACACCTCAGTTCAGGTGTCACTTCTCTGTGACATCACCATTTGTGCATAACAAATGTTAGTTGAATGAGAAAACTAAGCCTCACTCTCAAGGAAGTTGGAACGAACTTGAGGGACAGAACATGAAAAAAGTAATCATTAATGAGATACAAGTCAGAGATGAGTGAACGGCCCGGGGTTTCTGGAAAGAGAACCCTGTTAGGGGATTTCTGCAGTTGTCTGGGCAAGCCATGATGAGGGCCAGATAATGGGAATGCAAAGAAGGACATTGGGGAATTCCATTCACTCAATCATTCAACAACCATTTCTTGAGCATCAACTATGTACCACACTCTGAAGATACAGCAGTGAACAAAATGGCCCCAAATCTCAGCCCTGTGGAGCTTACATTTCTAGTTGGGGAGAAAAACAAGATGGATAAATAAAGTGTACAGGATGTCAGAGGGGGTGAAGGACTGTGGAGGAAAGGAGGCAGAGAAGGGGGACAGCACACTGCACAAATCTTAAATGACCTGCTTGGTGAAATTTTAGGCAAAACCTTGGAAGTCTCCCACCTGCCTGGCTTTCCCAGAAGCCTTTTCTGACCTCTTTTATCTACAGTGATGTCTCTCTCACTTGAAGAGACTCCAGGGCTCTGAAAGGCCTCTCTTTCCACTCAGCAATCGGCACACTCCCCTTTGCATCATTACAAAGCCCCTCTTGTGTGTGGCAGGGTCTTCTATCCGTGGTCAGAAGCTCCCTGTGGACAGGGGCCGCGTCCCAAACTTCCCTTCCCTGCTCTCCTGCAGCATCCTACTCAGCTCCTATTAGATATTCAATAAATACTTGTTAATTTGATTGATTGCATGATTCATAAATAAAATTGCAAGTGAAACCTCCAGTTAAAGTCTCTTAAGGAGTTTTTCCAGGCGCTAATTACTAAACACTCTACAAAGGGGAAAACATCTTTAGAAGAGAAATTAGGGTACCAGCTCTTCTGGCTACAGTGATGAAAATCAGAAGTCTGAACATCCCCTATTCCCCCTGAGGAATCTGGGATCCAGAGAGGGAAACAATTTGCCCAAGATCCTCCAATCAGGCTTTTCTCTCACTCAGTGTTTTCATCTGTACAATGGGTTGAATTACCATCTAAATCACTTATTCTAAAAGAAGTCATGAGACTCAAATGAGATGTGGAGGAATTTTTAAAAGACCCACATCCACCCTGGTATTATTGTTAATTTCCCATTTATTGCTCTTCTCTTTCTTGACAGTGGAGGCAGAGGGCTTGCAGTCTGATGATACATTCGCTAGTGCGCCTGTGCCTCCTTTCCTGTGGGAAAATGAAGCCTTGCTCACCTGCACAGCCAGGAAGTACCTGTCGACGCGGCCGGTCGGGGGGTGGCAGGGCTGGGGAGGAACAGGCGTACGTCTTATGAACCTGTTCTGCCTGCATCACAGGTTGCCTATTTTTAATTTAATCCTGTGCCACCCTCGTTAGCATCTGGTTATTATTAGCCCATAACCACAATGATAAGTATTCCAGTTGTGGCTCCTATTTGCAGAGTGCTTTGCAATCGTTTTTATTAGTTAGTTGCAGCTCGGTTGTCCCGGAAACCAATACACACACAAACAGGAAGAAAAATGGGGAGGGGTTTCGGGTAAAGTGTTTACCAGGCAGCTCAATTTGTCTTTGACCAGCAGGACGCGGATGTTCCCTTGGGCACTCGGAGAAGTTAGAAGAAGGTAACCCTTCAGCGGAAAGTAAACCTGGTGCTCAACTTGGGTGCATCCATGCAGTGGGAACCCCCAAATGTATCTGTGGGTGACCTGGCTACTGCTGCCCAGCTGGTTAGTGACGGAGCCAGCCCTGTGGTTTGGGGTGCAGAGAGAGCCTGCTCTTTGTCTGCATCTGGGGCGACATCTGAAGAAATCGCCTTGTACATAAGCAAACGTACGACTCTCTCTCTGGGAGATCAGTCAATTACAGCAAATTGAGCTATTTCATTTCAGCTTGCAAATGGCTTTCAGTTACACAAGTAGACACATTAATCTAATAACTAATGATCATATATTTCACTAATCATACAGCCCTGCATGTGGTATAATATCTAATTATATTTAATATTAAGACATCTTCACATGTGCATTTTTACCAACTGTCTAGCTCAGGGAGCCATGCAAGAGCAGAGCGGCAAAGAGAAGGACACGGCTCCCAGGTGGAGGGCCAGCAGGCCAGGGATGCGCAGGGTCCAGGAGGCCGAGGACTGTCCCCTGGAAGAAAGGACCTCCTCCGGAGGACATGAGGGAGATTTGTGTCAAATCAGGGCCAAGGCTAACTCATGGGAAGCTTTTGTGATAAAAGCACCTGTTCTGGGCAGACATTGGAAAAGGCACCCCTTGCTCAGAGCTGGTATATCCATTCACCAGGTGGTCAGCTGGGCCTGAGCCAGCAGAGCATGCCCTCATTTCAGCCCTGACTTGTGCTCCCTCAGCCAGGTACCTGGTGCCAGGTGCTGTCTGCAACGCCCTGGGCGGCTGCCCTGGAAGAGCCTGGAGTCAGGGCAGGCAAACTGAAAATGCAGCTCCCTACAGGGCCAACTCAGGCACCTCATACTTCATCTCTTCTGAAAACCAGCACTACAGACAGCGAAGATCTTGAATGGGGGGCGGGGATGGTGTTACTGCAGAGCAGAACTGGGGCAGCGGAAGAGGAGAGGTTGAGGAAGGCCTGTGAGTTCCGGGCTGAGTGTGTGTCAGAGCTTTAGGTCTTTTGGTATCAGCCTCCAGCTGTCACTTCTTCCACTTCCGGCTGTATCCCTGGGACACTGGCTGTTACCGGATGCATGGTTGTGCCCCCCCGCCCCCCCCAATTCACATGTCGAAGCCCTAACCTCCACAGCGACAGTATTTGGAGGTGGGGTCTTTGGGAGGTAACTGGGTTTAGATGGGGTCGTGGGGGGCGGGGGTCATGATAAGATTAGTGCCCTTAGAAGAGGAGAGAGAGAGAGATCTCTCTCCACATGCGTGCACCAAGGAACGGCCACAAGAGCACAGTGAGAAGGCGGTCATCCATAAGCCAGGAAAAGGGCGTCACTAGGAATTGAATCTGCTGCACCTTGATCTTGGACTTCCCAGTCTCCAGAATTGTGAGAAATAGATGTTTGTTGTTGAAGCCACCTGGTCTATGGTATTTTGTTATAACAGCCAAAGCAGACTAAGTCACTGGACACCTGCCTGGTCACTGCCGTGGCTCTGGTGTCGTCCTGAGGACAGCTCTGGTCGCCTGTGCCACCGTTTCTCCAGGGACTGAGTGGGATGACTGAGGTCTCCTCCCAGCACAGCCATTCTGGTGTTCTGAGACCTACAGTGGGCAATTCTCTCAAAGCTCAGAGTGTGAGGAGAGCCAATCAACTCTGAGCCTTGAGTCCACTCTTGGGCAGGCGCTGACCGGCTCCATCAAATTTGGAAAAGAAAATAATGAGTCTGAAACTCCACTTCGCAGTGTTTAAAGAACCGTGTGGACCTGGAACCTCATCTCTCTGGCCTTCAGGGGTCCCAGACAGCAGTCACTGCCCATCGCTGGGGGCCAGCTCCCATCTCCTCCCAGTGCTCACATCTTTCCTCTGCTGGGGCGATGGGGGTTGTGAGATTTTTCCAGATTCAAGAGCTGGTATGTTGATACCCAATTTCCTTGAGCACTTTTACTGTTTGCTACAACTCCCACTTGCAAGCTAGGCAGGAATTGGCGAGGAGGAAGGAATCTAAGAACATAGCAGAAGTGGGAAGATGAGGACCAAGGAGCATGAAAAGTCAATCCTCCAATCTGCCATCACGGAGGGGGCAGGGGTCCCTGGAGAGAAGGCAGCACCAGCATCTGAAGGCACCAGACCAGAGGTGGTGGTGGCCCTCGACCAGGAACAGGGCTCAATGGGATGCTAACTGTTTTTCAACCTTCAGCCAGGACTCGGGCATCGGAGTTTGACTTTTGCTCACACCATGCCTTTCTGTGTGACCTGGACACACCACTTCATTCCTTTGAACCTCAGTTTTCTCAAGTTTAAAGTGAGGCTGGTAGTGTGGCATAGGTAAAAAGCAGTGGCTGGTAAAGGGCCAGTCTGGGAGTCAGGAGTCTTTGATACAAGTCCCAACTCCAGTCTTACTCCTGGCTGTGAGGCCCGGGACAAATCTTTCCTGCTCTGGGCATTGTTGTTGTCAGTGCCATTGAGTTAATTCTGACTCCTGGTGGCCCTGTGTACAGTAGATTGGAACCTTGCCCTGGCTTTTTGCACCACCCTCTCACCTTCTGCGGCTGTATCAGACAATGCTCTGCTCCTATTCAGAGGGTTTTCATGGTCAGTTTTTTCAGAAGTGGTGGCCAGGTCTTTTTTCCTAGTCTGTCTTAGTCTGGAGGCTCTGCTGAAACCTGTCCACCATGGGTGACCCTGCTGGTATTTGAAATACTGATAGCATAGCTTTCAGTATCACAGCAACACATGGCCGCCACAGTATAACACTGACAGACAGGTGGTATTGTTCCCTACCAGGAAATAAACCCCAGCCATGGTGGTAAGGACACCAAATGTGAACCACTGGACCACCAGGGCTGGCACTGTGGGCACCAGCTGGTGGTAAATCATAGAGTTGGACTGGGTCAGTGGTGTTCAGACTGTGTTCATTGTCAATCCGAGGGGCCCCACCACAGGGAGAGGTGAGGGACAGAGAAAAGCCCAGGTGATGGAGTGCTGGCCGCAGAGCAGCCCACTTGTCTCTGTTTTGTGCATTGAGTACCACATGAGATGCGCTTTGGCAAGAGTTCCACTGCTTAGACAGGTTTGGATGCCTCCCTCTTGGGGTCTCCGTTGACTCTGACCTGCCTGAGCTTCTGGTTTGGGGGAAAGTCCCAGCCGAGGAACTCCCACAGTCCAGCTCCCAAGGAAACTGACCCCCAGAAGGTGAGAAGGATGCTAGAAGAAGTTTAGAGTTTACAGGAGGGGCCAGAGTCAGCCCACATAGGGCATGCTGTGGACTTTGAACTCTACTTGGCACAGGAAGTCTTCGAAGTGTTTTAAGCCAAGGAGCAGAGTCAGATTTGGAATGAAGATGGAGAGATTTAGGCTGAGGTAATGGTCATGCAACTCAGGACACTCCTGAAACAGCACCTCCAAAAGGTGTTTGGAACACACTTTTCCCAGCCTCCAACCCACCCTCCCCTCCGCGTCCCTCCTTTGGGAGGGAGCAAGGTGGAGCAAGGTTCGGAGGAAGGCAGAATTGACAGGTAAACAAGGAGGCCTGGGTCCCCCCTGCTGGCTCTCAGCTCTCTGATGACACCCCTCCCCACTCTCCCCTGAGCTTCCTACAATGAGGACAAGGAGACCACCCCTTGGGGGCTTCCCTCAGGCGCCAATCAATTCTCCTCAATTACCAACAAATCTAAATGTGATTTATCTGTGCAAGAATCATTCCAATATCAGGCGAGAATCTATCAATAAAACCCCCTAAGGCAATCTTGCACAGAGTTGTCAATAGAGCTCGAAAGCACAAAGGCAGAGCAGCTAGCAATCACAGTATTTTAGCCTCCCTCCCCCCTTTTTGGGGAGCACTTAATTAAGTCGACCAGAAGCTGTCAAAGATAATTTTCAAAGCGCATGACCTCAGCAGCTGACATTTGATAATATTACATTCCACGTTGATTGAAATTGATTTTCCCCCCTTTTTGAGGGGATGGGGAGAAGGTGGGAGGGTGAGATCACAGAAGAGGGGAAGCTTGGATCTCTTTGGCTGTGGTACTCTGCCCAGGGCCAGCAGCCTGTGGGTCTACCACCTACCTTCAGTGGGACCAGCACTGGGCAGCCCTTTTCCAGCAGAGCCACCATCCAGAACTGGTAGAGGGAGTTCTACCTAGGGAGGAAAGATTCTGGTGTGCAGAACCGGAAGCTGGCACGCAAATAGCACTCGGTGAAGTTGGTGGTGTCCAGTGGCCTGTTTGTTGGAAAGAGAGTGTCACTGAGCGAGGAAAGCACATGAGAGGTACAGATTGGCTGGTCTCATTGGGCCCATACTTCATATTGGCCACTTAGTCTACAATGGGTGTGCAAGTGGCTCAGCATGGAGGTCAGCTGTCCCTTGACTCTACTTCTATTAGGGAAGCTCATTCTGACATCTGACAACTCACCTGCCACTCCCCAGCCCCACTAAGAGCATGCCAAGAGCCACAGTTCTCTTATTACCCAATCAGCTCCGGTCTCTGCAGCCCCATTAGGCCCATGCAAGCCGCCATCCCCCATCCCAGCAGTTTCCATCTTGGGATTGGCCTCAGGATCAGGCCTGGTTCTGTACCCTATCTTGGGTGTGGGACACTGCCCGCTTGGCTCCCTGGTTTCCGGATCTCTGTCTGGCATAGGTTCCTCAGTTGACCAGCTTGTATCTTACGTGTGGTTCTAGGTAAAAAGGAACCCTGACCTCTGCTCCATCCTTGGTTTCAGACAATTTTCCTGTTTTGACCCGTTAGCCAAGGCCAGAAGTTTGACCTTCAGAGAAAGCATTTTGACAAGCTTTTTAGGAGTCCAGCTCCTGGTTAAAAATCGATGTGTGATTTTTCGGACCTGACCATAGGTTCTCCCCTTCCCTGGGCCCCAGGGTGCATGAAACTGCCAGAGCCTTTTGTCTGGGTCTCTCAACAGTGAGACAGCCTCGATGTCTGAGCTGAGCCATCTGATCCTGGACCAGTGCATTGTTCCACGGGGGAAAATGGAATGGGGGAGTTGGCACTTTCCCTGGTTTTAGCCTCTTGCTTATACTACCTCAGTAATTGATTAAAGGCTTAACTCTTTCATTTTTGGGTGTTGGTTTAATCGCCCACTCTGACACCTGACAGCTCAGCTCTCTCTCCCAGCTCTGAGCTCCCGACAGCTTTCATAGGTGAGTAGCATTGACTAGATGGAGGTGACGGAGGGAAGTGTTCCAGGGGATGGGTGCCAGGTGAGGGAGTTAGAGAGGTGGAAACAATTCTGAGGGTCCTGATGGCCTAGAGCTCGAGAAGCTGAATAATGAAGGACTGTGTAAGTAGCAAGAGGAGAAGAGGAGTTTGGACTTGCTGTGGTGGGATATAGGGTCCACAGAACCTATAGCCAGACTACAGTTAGCAATATGGTATTGTATATTTGAAAGGTGCTAAGAGAGTAGATCTTAAAAGTTCTCATCACAAGGATAAAAAATTTTGTAACTATGTGAGGTGATGAATGTTAACTAAACTTTGGGTAATCATTTCACAGTATCTACATACATCAAATCATTATGTTGTATATTATGCTTTAAACTTATAGAATGTAATATGTCAATTATATCTCAATAAAATTAAAAAAAATAAAAATAGGCCATTGAAAGTTTTGAGCCTGCTGTTGAAAGGCAGTGTGGCACAGTGGGACAATGAGCCGTGTGACTGTGGGCAAGGCATGCCACCTTTCTGTGTCTTCATTTCCTCATCTGTATACTGGGCCTTTAGTGGTGGCTGTGTGGACTGAAGGAGCTAATATCAAAATACACAACATGATGATAACAAAGCTTTCCTTCCTTTCTTCTCTCCTCCCCAGGGGATTGGCATATAACTTGTTTTGTTTTTGTTTTTGTTTTTTTTGAGGAAGATTAGCCCTGAGCTAACATCTGCCACCAATCCTCCTTTTTTTCCTGAGGAAGATTGGCCCTGAGTTAACGTCCATGCCCATGTTCCTCCATTTTACATGTGGGACGCCTGCTGCAGCATGGCTTGATAAGTGGCATGTAGGTCCGCTCCCGGGATGCGAACTGGCAAATCCCGGGCCCGGGAAGCAGAATGTGAGAACTTAACCACTGTGCCACCAGGCCAACCCTGACATATAACTTTTTATACATGTGATGTCCTTCCCTTGGGCATGGCTTCTCTGGGAGTAGAGATGAAAGTGGATACACTTTTATGTTAATGGAAGAAAATTGTGGCTCAGATGATCCAAAGCAGCAGATAAAATTATTTAGTTAACTTTCACTGCATGATATGATTTTAGTTTTATTGAAATAGGTTTACTTTTCTAAATGCACTTTTTTCCTAAATAATTCCCACTCCATCTATAAGCATCATATCCCTAAATTATAGAAGAGGCAAGCTCCATATATGTTGTTTCCCGACAGGGACTAATGTAGTCAGGACAGGCTTGGTGATGCTGCAGGAAAAACCAGCCCCTAAATTCTCAGTTTACTTTCTGCTCAGCTCTGTGTCCCTCAAGGGTCAGCAAGGGGCTCTGTGCTTCATAGTCCTGCAGGGATCTATGAAGTCTCTATCTCAACATATGCACGATTGCAGGGGTAGGGAGAAGAGAGCCAGGGAATCACACACTGGTTTTTAAATCTACTGTCCAGAAGTGATGCCTGTGACTTCCTCTCATACTTCATGGGTCAAAGTAAGTCATATGACCATGCCTAAGTGCAAGTGGTGAAGAAGTGCTGTCTTACCATGCACCCAAGGCAAGAGGGCCAAACAACTGATACAGGACCACAGGACACCACAGGAACCCAGGGTACATAATGGTTGCATCTGAGAGCGTAATTTCCACCTTGTAGAGTTTCTGAAGTCTTAGAGCCTGTGAAGAAGTGTGAGGTGTGATTAGCATCTTCCTTTTGACTTTTAACAGATGGAGCCCTGACTGTGCAGCAGCAGAATTTGCTGCCATGTGTCAGATTCTGTCGGCTCACCTCCAATTACAGCTGCAACTGTGAGGGGCAGTTCCAGGTGAGCTCAGACACACACTGGCCTAGCTCCACCTCCAGTGCACACTGATTTCCTCTCCAGGACCTTCTCCGGCAGGAATTTGCTC
Source organism: Equus caballus (assembly GCF_041296265.1). Lineage (NCBI taxonomy): Eukaryota > Metazoa > Chordata > Mammalia > Perissodactyla > Equidae > Equus > Equus caballus. Next base: position 74,729,885 of record NC_091691.1, read on the forward strand.
AACCAATGAGCAAGTGCATCCCAGAAATGCAGGGGCATCATTGCCCCTGGGGTGACTCTCATCCCATGGGGGATGGAAGCCATGGGACAAATATCCATCATTCAGATGGACAACTTCAAATGACATTTTCTCTAATTCTCAGAGGTCCTTCAGACAAGAGCGCCCATTGCCTACAGCTGCAACCTTGAGAATGAGTCTTTATGTTGGCTTTTTCTCCTTTCCTGACTTACTTTTCCTGATCCTTCACTCCCTTCTGAGATCACCTCCCAAGTAAATGACCTGCACCCAAGTCCTGTCTCAGGCTCTGCTTCTGGGAGAACCCTGCCCAGGACACCGAGTCTTCAGAGAGGAGGGCATTGTATGTAGCTGCTCAAAAATTTTAGGGAATGGAGGAGCATTGTAGGAAAGTGGAAAAGATAGCAGAATTCACTTAGGTCTGTATTAACATAGGTTGCATTCTGTGACGCTGGGATCAAGGGTAAGATTGCAAAGGGGAAGTGAGAATGTTCAACTGAGATTAAACTTGTCAAGCAAAGTTCACAATTACACACAAGCAGTTATTCAGGAGGTTGCTGAAACTAGCTTCCTGATTCACTTCATTGTTATGAGGAAAATGGGATCAACCCACCACTGCCCATCCCCTGAAGACGAGGGAAGAGGAAGGCCTTGGCCCTTACAGGTCATCCTTTCTGAGCGCCAAGGAAACCCGCAACTGTGCAAAAAGGGTCTGGGACAGAGTTTGAAGTTACAAAGAGAGCAGAACTACTCTGCATAAGGAAATTGGAGAAATTAATTTTTTGCTTCACAGAGGGAAGGGCAAGAGATCTTGACAGAGTGAGAGGAGGAAGGGCTCAGGCTAGCATGGAGCTCAAGCAGCAGAAATGGCTTGGGTCCTTTTATACTTATTATTATTTTCTCAATGAACAAGGAGTTCTGATGTTAATTTCTGAGTAGCTTGTTCTGGTAGAAATCTCTCCAACTCTTCAAGTCCACTACACACCTAAATGCCTTGTGTGCATGGTGTGTCTGGAAATGAATGAAAATTTTAAACTGAGTCCTGAGCCAGGTAAACGCTATGTGCAATGGAGATAGTAAGTTCAGGGAAACCAAATATTCTCCAAATGCAACTAATTCAGAGGTTTCAGGGCTCAGGGAGGGGGTTTGCAGAAATCTTGAGGAAGGCTTTGGCTTTTCCCAAATCTGTAGAAAGACGGCTTAAGTCCATCTTACCTAAATGCTAAGGTGTATGGGGGCCCCAACAGATGCCTCAGTTACTAATCACATGAGGACAGAAATTATTATCCTATTTTGATGGATAAGGAAATGAGGCTCAGTGCAGTCACATGAATTCAACACACTCATTTTACCTTAAAGAATGTTTTGTTGAGTACCTGTTGGGTGCTAGGCTGACCGTGGATGACATTTTGGAAACGTTTATGCCCTGATCCCTCCCCTCAAGGAATTTGCAGTGAGCGAGGGCAAAGGCAAACGTGGACTCCATCATTTGGGAATCTCTCGCCCTCCCAGTCTGCTGCCTCTATCTTCCCTTGTGCTCTCTGAGAATCAGGTATGAGGATCAACCACCTGCAAACCCCAAGGAGGGTCCTGTGCTACACCGGATGAGCCAAGCTGGTGGTTTTTAATCATTGCATTGGATTCAACTACTTGCTGATGCGGCCATTGCTAGCTTACTGTGATTCATCAGCCTCCAGTTAGATAAAGAGATGCCAGAAGCTGACACTGATGGGGACTGACTTCGGGATGCTGATGACTTCTATGCAACTGTGTTACCTGTTTCAACAGCAATTCCCTTCTTTAGTCAACCTATCAAGCAGCAACTGTTTGTTGGGTTCCTCCTCCATGTGTCAGACTCCCTCTTGTCCACCCCGATGATGGGAGGAGACTGTGTAACAGTCATGAGTCAAACAGCGCATTAGAATGGAAATAATGAAGAGGAGAGAAACCCTCTTTTCCTGCAGAGCTGCTGTTTCAAGCCTATCTCTTACTCACATTTAGAACAACAAACTTTGACCAATGCTGCTTCTCCACATGGAGTGTCTTCTTACCTTCTTTCTTCCTATCAAAATCTTGCTCATTCTTCAAGGCCCAATGCATGTCCCCTCCCTCAGGAAGCCTTCCCTGACCCTTTGGCCCTTATTAATTGCTGTTCGTGTAGTTTACTCAGCTGTTACTTCTGTCTCTGTCGTTCTTCAGAACATTGATCCTGGGAGATGTTAATAGATGCTAATGTAAAAAATTATTCCATTCTTAGATGCATTTGGGAAACATCACAGTTAACAAAGTTAAATGGGGTTTTTTTAAAGCAGGGTGACTCAGAGCCTTTAATATGCTCATGGAATTATAACCAGGGTGACCATATAATTTATGATCCAAATGAGGACAGTTAGAAAGTGAAAAGGGTGTCATTATTAATGATGCCAAGACAATTGGTGCAAAGTGGAGCTGTCCTCAGCAAGGCAGGATGTATAGTCAACCTAATTAAAATCTCTCAAGTGGTGTTTCCAAAAGTTAGACCAAGGAATCTTTTGATTTAGGAAAAATCTCAGGGTTACTAGTATATGGATCACACTTCAGGCAATGCTAGTGTGCTGTGTGACCCAACCAGCATGTGAGCTCCTCAAGAGCAGAATCTGTGTCATGTTCATACTTGTTCCCCTTTGGCATCTAATGCAATTCCCTGCAATAGCACAGGTTCGATAAAATACTGATGGAAAATTAAAGTAGGAAGAAAATTGCTTTTATTTTCCTTGGGCATCTCAAGTAAGACGTTACTTTAAAGGGATCTTGAAGGGATATATATTAGTCAGGCTTCTTCAGAGACACAGAACCGTGTGTGTGTGTGTGTGTGTGTGTATGGATACACAGATATTGATGGATTGATTTTAAGGAGTTGATTCACACTATTGTGGAGGTTTGGTAAGTCCAAATCTGCAGAGCAGGCCAGGAGGCTGGAGACCCAGAGAAGAGTTGCAGTCCCCAGTCCAAAGGCAGTCTGCTGGCAGAATTCTTTCTTGCTTAGTGGGGGTTCAGTCTTTGTTGTAGTAAGGCCTTTGACTGACTGGATGAGGCCCATCCACATTAGGGAGGGTAATCTGCATTACTCGAAGTCCAACAATTTAAATGTTAATTTCACCCAAGAAACTCTTTCACAAAAACATCCAGAATAATACTTGACAAAATATCTGGGCACAGTAGCCCAGTCAAGTTGACACACAAAACTAACTATCGCAATACATACGAGAGGCTCCCTTACCTTCCCTGGGGTGTGTTTGCCCCAGCGGATCCAGCTCGAGTCTCCAAAGAGTCATAGGTGGCTGGGCATGTGTGACGGGCTGTGACAGGGCCAGCAGGACTTGAATTGAGTGAGAGTTATGGGAAAGACTAGAATGGGGAGGACGCAGCTGTCTCTCCCCACCAACTCGTGTTGGAGCGTTGTGGAGGGAGGGAGACAGAAGAGCTGTCTGCACAAGGGTCTTGATGAAACGCTCAAGGTGCTACTGCATCCCCAAATGACAAACTGAGTCCCAGAAGTGGCGGCAACAGCACTCTCCCACTTCAGCCTGGGGCACAGAGTGACACTGACAGGGCCAGGTTTCTGGGGCTATAGCACTGTACCCGTATCTCATATAATCTTAAAGGAATCCTGCAAGGTAGCTAGTACCCCTGTAAACACACACGTGCACACATGCACACACACGCACACATGCACACACATGCACTCATACACACAAGAGGCAGCCATGTGACGAAGTTTTAACTGATGAGATATGAGATGATGTAGGAAGTTTCTGGCGGGGTTTTTAGGAAAGCTTGTAAAAGAAGGCAGACTCGGCTGGCACAAGACCTATCTCTTCTCTTGTTACCCTGTTTCCTCTCCCTTTCTTCTGGCCTGGAACTCAGATGTGATGCTCAAAAGTGGAGCGGCCAACTTGCAATCTCAAGAACCAAAGTCACATGTAAGGGGGGTGGGCCAGGAAGGGAGAAGGGGTCTGTTCCTTGAGCATTGGACCCGTGCTACCTACCCCTGGACTCTGTTGTGTGAGAAAAATAACATATTTGGTTAAGTACTCATTCAAGTTGTCTAATCTGTAACAAACGATCCCATAACTTTGCAGTTTAAAGCAACAACAGCAGGAGTCATTTTGCTCGTGAACCAGCAGCCTGGACAGGGGAGGACAGCCCATCTCTGCTCTACTTGGGGTCAGTCGGAGCAGTTGGAAGGGTACAGAGTTGGAGTTATCTGAAGGTTTGCCTACTCACAGCTCTGGTGGTTGAAGTTGACTGGTGACTGACGTCTAAGCTGGGGCTCCAGCAACAAGCAGGTGGCTTCTCCTGGTCTGGGTTTCCTCACAACACGGTGGCTGGGCTCCGAGGTCAGGCATCCCAAGAGAGGGAGAGCCAGCAGAAGCCAGGTTATCTTTTATGATCCAGCCTTGGATGTCTTACAGTGTTGCTTCCACTGCATTCTATCCATTGAGGCAGGCACAGAGGCCAGTCCGTTGCAAAGGGAGGGGAAGCAGACTCCTTTATGAGATAGAAACATGTGGGATTTGGCAAATGTGGCTGTGGCGGTTTTTGGAAAATAAAATCTACCACAGGACTCTTGTCAGGTTTCTGTTACATGCAGCTGGTTGCAACTCTTGCCGATGGAGAGCGACACTGACTGCCACGTGTTCCGTGTGGCCACTTCTCCCTTCCCTTCCTGCCTCCAGGCTGTCTATGCGGTCTGCGCTGCTATTAGATTGCCAAACCACCACTAGCAGATTATTGACGATTCCTTAAAGGAGAGCATCTTGATGTGTGAGATGCTTTCCAAATCACGTTCCGTCAATGAGAATCTTAGCATTTCATCTGATCACCTACAGAAAATGTTTTTGTGACAGATCAAAAGAAGTTTTGACTCTTAAAAGTATTAGCAGTCTTGTTAGAGTATCAATATTTATACACATGACACAGCTAGCAAACAGTATGCAATGGTGAATAATACGGTTCTAGAAGGGGTGATGCACACCGAGTGCTATAGAAGATGAAACAACGTAACTATCAGTGTGGCTGAGGCCACTCAGGGACAACTCCACGGAGTGCGTGGGATGGGGAAAGGAGAAGGAGGCTCTTTAAGTGAGATACTCAACAGGAACCCGGCACAGAACTGGGGATGAGCTTGGTGTGTTCACGGACACGGAGGCAACCAGGATGCTCAGACGGTGAAATCTTACAGGTGGGGACACAGGGCTGGAGGTGGAGTCGGGGTGGGGAGGAGAGCAGGGTGACAGATGAGGAATTTCTTGTGGCATCGGATGGCCAAAGAACTTCTGTCTGGGTCCTTCTAAAGTGATAAAGGAGGTTGGCTTATCATCTTGACGCACAAGGAGTGAACAAAGAGTACTTCCCTTCCTCCTCCTGACGGGAGCAACCATATCTCACCGATTTATTCAAATCACATTTATAGGACACCTAGTATATTCTCGGCACTGAGGACATTAAAATGGGTATAAACACCCCCGATCTCAAGGAGCTTCCAGTCTACTGGGGGCACACAGAGAATGGGCTGTTACCGTGATGTAATAGTGTGGGAAGTGTAACGTGAGGCAGGTGCAAGGTGGAGATGAAGAACATAAGAGGAGCAGCTACTGCAGCCTGGGGTGGGTGGGGAGCCACGGAAGGTGTCCCAGAAAACCGGGTTTCTAAGTTAGTGCCTGGAGGGACTAGGCCACACCCTCTCCTCCAGTTCCTTGATGGATAATGATTTGGCTGAGGAGTAGGCAGGGTGGTGGAACAGAAAGACTCTTGCTAGATTGAGAGTTGGCAGGCCAAGGGCTTTAGTTGAATTCTTGTCTCTATTAGCTGTGTGACCTTAGAAAAATTGCTTTCCCTCTCTGGGCCTCAAATGTCCTCATCTGTATAATGATGACTGTGGCTAATGACCACTAAGGTCTCTTCTGGCTCAAAAATTCTGTGATTGTCGGATGATGGTTTCCCTGAAAGGGATTTATGTGGAGGTGCTTAAGGAATGCACGTGTTTAGTTAATTTAGTAGCTCAGCTTCATATATACAAATTATGGCTACCCCAAGAGACACAGGGTTCTATTAAAAGCCTGGCATTTGTTCTGATCATGCTCAGGAATACTGCGGGAAATCATCAGCAATGTGCATGAAACCTGCTCTCACTCATACCCCAGACAGATGACAAAGTGATAAGCAGAGCTAATTCCCTGGGGCAATATTTCTTCCCAAAGCATAGATATGGGTGAATTATTGCCATTCTTAATTGCCTAATGATTTTTTTCCCTTTCATGTAATCTTTTCGGGGGGTTGTATTTTTACCATCTTGCAAATTCATATTGGCAGAGTGATATACATTGTCGAATAAAACACAGTGGCCAATCCATCAAAAATCAGGCTGCCGTTGCCTTGAGTTTTTTGGAGAGAGATTGTAAGGAGACGGGGAGAGGTGGAGAGGGAATGTGCTTCAGCCATGTGGGCGGTCGCTTCCTCGCTGGTGGGTCCGCCGTTCTCACGGCTGACCCTGAGATGGGCTGAGCCATCCAATTTACCCCAAGCTTTTTTCCTTCTGGGTTCAAGTTTTGGCTCTTCAGGGTGTTCGCCTTATTAGCCACAGCTGTCTTGGGCACTCAGAAGGCAATTAGACAAGGGAGTGAGCCGTTTAGGGGATTGGTAATGGAATGTGGATTCTTTTCTCCCTAACTTAATTGTTTGTATCTGACCAGAAATCATTACCAGCTGATGGTTGCTTGGTGGCATCTGTGAACCACAGTGGTGATCCACTGGAGTTCTACTCGTGATGGGAGAGGGTTCTTGGGAGAGACCTGACAGAGGGAGGGGTTCTTTAGTAGCTTTGATGGTGAGGGGCGTTTGCCTAGACTGGTGTGTCCTTTGAGAGGTGATTTTGTAACTGTGTTGCATCTTTTCCACTTTCAGGGATGTGAGGACCAATGAAAATGGCTGGAAGACTTGGCAATGTGGTGCCCACAAGTCCTTGACTGGCTCTGAGTCATTCTAGCCTTCATCACACACTAAGGTTAGCTGGGAATCTTTGCAACCTCGCTTCACACAAGGCTCCACCCAAGACCAACTAAATCTGAATCTCTGGTGGTGGGACCTGGACATCAGTATTTTTAAAGCTCCCCAAGTGTTTCCAATGTGCAGCTAAGGTTGAGAGCCACCATGAAAGGAGTCTCATCATCTCTTACTTGGAAACAATGATCTTGAATTTCCTGATTGAGGTGGGTGTGGACGAAGGGAATAAGGAAGAAAAGTCAGGAGCTTGGGGACCCCTGCAAGCAATTTCCTCAGCAAGTATTTACTGAGACCTACTATGCGCCAGGCACTAGACTAGGTGCTCCTGGGGCTACAGCTGGAATAGACAGTCATTGAGCTCACAGCTCCTTGGGGAATACAAACAGCCAATCCCAATAGCGAGTGTGCAGGCTGGCAAGGGAGCACAAAGAAGTTTCCAGTTACCCGTGAAGAGAAACCAGAATCTAAAGGGTAAGGAAGGATAGGGTGAGTTGGGGGGGAATACGGAATGATCTAGGCCAGTGCTGTCCAATAAAATATACTATCAAAATAATGAACAATATATAATATAAATTACATATGTAGTTTGAAACTTATAGTAGCTCCATTTGAAAAAAATCAAGAGAAATTAATTTTAATACTGTATTTCATTTAGTATATCCAAAATATTGTCATTTCAACTTGTAACCAACATAAAATTATTAATGAGCTGGGGTTTTTTTCTCTTTTTCTTTCGCTGAGGAAGATTTGTCCTGAGCTAACATCTGTGCCAATTTTCCTCTATTTTTTTTGTATGTGGGCCCCCAGCACAGCATGGCCACTACCAGAGCAGTGTAGGTCCACCCCTGGGAACTGAACCCGGGCTGCTGAAGTGGAGCACGCTGAACTTAACCAGTAGGCTACTGGAGCTGGCCCTTAATGAGTTGTTTTACATGTTTTTGTCCTAAGTCTTCCAAGTTTGGTGTGTATTTTTTACTTATAGTTCATCTCAATTTTGACTAGCCACATTTCAAGTGTTCAGTAGCTACGGGCTACTAATTTTCAGCCTCTGACCAGTTAGTGCTGATTTAGGAAGAGGGAATAGTGTGTTTGCTATGGTGTGTTGAGGAGTGTGTGAAATCCAGCGTGGCCAAGGGCAGAGTGAAGGGCATGGCAGTTGTGGTCTGGATGGGCTGAGTAATTTGCAGGTCGAAGTGCAAAATGAAAATGCAGAGCTCCTTATTCAAAACTATTGAGAAATTTAAGATGATGATAGCAGAGCATTAGACCAAGCGGAGGGCAGGACCTGAGCAACTGTGCTGGGTTGCATTTGAACCAACTCTGGAGTATTCTTGCAGCTGGACTTCTTGTTAGGTGAGTTGATGTTATTTATTTAAGCCACTTCTGGATGGGTAGCCAAAAACATCCTCACAGAGACAGTGAGAGATGGAGACACAGGAAGGCAAATCACGAAGGACCTTGAAAGGTTCATCCACCCCCAGCTTCTTGTCTGGTGATCAACTGATGTCATTAATCCCTCACTGTCCTCAAGGCAGATTAGAGATGGGCCCTATGTTTGAAGATGGAGAATGAATTTGCAAGGGAGTTTTAAGTTGCTTCTCTTGGAAGAGTTCGTTGGCTGTGTGGTTGACTGTGAGTGGCATCTAGAAGTCACTGCTACTCTTCGTCAGCATCAGATTTTCAGCTCCTGAGAGGTTTGGGACCACTGTCCCGCCTCAGAAAACATTCACTGGGTATCAGACCAGGACTGAGTACATAATACATAGGAGGCATAAAATACATGTTTTTGTTCCCTCTCATTTCTTTTTTGGTTGTTTAATCGTAGAATTGATTGAAATAGCCAACATGCATTTGGTCTGTTTAAACTAAGAAGCCAAGGACTGATTTTGCTGGAAGTGTAAAACAGAAGGGTTAGAATGGGTAAGAACCCTTATTTAATTCAACACAACTGAACAAGTTCAATTGAACATTATTGAATACTTATTAAACACTACATATGATTGAAAAATTGACTATGATGTGCTCCAGGGAGGGCAAAGAGTTTCAAAGCAAGGTGCTAGCGAGAGGCTCAAGCACACTTCTCGTGAAAGAAGAAACTTGCCTGGCCAATCAGCCGATGAAGGGATGCTCAGCCTCATTAGGAATCAGGGGAAGGAAAATTACAGCCACAATGAGGTACTACTACAGATCCATCGGATCGGCAAAAATCAAAAAGTCTGGAAAAAAAATAAGTGCAGGCAAGGATAAGGAGCAATGAAAATTCCTGGTGGCAGTGTAAAATATTGCAAATGATTTACAAAAAGTTTGGCTTTATCCAGTAAAGTTAAAGGTATGCATACCCACTCAGTAATTCCATTCTTAGGAAAATACACCTCATATAATGCTCATATATCAGCCAAATCCTGGTAACAACCCAAACGTCCATCAACAATGGAATAGATACATAATTAGTGGTATATTCATACCATAGAATATTAGACAGCAATGGAAATGAACAAACTCCCACTTGGATAATGCCGATTTCCCGTTTGGGCCTGGCTGCTTCATAGTAATGGTCTGAAGCCATAACCTCTTCCAGCCTCAATTTCCTCATCAAAATTTCCTTTTCCATTTCCTTGTGGTGTGAGGTTAGTTAGATGCACGTGTTCACACTGTGATCCTCACTGTGGATCAAGCAATCCAGAATGAGAATACTGCAGTCTGCTGGTTGCCTGGCAGCTTCCTCCCTTGGACTCAGGGAAGGCTATGAATAGGCTTCCACCAGTGAAGGTGGAAAATCCTCAGCATTAACTCTCCAAAGATGCTTGGAACAGACAAGGTGATTGTATACACTGGGAGCAGAAAGGGATTAAGCCAGAGGGAAAGAGAACTCAATAGGAAGCCAGAAGAGACAAGGAAAAACATGGATGCAGAAGCAGCTTCCTTTTTGGAGAGGAAGTCCAAACAGGGACATGATGATGCCAGTCCAGCTACATCCAGAACTCTTGGATTCAAGGGGTCACCATCCCAGGAAGAATGTATGAAGGTGTCACCTAGAAAGCGCAAAGCAGAGACCAAAGGATAATCAGGTATGTGCTGGATCATCCCAGAAACTCCTCTTTAAACAGAAAAGGAGGAAGACAGAGTTGTGCCCTTGAGAAAGGAGAGTAGAGGGATTGGCTGAGAAAATAGGACCTATCTGGGCAGCTGTGGAGCAAAGGAGCGGTGGGTGGAGGGGGAACTCCAGGAACCCCATGGACCAGGGGGGCAGGTCACTTAGTCAAAGCCAACGACTGCTACTCAGGGAGTTGGGTCTCCTTCACTTTGGTCCTCCGACCACACCACCAGTACCTAGCGGGCCCCAAAGTGGCTGATCTTCAGTAAAAGACAACTGCAGAACCCAGATTTCAGTGGCTTCTTAAAACCCAAACCACCATCCCATGGATAATGGAAAGTCTAAAATCAACCTCATATTTCAGTGAATTCCAGGGGGCTTCCATTCTGAGGGTCACCTTTGGCTTGAAGCTCTGCTTCTGCTGATTTAGTTCCGTTTGTTTGTAGATCATCTAACTCTGTGACATCTGCCGTCCTTGTCTTACACCACGTCAGCCACAATGTAGAACTCAGCCCTTTCCCTGAATTTACAGAAAACAAACAAAAAACTTGCACAATGCATTTGCATGAATATTTGTAGCCAACTTTACTGACGGTTAAGGAAGATGGAAGGATGTCCGCTGCAGTACCACCAACAACTTAAAATAGACGAGCAGGCACCCTCCGTCTGCAAAGTTCATGACTGAGTCAGCAACTTGGGCCCCTCCACCGTTCCTTTCATCTCTTCCCCTACGCCTCTTGCTTCTTGGTCTCATCCTTCTCAGGAGCAAAAGGCAAATTCCTCTCCTTTCCTCACAATTTCCACCAAATAAGTTCCAGGCTTGCTTTGCCACAGACTTGGCTGGGGTGACCAGCTGTCCTGGTATGCCCAGGACTGAGGGTGTTCCCAGTTTAAAAACTGAGACAATCCTGGGTAAGCCAGGACATGTTGGTCACCGTTCAGAAAGACCTAGACCTGTGCGAAGGCTAGTTTCCTCCGTGGGATCTGGATTCTTTTGTTGTTGTTGTTACAAATCAAAGAATAAAGCTTGATGAAGGATGAGGCGTGGAGGGGAGGGAAGTGGAGAGAAATACACGAGTTCTAGAGGCTACGCAGCATGTCCCCATCCAGAGGATTAAGGGAGCTCTGACACAGCTAAGTTTCCTTTCAACTTCACACTTTAATACTCCAGGTTCCTTAATTTTTTTTTTAATGACATCAAACTCTGGTTTACGTTTCAGGAGACTATCTTGACTGTACAGAAAAACAGACTGTGATTTATCTTTTCTTAATCAATTAGTAGTTATGAGGGGAAACAACAATGAGAAATGCCACGTTCTGGGGGACACAAAAGAGGTAAACTATGTTCCCTTAAGGAATTTAGGATCTGGTTAAGAAGACACACTGAACACACAAGAAAAAGGGAAAAAATGTCAAACAGAACCGAGAGCCACTTTATCTGTGACAGCACGGTGCTAATAAAAGTTCAGAGAAGACGCAGGCTAATGAGGGTGGGATTCTTCACTAAGGTGGTGTCCTAGAAGGAAGAGGACTTGGGTAAATGGACAAGAGGAAGGAGGACATTTCAGGCTAAAGGGGTGGGCGACCTGATGAGGAAAAATAGCACTGAGGGTGGTACGTGCTGGGAATAATGAGGAGAAATCAGTCCTGTAGCCTTTGGTTGTCCCTACTCAGCTGAGGAGCACACATCCCCATCCACCATATTAGACATATTGTGGATACTCCCTAATTCCCTGAAGGATGAACTTATATACACACAGTTGGCTCATGTATTTCCACCTCCTCCGTCCACGCTAACTTATCCACTTCTTAGAAACTCCTCTGTGCTCCTGAGCCATTTCGTTATCACCAGGAAGATGGTGGGGATTGGGGGTTGGTGTTTTAAAGTGTAGCTTTTATTATTATTTAGGTATGAGGAGGCCAACAGATTGGGAGATGATTGGCATTGGAGAGATAGTTTGTCACAGTTCCCAAGAGGAGGGGACACAGCACATTAGGCAGGGCCACGTGGGGAAGCCCCAGGGTCAGTCAGGAGGCAGAGAGAGTGAGGTCAAATGAGGGCAGGGGCTTTATTGCAGTTTCTGTGGGGAGGGCAAGGCCAGGAAAACAGGTTTAGGATTGGCTAGTTTGAATAATTTCATCCAGCTCTGGGGTGTAGGGGCTGCCCTTAGGTATATGAGACCTGGTGCTGGGGTGATGAGAGCAGGGGAATAGCCACCCGGAGTGTAAAAGCCCAATAGACGAGGCAGTTGGGATGGGCTTTGGGCTGGTTAGTTTGCATATGCAAGGTGTACTCGCAGGTAAGTTGTTTACTATCTCCAGGAATTAGCCAATGCTGGGGGTGCACTCCCTCCAGAGTAGGCAATGCCTGAAATGTCAGAGCACCGGAAGTGCAGAAACTAAAAAGGCGTGATTAATCCAGTTGGGCTGGTGGATTTCGTGGTGGGGTCCTCTGTGACCCTTGCAGAAGCATCATCCTCGTCTTCTGAGTTGCTGAGCACTGTCTGTGGGTCTGCACTCCTCACAGCCTCTTTCCGTCGCCAGCTTTGCGTTGAGGTTCTTGGTTGTGAGAAAAGAGCTCACATAGCGGGCTTGAGACTCTACCCTCTAAAAGGCCTGTTCGCAGCGTTGGCCCCTAGCTGGGGACTGGGAACTTGGATTTCAGGAGGGTTCCTATCATTCCAAAATGGATAAGGGTGGTTTACTGTGCTCGACCTGTTTATGCAAACAAGATGGCTTGAGCTGAACACCTGATTTCCTTCTGGGAGCCTGGGATTTTGGTAAATGCTAGGCAGAGGGTGTTTACGTCACTAGCCCCTGATAAAAACCTTGGGCATTGAGACACCACTGGGAGAGAACTCTTGGAAGCTTGTGCCTGGTTTCCCCCACATTTCACCCCACAGAGCTTTTCCCTGTGCTGATTTTGCTTTGGATCCTTTTACTGTAATAAGCCTTGGGTCTGACTACATCCCAAGACTTGCAAGTTCTCTTAGTGAATCATTGAACCTGGTGGTGGTCTTGGGGACCCCTGACACATTGGTACACGGGTCTTACTTATCTCAATTGGTTTGTAAGCTCCATCCTTACAAAGGATGCAGGCATCGGGCATCTCACCATTCCAGCAAAAACATCAGATTGAGAACCGGCGCATCTGTTTGTGATGCTTTGCTTCTCTTCTCTCTAGCTGTACGGCTTTGGGGGAGTCAGTTACCGTTGCTGAGCCCTAGTTTTCTCATCAAAAATGGAGATAGCACCCTCTCCCATTCATGGTGTGTTGTGAGGTTCAAATAAAACATTGGGTGTGAAAATGTTTCCAACTCTTAAGACATGATATCACTGAAAGATTATTATAAATCCATACACTCCCACCATATCCTGGGATAAGGTAAATATTCAATTAGTTTCTGCTGAATAGATGAATCAATACAAATTATCTCATTCTTTCTTCTCCAAGAGTTTATGGCACCTGGCAGAATTCTGGACATTGGAGGATCAAAAGAAACACTTAATTTTCAACCGTTGGGATGGAAAAACACAAACCAAAACAGCCAACACCCGGGTGCAGTGTTCTTAAGTTGTTCCCATCTGAACTCCCCTCCCCCAACACTCCAATCCCCTCCATCGCCAATCCTGGGCCACGGGGTGGGGCTTTCAGAGCCTCCTAAACTCCCTTAAACCATTTGCTCGTGGGCTCCTCCACTCATCAGCCTCTTGTCAGCCGCCACCAGGAGGAACGCGGAGGCCTTAATTGATCAGGCAGAGCCGTAGCCTTGAGAACTTGATTCAGGTATTGACTTCTGAGGAGCCAGTTTCACTCTGGCCTCTACAGCTAGGAGAGGCTGAACATCACAACTATTAACCTCTGGCCTGAGCAGTTGGCGAGGCAGCCCAGCAGCAGTAATTAGGAAGTCAATCGGAATCGCCTGTCTCACTTACACTGGCATGTCAATCAATAGCAGCGGTGACAGGTTCATTAGGCCCAGGCCATGCAAGCCCAGCCTGTAACAACCTCATAAAATACACCAACAACTCAGGGCAGAGAGAAATCTGCCTGAAGGACTGGAGTGGATGACAATGTGTATTGATTAGGGCTCCAGCAATTTATGAAGTGCTACTTGTTGGCCAACCTTTCTGACTCAGTGCTAAATTTTCCCAAGTAGTTGCAAGATGAAACCAAATATTACCCTTTAAAAAAATGAGAGAAAGCAAGCTGTTGTCTGACAGGGCATTTTTTACGTTAGTTACTTCTAGCAAATAATCTATTGGGGTAAAACTTCAATAGTTACTTAAGGCTGAAGCGATACCTTTGTCTCTGTGACCATCAGACTTTGAAAGAAGACATCCATCTGGAGAAGAAAAAATATGATTTGACGTGTGATTAGGTAAGACTCTACCTTCGGAGAGACAGGGTGATTTAGGCATTCATTTCTTCTTGGCGTTTTTAATGGCTCATCTGGGTTGTTCCAGGGGGACGGGTGACACCTGGGTTTTCAGAGCTAATTTAAGAGCTCAGTAGAAAAGAGGGGGGGGGGGTGTGCAAAAGGAAACATTCTGGCTCCTTCCCCATCCTCATGGATGACACTGCTTGACCACATTTGCTGGAGACCTTGCCTGCCTCTAAGCCTACTGAATAACAGCACAGTCATTCTGAGCCTCATTCTGGGCTGTGGCCTTGAAAATAGCCCAAGGTGGGGTGACACGTTCACTGCTTAACCGGACTTACAAGTCGCCTCACTATTAGCCCTGGAAACAGCAAGAGGACTGTGGAGTGTTGAATGTCTCCAGATATTTGCCTTTGTCTCCACAGATCAATGTACATTTATCTACACCTGTGAATTCATTATCAAGTGGAAGCTTGAGGCTGCTTTATTTGTGATAAGCCTCCAAAAATTCATGACACACCACAAAGTTAGTCCCCATTTGGACTGTTCCCAAAGGCATGGCCCTGCCACGAGGAGCGTGTACACTAAAACAGAGATACAGTGGTCAGAGGTCAGAGGGCTGAATTCAGTCCATGTTTTGTCACAAATTAGACCCTTACCTCCTTAAGTTTAGTTTCTTCCTGTATAAAATGGGATAAAAAAATGCCACTGTTTCTGTCCAACATGGTTATTGAGAGTCTCAGGTCAAATAATGGAACAGAAACATTTTTTGTAAAATACTGTAAAAGTAAGTTGATAGAAAAGACATCAAGCGTGTTCATCCCATCTCCCAGGTAGAAGGGGAGGTTCCAAACGGTTGTATGTAAAATGAGAGTTTGTCCGTTAACCTCTCACCGGCCTGCCCAGATCAATCAACCCGCAAACATGTATTGAGCTTTGTAAGATACTATGGTGATCTGTACCTCCCCCTCCCCCGGTTTCAGTTACAGGAACTCAGTAACAAGGGAGAAAAGGAAAACATTGGAATTTCTTTTGTCCTGTAGGTTTCCGGAATTTCACTTATTTGTCCCCAAACTCCAGTGCTATCCCACCATAGGCTTCACCTAACTTGTTCTCTGGGGTTCCTTTTCTTTCAAGAACTGGATGGCATCTCCCCTGTTGCCATCCTTGTATCATCCGTAACAAACACAGAAGTGGGAATTTAATTGCTAGTGAAAACAAAACAAACAACAAAAAGAAGTAAAAACGAAACAAAATAAACCAAAAACAGCAAAATTCAGACAACATGTCCTAGCTGAGAGTGTCCCTCACCTGTCTTGAGCTGTGCAGTGGGGCCAGGCCAGCCTTTGTCATGGCCTCCTCCCTGACTGTTCCTTCCCAGGGCCTGTAAAGTCTCTGGTCCTTGCCTGGCAGATCTGCCTTCTCAGTTCTAAGTGGATGGGATGCGGGGCCTGAGGCTCAGGTGGAATTGGGTTGGAATAGCTGTGAAGGCTGGGGGATTCTCAGTGCCTTCTGGACCTGCTATCTAATTTAGTATTTGGACATGAGTTCCCATGCCAGCCTCCTGATAGGGAAGGACGTCTAGTCCCCCAAGACTCTTCCCCTGGACCCAGAACTATGAGCCCTGAAAAAGACACCCCCCCCCCACCCCCACCCCGCCCGCCCAGTCTTAGTCTACTTAGTTGTATGGTGTGTTTTTAAAGTATTAACAAGCTTATTCTCAGGATTGGTTCTACTTGCAGGTGAAGCTTGGCTTCATGGACGTGTGGTCCTAAGTTGGTTTTTAGCCCTGGACTCACTAGGGACCATGAGGCCTTCATGAGGGCCCCATCTTCCCCGGGCCTGTCTACATGACCGGGGCTCTTCTCTACCTCTAACAGATCGCCATCTCTTCCTGTTTCAAAGTCTCTCCCAAGTTTCTGTTTCCTCTCTGAGAGGCCTCTTGTTTAAAGCTCATTGGCCAAACAGATAATTGACAGATTTGAGACCAAATCCTCCCTGTTTAGGGTATGCCAGCTACACATCGCCCAAGGTTCACCCCTCCGCTCTGTTATTAGGTGGGTGCTCTGCCTTCTCTCCCCAAGGGACCCTCCCAACTCCCCAAATGGGAGCAAGACTAGACAACCTGAAAACATACAAAGCAATAAAAGATCATTTTCGCCAGGGGAAAAGCAGCCCCAATTGTGCTCTCTAAGCTCACTTTTAACGTTTAGAAATCCTTCCATACCCTTGACCTCACTCCTTCCTTACAATGGCTCTGTGAGGTATGGATGCTACACAATGTTATCCAGGGAAAGAGGACAGTGGGAGCTGATGCCCCCAGTAAGGCCACAATGGGAGTAGCAGAGGATCCCATCTGGATACCCAAAAGAGGCCTACTCTGGTCTCCCCTCCCAACTCTAACACCATCTCCAATGAGCCTGTTTTGACCTCTGTGAAGTGGAGCTATGCCTTCATTTTTAAACATCACAAAGCCTCCAAAATGTAAAAAAAAAAAAAAAAAAATACAGAAACATTAGACTGGGCTTTACCGTTTAAATTACTTTGCTCTTTGCATTTTCATGTCATAATAGCAACATTTTGAGCAGAGAATCTTACCTTATTCATTGCCGTGTCTCAGTGCCCAGCACAAAACCAGACACAAATGCACCTGTTACTATGAACTCATCTTTATTTATAAGGGAAGAGGGGAAAAGTGGAGGGGAGATTTTGATTTTTTTTTAAAGGTCATATTATATAGAATTTCCCAGGCCATCTTTCTGCTGACAATGGCTTTGTTTGTCCCATGGCTCAGGTTTAAGCTGGAAGCTGCAATGGGCCATGGCTTGGGGAAGGCACCCTTTCCCCTACTGGAGCCACAGGCCTCACCCCTCTAGGCCACGTGCTCCTGCCAGCCCATTGCAATGTGGAGATGGGCATCTGCAAGGTGCCAGAGCTGTGTGTGTGTGTGTGTGTGTGTGTGTTGGGAAGGGGAGGGGGACAAGAGTGACTCTCTGAGACTCGAACCTCTGCTGATAGTGTTCTGCCTCAGGGAACTGAGCTCCCCTCCTGCCTGTACCATGAGCATCCCCACCCCACCAACAGCCTACATATCAGCTCCGGCAGGGGCAGCTCTGGAGCCTGCAAGATGCTGGCTTTTCCTTCTTTCAGGCACAAACAAGCCAGGCAGCCTTCGGAGAATGCTGGTTTGCAGCGAGGAATGCAGAAGCAATCCTCACGCTTCAAGACAGAGCTACCAGCCAATAACGGCTTTCTTTGCACCTGTGCCTGTTGCAACCATTTTTATCATTTTGCCACGCTTCGTTGACCGATGGATTTTTTTCCCCTGCTTTGCACTTTTTTTTATTACTATTATTTTTATCTTCATCATTACCTCCCTGCCTCTGATGGCATTTAGATATGAACCGGCTATGAACCTTCAAGCCCGATCGTGCCATGACAAAAATATTGTCGTTTACATTCTGTGCCAAAGTATTATATAAAAACACATCAACGAAAAGGAAATTCAGGAAGCTCGGAGTAAAGATATATAGTCAGCAAAGTATATAACTTCTGGCATATTACTGCTTAATCCTAACATAATTATTCTCATCCTTTTATTTGATTAACTTCTAATGGTTCCTCTTGGTGTTAAAGGTCCCACTCTGATCATTTGATTTTAGTGTCTGCTATAATTACCGATAATGTTCTTTGCAAGACAATTTAATGATAACCGCATAATGGCCTATATGAAGAAAGCTGCAGGGTTTCAAAGCTTTTGAGTAATATAAAATACATTAGACTAACACAAGCTATCAACATGACGGGGAATGTTTGATTTACACTCAGGACTATGTTATAGCGCTGTGGAATTTTTTTCTTTTCCTTTTCTTTTTTCTTTTCTTTTTGCAGCCGTTTACAATAAATGATAGAACAGTTGGACAATCTACAACTTGCTGATTGCTGGAAAAAAAAATGTATCGCAAAGTTGGGAGCGGCACAGAGGCAGCGAGGGCAACTCCTGGGGAGCAGTGCGCTTGGAGCAGAGCGGGGACGAGAACTGTGGGCCTGGCTCCCTGGGCACAGTGACCAAATTAGCCTTCCCCAGGAAGATCAGCTGAAAAGGAAACTCTCTGCTCTCCTCCAGCTGTACCAGGTCCCAACATTTGAGCTTCTCTCTGCCAGTCATGTTCACCAGGTTTTGGGTAGCCAAAGTCTCAATTAGCTAACTATTTTTTGGATCAAAATAATAATAATCATATTTTCAGTTACTCAGTCTCTCCTTTTTCCAAAACAAGCAAACAGAAAACCCGGCCTAAACAAAAGGACCATTTGTCCAGACCCTAGTGGCCAGCAGAGTTGACATCATCTTGTTCCAGACCTGCCCCCTCAGCGGTGTTTGATATTTGGCAGCGTGGGATGTGTGCCTCTTTCCTTTGAAATAAAGAAATCACTCACCACTTTGGCCAAATGCAGCATAATTGATGGTGTGAGTGGATGGAGAAAATTTCCTGTCAGAAAAAAAAGGTTAACCGTGGACATATTACACCAGGGTCTCTGATTCCAGGATAATGGCATTTGGACAAAAGTAGGGCCCCGTCCTTTTTATAGCACTTTATGCCCCATTAGTATTACTGCAAGTCCCGGGACCTGCCTGTTCGGGCACTTAATCAAAAGCAATGGGTTGAAAATCATCTTCCAGCTCTCCTCATATTTGATTCATTCCTTCTAGATAGGAAGAAGTAAAAAACACATTACTAGCATCAAAACAGCACATGCATTATGCGCTAAGCAGTTGAGAAGGCTATCATTGGGTTTTATCCCTTTGGGTACTTGGATGGGCAAGCACTTTCCCATTCATCCATTCAGTGGACTGAGGCAGCCATATTTCATTTTTTTTTTCTTCTCCTGACAGACAATCCGTTAGTTTTCCACAGATCTCTCTTTTAAAGACACATTGATGTCACTTATTTTAATTGTAGGCTTCAGGCAGCAAAGCCCAAGATGTGCGCTCGCATACACACACACACACACACACACATGCACGCACACGCGCGCACACACACACACAAAACAGGAAACCCACTACTTGGATGTAGCTCCTTTGAGAGCCAAATCTAATAATAGGAGAGGAACATTTCTTAGGGGAAGAATTAATTTATACACTTAATTACTCAGGATCCACTTCAAGCTCTCCGCCCTAACGCTCTTTCTTTTGGAGAGTTTTTAACTAAATGCCAAGTGTTCTGACAGACCCTGAGGAGAGCCTGCCTCATTTAGATGGAGGGGCCTGGCCTCATCCCACCCCCCTGCCTCCGTGGCCCACTCCCCACCCTCCTGGAGGAGATGTGGGCATGAGGCATGGATCTGAGGCCCTGCACCTGTTAATATTGATTGGGGCCTGAGTGAGAGGGGCTTCGGCTCAGTGAGCTTCTTTCTCTCAGCTCCCACACTCTCTGGGGCTTCTGAGCGGATTTTCTGCTGGATGGCTCAGCCTTGGCATAACCGTGAAAAATGAAACTATTTCGTCTATCTGTTCAAAACAGGGCAATGGCCAGGCCCCTCTTCATTCAGGAGGCCTCTGTCTGAGGAATGGGCTTTCCCATTTTAGAGAATTCATTCCATTTACCAATATCTTGACAAAGAGTAGAGGAAGGACGCAGTCTATTATGAAATTGCAGTGTATTGCAAGGAGAAGGGTTACCTCTGCTGGATTAATGAGGGAGGAGAGTTATTATCTGCTCTGACATCCTCAGAAAAATGGATTGGATAAAGGAATACCATGGAGTACCACGGAGCCAAAGAGGCCAGGGAGGCTGCCCATCCATCTCCGTGGGTTGGTCGAAGAGCTTGAGAATCCTGGACACCAGGGTTCCCAAAGTAAGTTCTGGTTGGGTGCAGAAGGAGCGACTCCCTGGTCCCTGAGAAGAAGCTGATGCAGGCCCATAATTGTCCAAATTGGGGAAAGTTAGGACGAGGGTTCTGGAAATGTGGGCAAATGGAGCAGAGACCTTCAGGGAGAAGGGAAGCAGCATGTAACCTATGGCCCCTGAATGGTGACTTGTTTAGCCCCCTAGTGTATAACGAGGGGCCTGTATGCCCCTCCACTGTGTCAACGTTTGGGGTTCAGCCATTGTTTGTTGATAAGCCCTTTTAACATACACAGCTGACACCTGGGATGGGTGAAACAGAACACAAACGTAACATTTTATCACATTAAGATGAATTCAGGTTCAATCCTTTAGTAACTTCATAGAATATTTTACTTAAATTAAGATATGTTGGAAAATATCTCTTTTAGGATCTTATATCCCATTAAATATCAACATAGACTCTATATGCTACAGAGATAATTATTTTTAAACCTTGAGAAAATCTAGAAGAAAATTAAATTGACCATTTATCAAGCCTCAGGAGAAAGGAACGAAAATGATTTTTCTAAGCTTAGAAGCAATATAGAAACCCTCAGAGGAAAAGAGTGACAGATTTGACTATATAGAAGAACAAAACATTTCTGTATGTTAAAAAAGAAGAGGCAAACAAGAGATTGGGAAAATATTTATAGCTACTATGACAAATGGTTAATATCTTTATTATCTAAAATGATCATATTAATTAATACAAAAACACCAAGTCCTAATAATAAGCTAAGAACATAAGCATAATTCATAGAATATAAAATATAACTACTAAACAAGAGTATACAAAAATTTTGTGCTTCACTAGAAGCAAAATAAATGTAAATTTAAAAAAAGAATCATTTTTGTGTTTTAAATTAATCTTTTTAAAAGGGAAGATACCTCATATTCACAACAGTGCCCTGAAACTGTTTCTCTTGTACATTCTTGGTGGTCTTGTAAATAGATAAAACCTTTTCAGAAAGCAATTCAAAGTTGTAAAAATGTTTATACCCTTTGACCCAGGAATTCCACTTCTGGGACTCCAACCTGGGAAACTGCTCCCAAAGATGGAAAAGCTAACGTGCAAAGGTCTTTACTGCAGTGTGGCTTATGACAACAAAAATTGAAAATAACTCAACACCGGCAAGAGGTGATCGTGTCGCATCCACTCAGTGGACTATTAGTCTTAAAATGATAGCCATTTGGACAAAGTCTCCCTTTACTATCAGGTGAAAAAGTAATGCACGGAATTGGATGTAAACTATAATTTCCAGTACATGTAAAAAATGCACGTGTGAAAAAAGATAGAAACACATCAAAAATCATTATGCACCTACTACAATGGATCACATTAAAAAGAACAAAAAAAACAACTGACCATATCTAGTAACAGCAAGTTTGTGAAGCAATTGCAACTCTCATACATTGCTGGTTTGAGGGTGGGACTATGAAACGGTGCAGCCACTGTGAAAAACAGTTGAACAGTTTCTTACCAAGCTAAACATATACTTACCACATAGCTAGAAATCCCATGCCTGAGTATTCACCCAGGAGAAATAAAAACATACACCCACCAAAACCCCGTATGTGACTCCATCTAGCAGCTTTGTTCATAATTGCCAGAAAATGAAAAAAACTGAAACCTTCGTCAACAGGTACATGGGCAAGCAAACTGTGGTACACTTACACAGTAGAATACTACTCAGCAATTAAAAAGGAACAAACTGCTGATAGGCGCAGCACAGATGTATCCCAAAAACATTATGCTAAGTGAAAGAAACCAGACATAAAAGTCTACATATCATACAATTTTATTTATTTGACATTTTGGAAAATGCAAAATTATAGGGTCAGAAAACAGATCAGTGGTTGCCAAGAGCTTCATGTAGAGGGAGGGGATTGACTACAAAAGGGCGCAAGAGAATTTTTTTGATGGAAATATTTTATATCTTGATTGTGGTGTTAGTTACATGAATCTATGCATTTGTCAAAATTCGTAGAAGTGATTCCACAAAGGTGATTTTTTTTCTGTATGTAAATTATACCTCGACTAACCTGACCTCTACTTCCAAAAAAACTATTTATAGTTGTGGTAAAATAATAAGATTATGAGTCATTCTTCTCTTTTCTCCATTTCCCAAATTTTCTGACATTACTTTGAAAAAGAAAATATATATCTGTATGTGTTATTGTTGTCACTAGGAAGGGATAATCCATGAGCAGGGGCACATTTGTCTAAATAAGTATAATAACAATGTGAAAAGTCTTTGCAAATTTTGAAATTCCCCAACCCAGGAGGCTGCTCTCCCACTGGCTCTAACCCTCTTTGGATTTTTAATGAAGCTCTGCTTTTCACCTGGCCTGACTCCAGCTCTCAAACTAGGTGACAAGTGGTAAAGGAACTATATGTGTTTAACTGAGAAAATAAAAGACTTAGAAATGGAATTTATTCCTGGAATGCAAGGCTGGTTCAACACATGGAAATCTACTAATGTAATATACTATATTATTAGAATAAGGGAAAAAAACACACGATCATCTCAATAGACATACAGAACATGCATTTCACAAAATGCAACACCCTTCTATGATAAAAAAAAAAAAAAAAAGACTCAATAAACTAGGAATAGAAGGGAACTTCCTCAACTTAATAAAGGACATCTACAAAAAGTCCACAGCTAACAGCACACTTACTAGTGAAAGACTGAAAGCTTTCCCCCTAAGATGAGGAATGAGATGAAAATGTCTGCTCTTGCCATTTCTATTCAACACTGTACTGGAGGTTCTAGCCAGGGCAATTAGGCAAGGAAAAGAAACTCAAGTCATCATATTGGAAAGGAATAATGAAAACTATATCTATTTTCAGATGACATGATCTTGTGTCTAGACAATCCTAAAGAATCTACAAAAAAAATTGTAAGAACTAATAAATGAGTGATGAAAATGTTCTGCAATGAAATAGTGGTGATAGTTGCACAACTTTATGATATGCTAAAAACCAATGAATTCTATACTTTAAAAGGGGTGAATTTTGTAATATGTGACTTATGTCAATAAAAACAAAAAGAAAAAGAATAAAAGACTTAGGAAAAGAACTGAAGAGGATCAGGGAGCAAAGTGGACATAAATACCAGACAGCCTGTGATTCTGAGGAATTGACATCAGCTCCAGGGTTTTCCAGCCATTAGATGTCCCGGGAGCAACAGGGAGGTCATAAGGTGGGCATCATCCAGACTACCTCCGGTTGCCTATCCTAGACTGGTCAGTGTAGACCACCTAGGGCTCACCTCCTAATCTCCGTGGCCGAAAGCAAACTGCCCCTCTGTATTTGTGCGACTCACAGACACACGTCACTGAATGTGCCTATATGACAAATATTTGGATATACATTTTTTCCCCCCTGGATTATAAAGTTTTTAAGTGAAAGGACTATTCTCCAAAGTGTCAATTCAGTGACATGGACTTGGTGCGTATGTCTGTTAAATCATGAAAATCATAAAGTAGGTGCAATTTATCTTCGGTGCTTCCCCCTCCCATGCCCAAACCTCAGGGGCTGCGAGAGTTTCTTTAATCTGCTCATTGGCATGTCTCCGGTGGTCTGAGCATCCTGGATGTGAGGTGACACTGCAGGGGGCGCTCAGTTGAAGCCACTCTGCTCTCCTCCATCTCACAGGGCCATTCTTAGTGCCTTCTTACTTGAGGTGACTCCACCCGACATCATATTGAACATTACAAATGTACTCATTTGTATATGAAGACAAGAGATCTCATTTCTTTTTAACTGTCTGAGTTGAGTTGTGGTTGACTAGTTGACAAAACGATACATTTTGCAAACATTTGATTAAAGTTTAATTAATTTTGATTTTGCAGTTTTCTTATTTTAAAGCCAATTTTTTTCCAGGTTGCAAAAATAATTTTACAGGCTCTTGCAAAGCACTTAAGCCCAAAGCCTTGTGTCACCCGAGGCAGCATTCTGGACAAGAGGCCCGGCTTTGCAGACTTTATCAGGGATCAGACAGGAGGCATTTTGGAGAGCAGGAGGTCCCCTCATAACCCCTAAAATCTCCCCTCCAAGGCTATTCGCTTATGGCACATGTGGTTTAACTGGGCCTGTCTTTAAATGGGAAGCAGCTCCCTGACTCGGCACCACCCCGTTGCCATTCCCAGGGCCCCACGCAGCCCAGCAGTGCCATAGGGGTAGCCTTCCATGGCTCTTGTCATGAGGTCATTCATGGTTCAAGGCCAGTGGGGCTCCGCAAGCCCCATCAGCACACACAGCTGGTGAAGATGGAGAGGAGGGTGAGCCTGCCTGGCTCGTCTCACCTGGAGTCATTCACTCTGGTCCTAGGTTGTCAGTCGTGGACTGAAACCCCCTGGAGTGCCCCCAGAAGGGAGGTGCAAGCGTGCGAACTAAAACACCAAAACATTTACCCTAGGGACCTGTCTGCTCAGGCCCTGTTAGGCAACCCGTCAAAGGCCATTGAGGAAGCGACAGGTGTACCAGGAGTGGAAAACAGGACAAGGGCACCAATTCAGAAGGGGAAGCAGGCTGCCCTGGTGGCTCATCTGAGAACCTCAGAGCCTGCCCTGCCCCCTACGAGGGCCATTCCAGGAGCAGGAATCCTACAGTCTAGTCCTGGCTGCAGACCAACCTGCACCCTCCAGCAGTGACAGCATCTCTGGACCTCAATTTCCCCCTTTTGAAATAAATGAGTCAGAACAGACAATATCTCACAGCTCTGAGTTACATGGGTCTCTGGCTCTATAGGTTTTCTTTGCTTCTTATCTTAAAGTAAAGGACCCCAGACTTTCTCTTAACTCCATTTCTTCATACTGTTACCCTGCCTTCCTCTGCTTCACAGGAAAACTGTCTGTAGGAGTTGTTCAGGTCTCTGTCTCCATTCCCTCCGCTCGTGTACCCTCCTCAGCCCCACCTGAGCTCCCATCCCCACCACGCCGCTGAATATACTTGCCGAAGTCACCAATTACTCTCACGTGCATTTCTCTGTTCTTACCTTCCCTGACAGCTCAGTGGCATCTGATACAGTTAATCACTTCCTCCTTGAAACACAGCCTTCCCTTGGCTTCTCGAATATCACACTCTCCAGGTTTTCCTGCTGCCTCGCTGGACAGTCTGTTTATGCTGATTCCTCCACCTTTTTAGAACTGACTCTACAGGTCGGGGTGCCTGGGGACTCAGTCCTTGGCCCTCTTCTCTTCTTCAGCTCCACTTTCTCTCTGAGTGTCTCACCCAGTCCCATGGCTTTAATACTCACTCAGTGTTAATGCTACTGATGCTGTACCTCCAACTGGCGGAATCCCTCCAGACTCTTTCATCTGAATGTTCAGTCCTTCCCTCCAGATGAATAGCTAACGCTCATCCCAAATTCACACGGCCAAAGGCGAACCCTTGATTTTCTCCCCTAGCTGCTCCACCAGCCCTCCTATCTCAATTACCAACATTACTGTCCACTCTGGTTCACACCAAAGACCTAGATGTCCTTGGTTCCTCTTTCTCCCTCACCCCCACATCCAAACCGTCAGCAAGGCTTCTCATCCTTGAGATGACTCAGAGTTCATCTAGGATCAGTCTGCTTCTCTCAGCCTCTGCTTCTACCCCCGTGGTCCCCTCCCTTCTACCTCTCCCCCGGGCCACTGCAATACCCTCTGTACCAGCTTCCTGCTTCCTCTCTTGCTCCCTCCAACTCATTCTCCTCGCAACCACAAATCACATCAAAGCACTTCTCTGCTGAACAACACCCCCAACATGGTATCCCTTAGCTCCTAGAGTAAATCCACACTCTGTAGCCTGGTTCTCCGTCAGCTACGTGACCCGGCCCGTCTCCAGCTCTGACCTTGCCTTTCACTCGGGCTGAGCCAGTTCCGACCTTTGGGCCCTTGTACTGGCCATTCCCCTGCTTGTCCCATTCTTCCTCTAGAGCTTGACGTGGTGGGCTTTTGCTTTAATGTCACATTCTCTGAGATGCTTTCCCTGACCCTCAAAGGGAAATTGCCTTTCGCATCATCTTAAGTCTCTGCATATTACTCGTCATTACCTGACTTTTTTGTGCTTATCTGTTCACTTACTGTCTGTATCCCCATTACTAGAATATAAGCTCCCAGGAGGCAGAATTTTGTGTGTATCCCTATTCATTGCCATATCCCTAGTGTCTAGATTAGCGCCTGACACCTGGAAGTGAATGAATGACGATCTCTGGGAGTAGAACTTGGAAATCTCTATTTAAAAATCACTCAGCAACTGGGGTTGAAAACTACCATACAAGAGACCTAATGTATTTCCTGGGTAGATTGAAGCAAGAATTTTCATTTCTAAAGATGGTGGAGGGCAATGCTTACCCTAAAGGAATAAATCTCTAATGTTGGAGTTGCAAAGCCTGTGACAAATATTTAAAAGATATAGGTCAGTAGGGCCCTTTGCCCATGTATTCTAGTGGCATAGAAGACTATTGTCTTCACTTCTCTATGTTGCTGGCCCTGCCCTTAGCTCAGCAGCTGGGAGATAAAGTACCTTCTGTCTTCCTTGAAAGGAATCAATAGGAAGAATGAGTACTTGGCTCTCTCCAAAAGGTCAGCTTGACACCTGATTTCTCAGGCTGCTCTCTTGATCCTTCCTCCCCATTAACGGGGGAGCCTTCTCCTGCCGGCCAGGCAACTTTCAAAGAACAAATTTGTAATTTGATTCTGAGAAATATTATGGGGATTAAGATGGTATCTCCGGGTTCATTTTGTTTGGCCCCTTGAAGGATGGAACATGGGTCCAAAGCAAAGGTCAGCATCTCCCAGGGATGAGCATCTGCGTGTGCACATGTGAGCATGGGTACAAGAAAAGGGATGGAGGTAGAGGTGACTGTGAGCAGTGAGATGCTCCACAAATGGGGAGAGTTCTCTCGGCATCCACACATGGCTGATACCTAGCTCAGCGCCTAGCGGCAGGCATGCGGAGGCATGAGTAAGTGTTGGCACATCTGTTCACATGTATGATATACACGTGAGTGTATTTGCATGTGTGCTAGACAGTGCTTTGTCAGGAGTCTGTATTCTAGTAACCATGTGACCCTAAGAAGTCACTTAAATGTCCTTATCTGTAAACTGGGACTGCTAACCAAGCCCTAGGCATCTTACAAGTTTGTTGCTGAGATCAAACCAGGACCCACAGGAGATATTCTTTGTAACTGGAAAGCTCGCAACATCTTGTTTACTGCTGCAGGCAAGCGCAGCCCACCCATGTGCCTAACGGTGCAGGTGGGCTCTTGCACTTGGGCAGGAGACAGCGAGGAGAATATGGGGGAATTCCCATCAGGCCTGCCCCTTTTTTCACTTAATACTGACCATGCATCACTCCAGGCAGGGGGCTTCGGTAAGAATCATTTCAGACATGGAAGCGACAGACCCAACTCCCCACACCTTCCTCTCAGCTCCCTGCGCCCAGATGCCACCACCCTTCTGTACAGCCTTCCAGCACTGCCACCCAAGCCCCTCCCCTCCCGGAGCCTCAGCCTTTCTGTACATGGACACCCCGCTTTAGGAAAACCCGATATACAAAACAGGAGTCCCAAGCACAAGCGAGACAATTAACTCGGGGGACGTGGGCTACCAAGCTGGCGAGCTGGGATCCTCTGGTTTGGAAAACATCTGGGCCCCCAGCCCAGCGCCCCACCCCCATCCCGTACCTCCCACCTCTGGCAAAGCCGCGGGGAGGAGGCGGATTACCTTTTTTCTTTTTTTTTTTTTTTAATGAATAGGACGGGCCGTGGGCGCCTGGCAGGCCCCATCTGTCCGCTGCCCCAACTCAATTTGATTCCCATTCACCCGCCTTTGTTTGCCTCCGTTTTTTTGATCAGCAATCTCGTGGGGGGTGGGAGTGCAAAGGCTTAATGTTCTCAACGGCTTTGCGGAGCGGCGACCCCCTCCCGGTCGCCCGTCCCCGATGCGGCGGAGGCCGGGCATTCCTGGAGGTGAGCGTCCTCGGGCCGCGGCCCCTCCCCGCAGTGCGGAGCCCGGTCTAGCCAGCCCTCGGAGGCGGGCAGAGGGAAGCGGGCGGAGAGCCGGGAGGCAGCTTGCTTGCCGTGTCATGGGACAAGGATAGCTACTGCTCCGGGAGTCGGATTAAAATACACCTCCCGGGGTCCGGTGCCTCTGTAATGGGGCGGGGGCAGGGGAGGTTAGATGGGGGCCCTGGGGCATACTGAGTGTGTGGGAAGTACAAATCTGGAGGTGGCACCCCCACAAGCCATTTTACCCTCTTTTGAATAGAAAAGATAATACAGCAACCCCAATTTTAAAAATTGCCTATAATCCCACAGCCATAGCACTAAAACCATTTTGGTATTTGCAGACCAAGGTCACCATTAGTGACCAGAATTTTTTTTTAAATTGTCATCCAGAGTGAGAAAGGACCTAGGGAACTTCAGAGCTGAGGGGGCTTCAGGAAGTACCACAGCCCATTTTACAGATGGCATGACCAGCCTCTAGACTCCTGGCACAGTGCTGGCCGTTGCAGCTGGGGTCAAGGTTACAGGAGAATGAGAGGGTCGATGAACCCCTGTCCAAGGATTCTAGTAGCCTGTGAAGATTTGGAGGCAAGATATAGCCTCAAAAGGAAAGAAATAGCTACTAGGTTCCTGGGGTGGGGGTGGGGGTGGGGGTGGGGGCGGGGTGGGGAGGGCTCAGACGTACAGTCAGATACAGCAGTAAAAGTTAGCCCAGAGGCCTCTACCTTGTGGGCTGGGCCAGATATAGGTAGGAAGGCACAGATTAAGATTTTCTTGGGATGATAAACAGGACCGTGGAGGCATTGTGGGCAGGGCCCATTTCTGCCCTGCAAGGGGCACTAGAATGTGACTCCGCATCTTTCCTGGTGTGCGACTGTCCGTGGGTTACAGTTGGCATGGGCAACAGCCAACAACTCGAGGCTGGCTGGTTATCCAGCAACTACCTCGCAGCAACCTTGTCTTCAAAGAGTTCATATCTCAAAGAATAACTATAGGATGAGGTAGAAAGTTTTGGCAGCCATAACAGGGGTGCAGGTAATAGACCATCCACGGAGTGGGGAGAGATTACTTCCAGTTGATGGCAATAGGAAGGCTTGGGGAGAAGGATGCCTCTGAGCTGGGTTTAGGGACAGGAGATACAGCCTTGGAGAAGGGAGAAGTGTGATCCACATTTGCAGAGAAGCAAGTCAGAGGAGAAGCTGGAGCTAAGTCAGGTATGTCCTGTGGTAACTGGGGAAAGGTCTGTGATACTGGACCACAGCGGGTGCCCAGAGAATGGGTGAGGTAGCCTGGGGCAGGGCAGAGCACCAGTTGGAGCTGTGATGCCCAACTGGGGGCCGTGGAGCGTCAAGGGAAGGGATATGAGAATTGGCTGCAAGCAGGTTGGGGGTCCATTTGGCTACCCGGCATCATCAGGAGCCTGAAAGGAAAACTGTTTCTGCACATCAAGGCAGCATTTTTCACAGACTTATGGCTATTTGTGACTGATAAATACACCAATGCATTTAAATGCATTATCACATTCTTAGGAGATTTGATCATTCTGAATTTTCTTAGTTGATGGATGCTACTTTCAAGTGGAGTCCTTGAAATGTTTTTACATTAAGAGCTGTCCTACTTGAAAAGGTCCTGGGGGTGTCCTCTGAGCCCTGCCAGTGCTTGGAGGAGGCATGAGAAGGGGCCTTCGTGGGTCCTGCCTTTCGCATGGTTATACCTCCAGGAGACCCGACACTAACAACAGAAAATGTCATGAGACAAATACGACCAGGTGCCAAACCCAATATAATCAGGGGGCTACATGCACACTACAGACAGTGCTATAGAAACTCGGAAGGGAAATCTCTGTGGGTAGGTTAGCAGGACGGGGTTTATGGGCAATACAGGATTTGATTAATCCTTAAAGGACGGGTGGTAATTGGATAGGTAGATGAGTGAACAGCATATGTGCTGCTAGTTAATTATTTATTTGTGTTCATCTGCTTATTTATTTTTCATTTTCAGGAATTAAAAAAAATACTGAAAAGTACAGAGAATAATAGAACAGAGACTGGTGTACCTACCACCAGAATTGATGGTTATTAATATTGTGTCAGATTTCCTTCGTTTTGTTAAGAAAAAGAAATATAATAGTTGGAGTAGAATTGACATCTCTTTTGTCTCGCCCCTATCCCTCTGCTGCCAACCCCCTTTCTGTGCCCCACAACCAAGCCACCCCCATCATGATGGGGTGTGTATCTTCCCCGTCTATTTTAAATGCTTTTGCAAACATGCATGTATCTGTGAACAAATAATAGTAGAGTTTGTGTAGATTTTTGAGTGAATTATAAATAGTATCATTGAACGAATGGCTCTGCAAGTTCGTTTTTGTTTGTTTACTGAATTGTGCTGGAACAGTGGTATTTTTACCTGCAATGTGGCAGTTTAGTTTTTTCCTACAATAAGACTGCCACCGTGCACACTCTCTTTTAGACTACTCCTTGCACACATGTATTACTGGAATACTGGCTTCTAGGGAATGCCTAGTATTAGAGTTATGGTTATACTAGTTTATGTTACTCATTGCAGTTGGTTTAATCAGAGCTAACTTTTTAAAAAATCTGATGAGTATGAAATGGATGATATTTGTGCTTCTATATACACATCTGTTTACGAAGCATATTACATTAAAACATCCCAGTTATACTCAGAGGTGCAAACCCATCGTGGTTTTGCTGAGCTGGAGCAAGTATCAGAAGTACAAACACATTTTCATTTATTAACACTTATAAGAAGAATTTTTAATTGTTGACTTTAGAGAAGGAGGAGAAGGGAAAGGACGATTCTTGAATAAGAAACTGGTCCCTCTGAGCTATGGATAGAAACTGTCAGTTGGACTGTTAATTGTAAACGAATGCATACCGCAGACCAACTTACTTTATGACTCTGGACCTTGATCTATAATATCTATATCTGCATTATATATATTAAGGATTGGCAGTGCTGTCTTTATGTGTCCAGTATCCAATACACACACATACACGCACACACAATATATGAATGTATCATTCGCTGAGAGTGAAGATAGGAGTGTGGCTGAGGCACCCCAGTAGAACCACCATAGCTCAGTTCTTGTGGGCACAATACGTGCAGATAACAGTCCTGGGGCCAGCTCTATGCTCTCCTGAGTTTGGTGACCTGTGGGTGCTAGTCTCTGGTCTACCTCTCATCACATCAGAATTCCACTATTGAAATCCCTTCCTTCTGCATTAGAATTTTCAAAATCACAGAAGGGGTAAGATAATAAACTGTCACCTTCTTTCTGTCCAAATATAACTTATTGCCATTTCCCAATAAAGAAGATGATTTCCATAAAATGGGACACGGGTAATTTTGTGAGCGGGGACAGTGGGCAGAAGAGGGAAGGCAAGAGGTATTTCCAGAGCTGGGTGGCCAGGAGCTGGACAGGCAAGGACATTTCAGGAGGTGCAGAGGTTAGAACGCCCAGGCTGAGGACGGGGTATCGCCTGGTGGCTTGGAGCAGAGGGCTGTGTAGAAGAGTGGCATGTCAGCAAAGGAGACACTGACCCCGCCCCCCCCAACACACACACACACACACACACACACACACACACCACAAATAACTCCAAATCTAAAGGGCATTCCCCTAAAGAGACAAATGTACACCACTGCTCCATGGTCTGCTCATTATTCTAAGTGAAAGAAAAAAATAGCCAGGCGTAGTTTAGATCTCCACTACCCACAGTTCTCTGTGGTGCGCATATAATTTTAAAATAATTAAAACAGCTGGGTGGAAACTTGAATAGCGGTAGAGGGCATATAGATGGTGAGATTGTTATATAAGTTTGCGAGCCACCCATCCTGTCAGAGGGAGACCCTGCCTAACTCATACTTCCTGGTATCTGGAGCACGTTCCTTTCTTTCGACGTATTTCCACATCCATTATCTCAGTTGATCCTCACAATACCCCAGTGAGGTGAGTTGGAAAGATATTGAGGCCCCATTTGGCAGAGGTTAAGTGGCTTTACTGAGGTCATATGCTTTAGCAGCAGGGCCAGCGTAGACCCTGGGCCTCTGGACTAAGACACCTGGGACACCACTGCCACATGCTTGCGCGTGCACTCACACACACGCACAGGCGTGCATACACACACAGTTTGGATTCTGTAGCAATTTCACAAGAGAGCAATGCCTGTGTTCTACAGCTCTGCGATTTCTCCTTTCAAAAAAAATAAAATTTACTTTCCAAGTTGAGCCTTTTTCTTCCCTTTCATGGTGGCCAGGGTCTTTGTGCACCTCCAAACGTCTTCCGTCTGGGGCGAAGGACATTTTAGAATCAAATAATTTTATGAGGCAAAGCTCCCTAATTGCCACCCATTAGCCCACTTCAGAGCTCCAAAATTGGCCTGAACGCTGTGTTACCAATACAAATATGAATGCTATAGCTGCCATTTTTCAGACACCTACCATACGCCAGTCACTCTGCTAGATGAGCTGCCCCCGAGGGTCACTAGCTTGCACAACAGTCCCTCGTGGAAGTGTTGCTTTCCAAGTGCCACGGATAGTCTTCAAGAATTTGCTGACAACCGTCCTGGCCTCCGTCCCTGCTCCCTTCCTCAGCACCAGCCTCAGGAGTTCTCACATGTTCCTCATGCCATCCTGCTTCCTGAGCCCTCCCGGCCTCTTCACTTCTGCTGCACATACCCGAGCTTTCCAACGTCTATTTTTGGTACCAGGAAATGAACATGAACTTAGAAAGCAGTAAGAATACAGTCAGATAAACAGAACCAGGGGCTAAAAACGAGGGGCTGGAGAAACAGACTAATCTCAAGAACCGCCGGGAGACGGTGCACGATGTTCTGGATTGAACAATATGGGCTCTGAATGCCCAGAGAAGGCAAGGTCAGGGCGACTTCAAGGAGGAAGTGGCCTGGAGATGGGCTCTGAGAATGGGAGGATTCCCAGAGACAGAAGGGGGAAGAGGGGAGGCCACCAGGCACACAGCCTGCCTCTCCCTGTTTTCCCTCTCTCTGCTTCTAACCCTGAAACCCTCAAGACCACCAGTCGCATAGGGGCCTCGGGGCCAGAGGCAGACCCTCTGGCATCCTCCTCCTGCAGGCCTCCGTGCTCGCATCTCCTGGATCAACTGCCTCCTCACTCCCCCTGCAGAGATGAGAAATTCAAAGCGGGCCACTCTTTCTGTCTCCCTTCTCTCTCTCTTTCCTTTCAAACGCCAGAGAGAGAAGGGAGATTGGGCGGGGGTGAGGGAGGGGGGAGGCTGCAGCAAGGGGGCTTCCTGCAAAGCCCAGGCTGACTGGCTCGGAGAAGAATAAATGACTCTGGTCGCCGCGCCGCCGGTGTTACACAACTTGTCTGTGTTGGCTTGAGACCTCCGTGATCCCCCTCTAATTGAAATCGCTTTCCCCTGACCTCCGCCTTAAGCCGGGAGCTTGTTGCTCTCTCAGCCAACAAAGGGGGCGCGGAGGTCGCAGGAAATCCTGGCTGGGCAGCCGAGCCGCGCGCTCGCGGCATCCGTCTTCCCGGCGGCTCGCGCCCTCGCCGGCTGGGGCGCCCGGGCGGAGCGGGCAGGGGGCTCGGGCCCCGCTCCGGGAAGGCCGCCCCGGCGGGGTCGCGAGCTGCAGAGGAGGCTCGCGGCGGGGCTGGGACTGCCCTCTAGGGGGCCTTTTGGGTATCTTGTGGGGACCTGTTGATCGACCCTACAATTGGGGGTGCCTCTGCGCCTTTGGTGGGGAGAAGGCTAGGACGCTGGACATCCTGCCATGTGTGGGACGAGCCCACATTTGCCTTGCACGACCCGCCAAAGATGAACAACCTGCTTATCACGATCGGAGGCTAGACTCGGTTTCACACATAAATCAAAGTAGTTTTGCACCGTTATAATATACTGTGGTGTTCCCAAGAAAGCAGCTGCCTCGTAAATCAAAGGAAATAGAACTCTTTTTCCGGTTCATCTCGTTAAGAGTTGTCTACCATTTAGGCACATTATAATGCTTGAACAATGGCAATATAACATATCTACATCAAAATATCTGTCTATATCTATATGTGTGATGTGTGTGTATATATACACACAGAGACATATATGGATATATATGCGTGTATATGTATACACACACACACCCCAAATATACTCTTTAACCATTATTTCAAATTTCAAGTATAAAGAAGTTCCAATAGTATTCAGTTGAATATCATCTAGTCTTAAATACAAACTAATTTATTATGAATAGGTGCAAGACTCACTGTCTTCTGGTGTAGATATGCCTGAATTTTTATACAGAAATGCACATTATTTGAGTATCAATTACTTCAATTTTATTTCTCTTTATAATTATACTAAGAAATTGCATTCATTTTTTGAAAGAAGTTTGGGGTCTTTTAGAGCTGAGAACCACTGTCATTACTGTTTTGGGTCTTAATTTCCTCCTCAAAGGAAAGAAAAGTGGGGACAATAATGGCATGTTAAAAACAGCAAAAATATCACACAAATAATATGTGTAGAGCACAGAGCCTGGGATACTGTTGCTGAGAAAGCATTTCTGATTAAGGCCCGTAAGAGGCCCAGAGACAGAACGTATAGGCAGCGAGCCTGGGAGAGGGGAGGAGACCTCGTGGGTTGGGAAGGGGGGAGCGTAACTGAGCAGGGTTGAAAGACCGCAGGCCGCTGTGGTTTTCCCAGTGAGTTATACGCAATGCATGGAGATATTTTTTTTCTCTTTTAAATTATCAAGCAGTTAATAAAAAGAGAGAAAAAACCTTCCTTAAGCACTTATTGATGACCTACTATGTGCCAACACTCTGTCATAGGATCTGCAAATCACGCTTTCTTTAATTCTTTCCTCAACCCAGTGAGGTAGGTATTATTACACCAGCTTCAGAGATGAAGATCCTGGGGTTCACTTAGGAAGCAAAGTTTAAACCAAATCTGTTTGACCCCCAAGTAACTATGATGTACTGTCCTTAAAAACCTGCCAGTGAGCTTCTTTTTATTTTTACAGACTGGTGGTTTAAGTAAGGTCTTCTGTCTTAGTCAGAAAGTGGGGTCTATGATACCTGGCTGAGTCTAACTCCTAGATGTTAAAGGCTACACAAACGGAAACTCATAGAATTGAAACAATAGGGAGACAATTATATACTTTTTTTCTTTTTTGAGGATGATTGGCCCTGAGTTAACATCTGTGCCCATCTTCCTCTATTTTATATGTGGGATGCCTGCCACAACATGGCTTGATAAGCAGTGCATGGGTCCGCCGCCAGGATCCGAACCTGTGAACTCAGCTCCACCAAAGCAGAGCATGCGAACTTAACCGCTGCACCACTGGGCAGCCCCAACATTTATATACTTTGGAAAGAAATAAAACAATATTTATATACATGGAAAACATACCACCTTCTTGGACAGGAAGGCTTAATATCATAAAAATTTCAATTCTTTCCAAAATTACTGTATAAATGTAAAGAAATTCTAATTGGAATTCAAATGGATTTTTATTGTATTAAATTATCTAAAAATTGGTATGAAAAGTAAATGTCTGAAAAAGTCTCCCAAAATTTTTTAAAGAATAGTTGGAGGAAGAAAACTTGATTTCTTACCAGATATAAAAACATATATAAAGAATGGGACTGACATAGGAGTAGAATGAAAAACCTGGAAATAGATCCCAGTGAAAAAAGGTAGTCTGTTTAATAAATGGTGCTGATAATCTACCTCACATCATATTAAAAAAATTCCACCTGAATGAAAGGCTTAAAAAAATAATAAAACCATAAACTTATTACAAGAAAATTCAGGGGAGATATATATATCTCCCAAGGGCAGTAGTTGAGGGAGAGGGTAGCGTGGAATAGAAAAAAATTGTTAACCAAGTCAGGAAATTTAAACACCATAAAAAAAATAGATAGGCATATTTGACTCTGTAAAGATTAATATAATGTTAGTATGGTGAAAGATGTCATAAACAAAGGCAAATAATCTGTTGGAGAATGTATTTTTAACATAAATGATTGATAAAATGTTAATATCTAAACTATATGAAAAGTTTCTGACAAATGAATAAAAATCAGACAAATAATAAATAGGAAAAATGGGCAAAGGAGATGAAGAGACAGTTCAGAGAAGATCAAATTCAAGTACTGGTAAACATGCGAAAAGATATTTAACTTTTCTTGTAGTCAGACAAATACAACGGAAACTAACAATGAGATAGCATTTCTATTACAAGACTAATAAAAATTAACACTCCTACCACTGATACAAACGTTGGGGGAAGGATCCTCTTATTTATCGTTCAGGGAAATGTGAGTCATTAGTGAGTCGTTCTGTGTTTTTAGAAACAATTGGGCAAGGATTTTTTAAACGTAAGTACACATATCCTTCCATCTAGCATCCTACTCGTGGGAATCTATCCTTTAAAAACAAAATTCTGATAAGAAAAGATACTTGCTCAAGGTCAAAGACACTCACATCAGCATTGTTTGCAACTACGCACATTTGGAAACAAAATTAATGTTCATGAGTAGAGGAATAGTTGACTAAATGGTGGGCCATTTGTTCCATGGAATATTGCACAGCTCGTAGAAAAGATTGCATTGGATATCATTTCTCATTGACTTGGAGGGATTATCATGATATATTTTTAAGCAAAGAAAGCAAATAGAGACAAGGGTATATGATATGACCCATTTTTGTAATTATGACCTCATAAAGTATGTACATATATTTATTATGTAAATGACTGTATGAGTATAAAGAATGCTATGGGAAGATTCAAAACAGGTTGATACTAGTAAACATGGGAGAGGAATGGAGGTGGGGGAAAGATGTGGTGTGTGTGTCCAGGGAATCAGAGAGGTTAAAGAAAACATACAAAGTATAAAAGAATGTGGACTTTGTTAAAATCAACATGAGTGATATGACCCAATTTATGTAAAATTGTATGTGTATGTGTTTGTGGGAGAGAGAGGTGTCTTGTACTATCAAGTGTCAAGACTCAAGACTTATGAAGCTACAGAAACTAACACAATATGATATCTGTGCAAAGAAAGATGAATAGCCCAATGGAGTTGAGTAGAATGCCCAGAAACAGGTTCACACATATGCGGAAACTTCATTTATGACAAAGGTGGACTTCAGAGCAGTGGGAGAAGGAAGTCTTTTCAATAAATAATACTAAGTCTATTGGATATCTCACACCATACAGAAAAGTGAATTCCAAGTGGCTCATGCCTGTCAATAGGAAAAGTAAATAAATAAAGCTCCTAGAAGAAAATATAAGAGAATATTTTTCTCAGCCTTGGGTGAGATCGGCAAAAATTTCTTAAACGTGATATAAATCCCACTAATCATAAAGGAAAAAATTGCTCCATTGGGCTACATTGAAATTAAGAAGTTCAGTTCATCAAAAGAAATTTTTGAAAGTGCAAACAAGCCACAAAGTGGGAGGAGATTTACAACAGATAAAAAAATAGCAAAGAACTCAAAACCAGAATGCACAAAGAACTCCTACAAATCAGCAAGCAAAGACCAAAAATCCAATAGAAAAACAGCAACAGGCTTGAATGGGTATTTTACAAAAGAGGATATAGAAATGGCAAATAGACATATGAAAAGATGTTCACTCTTATCAGTCATCAAAAAACTTCATGATGAGCTGTATATACTCCTTGAATGGGTAAAGCGAGAAGTGGTGGGAGTTCTCGAAAACTGTTAGTGAGTGTACAAATTGATACAATCACTTTGGAAAACTGTCTGATAAAGTTGAATGTACATATACATGATGATGGAGCAATTCTATTTCCAGATGTTCACTTAACAGAAATGTGGGCCCAAGTGCAATAAAAGTCATGTGCAAAAGTGTTTGTAGCAGCAATTTGTAATAGTCCCAAGTCAAAAACACAAAATGCCCATCAACAGCAGAATAGATAGGTAAATAATAGTATATTGTTAGAACGGAATATTTACAGGAGGAGTGCAATCAACAAACCACAGCTGTATACCACCACATGGATGAATCCCCAAGTATCGTGTTGAACAAGAACAGCTAAACACAAAGAAACATACTGAGTTTTTTCGTTTATATAAAGGTCAGCAAGCACTAACTTACGGTCTTAAAAGGCAGGACGGTAATGATCATTGAGGAGCAGGGCGGGGAGAGTGACTGGGAGGTGGCGCGAGGACTTCTGGAGAGCTGGTCGCATGCTCTTAGTGGTGGATGCACTAGTTTTCATTTTGTAAAAATTCATTGAGTTGCACAGTGATGATCTGTGTGTTTTTCCGTATTTGTGTTACGCTTCAATAGACAGATAAAAACAATTTTAATAGTAATTACCCTAGAGTGATGGGATTTCAGATAATTTTTACTTTCCTATAATTTTCTCTATTCTTTGAACTATTTACAATGTATGTGTATTGCTCACATGATCCATGAAACCATAAAGCTGTTTAAATTGTGAAAACAGATATTCAAACCAGTTTCTGAAATGCAAATATGTTCGTTTAATTAATGAATGAAAGCTACACGCTCTTGCACAAAGTTTTAAGAAAAGATCATGAATTGCCATGTGCACATTTTTCTTCCCTGCTTGGTTGTTAAATCCACATTGATTCTGAGAGATCACACTCCCTGCCCTGCCACAGGTGGGCTCTGCAGCACCCAGGCTCTGCCATACAAGCACAGGGCCAGGTGAGATGGAAAGAGCCTGGGCAGTGAACCAAGAGAACTTGACTCAAGTGCCAGCCCTTCCAGATACTTCCAGCGGTGTGACCTCACCATAGTTACTTCATCTTTCGGCCAACAACATTCCAATTTAATCATTTCTAAGGGCCTTTCCAAATCAGAAATTCTGTGACTCCTTGTCTAAGTAATAAGGAGTAGATTTGAGATTATTGGTGCCAAGCGCATTGGGCAACACCAACATCTATTCAACATCTACTATATGACAGGCGCCAGAGTAGGCACCAAGGCTACACCAGGAAATTCGATACACAAGAGCCCCACCTACAGGGAGCTTACATTTTAGAGTAGGAGACAGGCAACAAACAATAACTGAATAATTAAATACCAGGTTGAGAACTTGTCCTTCTGTGCTAAATCCTTGCTGAGAGGAGAGAGAATTCCTTTTGCATTCTTGTGTTCTCCACAATGCTCAGCAAAGGACCAAGAGGGCAAGATGAGGACCAAAAATTGTCCATTGGATTTGGCAGCAGAGAGGTAAAACCGGGGACCTGGACAAGAGCAGTTTCAGGGAGATGTGAAGACAGAAGCCAAGTGAATGCATGTTAGAAAGAAAGGGAGGTGAGGAAGTGGAGATGGTCTCCATAGATAATTCAGAAATTTTTGCTGGAAAGGGAGGCAGAGAGCGCAGGTGGCAGTGGGAGAGTGAAGAAGATTAAAAGAGTAGATTTTATTTAGGGACAAAATTGGAATACGATAGTGCGTTGATGTTTTGATGGGAATGATCCGAGAGAGGAGACATGGTGATGTCTTTGCAAGAGCAAAGTCCTGAGCAGGAGACAAGGAATTGAATGCAGCACACAAATAGAGGATCAGTTTTAACAGGGAAGGGCAGCTCTTCATGAACAGAGGACAGAAGAGACAGAGAGATGGTTCTGGCGCAGGTCAGACTGAAGATCTGGTGGAGGAAAGATGAGGGAGTTGCCATCCTCTGCTTCTCTTTTCTCATGAAATATGGGGAGAGTTGATCTACTGAGAAGTGACACAGGATATTTGAGGAGAGAGGAGAGTCATCTACAAGCATGAGTAAGTGTACTCAAAGAGAAATCGAAACCTGGGCAGTGTTGAGTTGAAGTTTGTGATCATAAAGTCTCAGTAGATACTATAATGAACTTGGATGCCACCATTTTCTCCTCTGAGAAATGGGGCTAGTAAGACCTAGGCCCTCCTGGTACCTTCCGACTCTATGAATAGCCCCTGGGTCCTTTCTGAAAAATACTGAAACCCATGATCTTAGTCTGTCTGGTATAAATAGACCTTGTCACTAAGAAAGAGCTTGGGAGACTATCAGGTCCAGTCCCATTGGGCAAAATGTCAGTGAAACCTCAGATGAGTTGTGTGGAGTCTATCATCCACCCATCTGTCCATCCATCCATCCATTCATACCTTCCATTCAATGCCCCTCTTCTCTGTGTCATGCATTGGGTGCTAGAAGAACATCATTCTCGTTATTTTGTGACAAGTTATTTGGCAATTTAGTGAGTAAATTTGTTCAACAAGTGTTTGTTGAGCATCAACTATTTTGACCTGAGCCTTTTGCTAAGCATTGTGGAGAACACAAGAATGCAAAAGGAATTCTCTCTACTCTCAAGGAGTTTACCATCTGGACAGGCAGACCATCCAGGGTCACACTGGAATAATCCGATGTAGAAAATGTGTTAAATCGTGATCAGAGGGTAGGAGCTCTAAGGAGGGAGCTCAGAGAAGGAAAATCTGGATACACAAGGACATTTCTGGGAGGGTGGGAGGATTTGAGCTGGGCCTGATCATCTCAGCTCTCCTCTCCAGCGAGGGAAAAAAAAGACCCCAAACTTGAAGAAATAGTGCAGTATTAGAGTGCAGTCATAAACATAAAACATTAACATGTAATTCCCTTATGCTTTTGAAAAATTACTTCATAAACGCAAAGTAAAATATTTTTCCCTTTTTATTACCTGACAATTACATATTAAGAATTTCTTTTTATGTTTAAAAACATATGCAAGCCGGGGAAGGCAGACGCCAAAATGTAATTGCTTTCCTTCTATAAGAATCAGATGTCATTTTCTTCCAACTCAACTCTGAAAAGAGATAGGAAAAAGCAAATTGTTGTATACATTAAATTTGGAAACATCTGATAGCTTTCCTCAATTAAACTATTTAAATGGAAAAAGATTGCTGTACAGCTCTATCATATCCCACTGAATAAAACCTCAGCTGAGGCAAATTGGCAGTGGCAGGTACCAAATGCATCGGCAATAATGAGATTGGACAACCCCGTGGAGGTCATTGGTAATTGTTATTATATGCAATATTGCACTGTCAGAAAAAGAAAAAAAAACAGATTGGGAGCCAGCAGAGCCATTGCTGGGAATCTTATGGGAGCGTCTGTGGCCACCTAGACAGGGTGACTTGAGGGGTGTCAGGAAACCTGAACCCCTAGAGTGGTGAGGCTACCCTTGGTCGAGGGCTCTTTCATGGCCTGCTATGCACTCTTAGCATGTGGGGGGCGAACCGCCATGCGTCTTGTCACCCAGCTGAGAGCAGATTCTCAGGGGGTGGCACTGGGGCACAGAATGGGGGCAGGGGCGAGGTCGGAGAGAAGGCTGACTCTGAGTGAGACAGAAGTAAAGACAGGGTTTGTGTATTTGTGATTTTTCTTGGGGATGGCCTTGATTCAAGGCATTGAAAATTTCCTATTTTCCTTGCACCTCAACAGATGTGGAGAAGGGGAAGGAATCGTATTCTTTTGCCCTCCAGGATTTCAGATCTCCATCTTAAAGTTCCAAACTTGAGGATGAAGGAGTAGAAGATGGTTTGGGCTGCCCAGGACCTAAGCAAGCCTGCCTGCCTGCATGCAACCTCTCCTGAGGTCCGGGCACTGAGCCCGGCTCTGGGCACCGTCTGGATTAAGATGGTCAAAATCAGTTAGTGCACAGTCCAGTGCAGGTGACAGACATTTGCCAGCTGGTCTGATGCAGTGATGGATACACGGAAATGTATTTGACTGCCGTTTAACCCCTTAGGAGACAGGCTCATTTCTAACATGCTGCAGCAGGCCATGCATCTGTGCCCACTGCAGCGTCTTGTCCTCTAGATTCAATCATGAGTCACTTTGAAACAGGACAAGCCACCATTTTCATGGACCAGAAGCCTCAAAATGACTGTGATGCTGCCTGAGGGCTCTTTCTATATCACTCAAGGTTTCTAGCATGCTCAAGAGCTGTGGTACCATATTAAAGAGGGAAGGAGGGAGGACCACGAACAGTCTAGGCCTCCGACAGCAAGAAGCCCAATGACCATAGTTAGAGTAAATCCATCAGAATCAGGCCTCCTGCTCTCAGGGATGTCTTGGAGAGTGTTCTTTTGTGCTGAGTAGGCTTCCTGAATTTGTCCAAAGAAAGCAACAAGTAGGACCCTAAATAACTATATTATGAGGAAAAAAGCTAAAGAGAAGGTCAGACACCAGGAGGAACACAGCTTTCTGAGCTGTGGGGTTCTCAGATGTTGTCTGATCCAGTATCCCATTCCATGAGGAGACCCCAACAAGGCAGGGCTTTTCAGAGCTGGCCGTGCTAGGAAACTTCCTAGAGAACTTAGTGCAAAATACAGAGTTTTCCAGGCCACACATTTTGTCTAAGTCAGAATTTCTAGGGATAGAGTCCAGAGAGCTGTATTTCTAACAAGTTTTCTGAAGAATTCTGGAGCAGCTACTCCATGAACTGGACCTATATATGGGAAATACCTGACCGTCTTCACTGGGAAAATTCTCAAAACGGGGAGCTCATATCTTATGAAGCAGCATGTTCTACTTAGCTATTTTTAATTGTCAAGAATTTCTTTATACCGAGCTAATGTCTGGTTCTGTGTCAATTCTACCCAAGGTTTAGCTTTTATCCACTTGATCGGAAAGGCTATGTGGATTTAATAACTCAATTGTCTACCTCTTCTTCAAATGAGTGCTCAGCAGCATGTCCCAACAGAAAAGTTCATTTCCACTGAGCTGATGGCCCAGTGTGAGAACCTGGATGTGCTCCAAGGCAGGCACTGTGTTCACATACATTCATTTGGATGAAAAGATTTCATTTGTTCATTCTCTTTGAGTACATCTTCCCTGCCCTGAGAACCGGCGATACAGAGGAATCAGATAACAGATTCCACCTTCGTGGAACTGCCAGCCCAGGAGAGAAGCCATGCACATATGTGATGCTTGTCCTCCCTCCAGAGTGATCTGGGTAAAGGACCAGGGAGGAAGATTCAGAGGGAGTGGAGCTGATCCGGGGCAGCTTCCTGGAAGAGGCAGTATTTGAGCTGGACTTGCTGGCTGATTACAAGTTGGAAATAAAGAGGTGGTAGTGTGTGTGGAGGGAGCCAGGGGAAGCAGGAGCCTTATAGGAAGGGCAAGGAG
This sequence comes from Equus caballus, assembly GCF_041296265.1. Taxonomy (NCBI): domain Eukaryota; kingdom Metazoa; phylum Chordata; class Mammalia; order Perissodactyla; family Equidae; genus Equus; species Equus caballus. Next base: position 74,773,449 of record NC_091691.1, read on the forward strand.
TACAGCAGGCAGTACAGGATGGCAAAGAGAGGAGCATCCTGAGATGCCCAGTTTAGTCCTCTTGGTGAGGAAGTAAACCCCTCCTCTGTCCTCTACAGTGAGTTCTAGATGTTAGGCCTGGGGAACTGCGCCTGGGGCAGCCTTTTACCCATAAACAGGCACCACTACCTCAGCTTTAAAGTCAGTTGAACGCTGTGTGAGCCAGAAGAGATTTCCTTAGTAATGCACCTGCCTAGTCCTCCTTAATATTCATTCAATGTGGAGCCACAGGGCACCTCCACTGTGCCACGCCTGCACTTAGGAGCAAGAGCAGGAGCCTGCGCTGGGCAGTTCACCTTGCCTTGGGTCACACAGCCATGCAGCCAGTCGGCAGGCCTTTACTGGGCATCTGTTCTGTTGCCGGCAGTGAACAGGTCCTGGTTCTTGCTTATGACATCACTGATTGACTAAAGGAGAAAGGGAATTTTCTGGAAAGATAACAGGCAGCTCACAGGGCTCAAGCACGGAGAAATGGGTAGGGAGTAAAGGGAAGCACAACACAGCCGAGATCAAATGGGCAGAACAGTCTGCTGAGGACTGTCAGAGAAGACATCATTCACAACGCTTGTTGAAGATGGTCAGGAGGACTTGACTGGGGACAATGGCGATAGGTATAGGACAGTGATCTGCTCAGAGACTAGCCTCTTTGCCTTCCAGTTTGCACCGCAAGCTCTTGTTCCCAGGTTTTCCTGTTTCCCAGCTCTGCACAACCATCTTTCCTCCCGGAAAGAGGCCTTCTGTGGAATTCCTGAACCGGCTAGAGACACTTGGCTCTCCGCAGACTGTGAGCTTCTTGTCCTCAGTCCTAACGTTTGGTTCATTTAATTAAGGGCTGCAGACCTTGTGAACACCTCTCAGCTATCAAAGGGCATTTGCAACAACTCACAAACACGATGAACTTTGGTCTCAAAGATAAAAAGAAAGTAGTATAATATAGTATTTCACTGTTTATAACCATCGTTAACAACGCAGGCAATTAAGGCAAATGCTGAATGAACAACACAAACCCAGGCTTTGCTGCCCTTGTCTGGCCTCTGCGGGTGACCACACAGGGCTTTAGACCAGTGGGTCTCCAGGGAGAAGGCCACCTTAAAATGTCTAGGGGATGTGTGGTTTGAAAATGAAGACTTAAGACTATGATATAATTTTATTTGGCAGATATTCTTAAAACCTAATTTTTAAAAGTGGAAACTACAGAAATTAAAGCTTGAGAAGAATCTTTCAGGGTGATGGGAAATTGCTGAAGATGGAGATTCTCAAGGTAGAGAAGATGCCCCTCCCCTGGGGACCTTAAGATAATCTGTGGAGGAGGTGTGAGAATGTTAAACTATCAAAGGGGAACATGGATTAAGAAAAGATTGAAAAACTTTGCTGTGCCAACATCTTAATCTCACATTGTGCTTGGACATGGGGGCCTCGCCCATGTGGGTTGCCACAGGAACCCTTTTTAGAAGAAATGACTTTTTTTTAAGGTATGATTTTTGGTGAGGAAGATTGGCCCTGAGTTAATATCTGTTGTCAGTCTTCCTCTTTTTTTTTTCTCCCAAAAGCCCCAGTACAGAGTTGGACATTATAGGTGTAAGTTGTTCTGGCTCCTCTGTGTGGGACGCCTCCACAGCATGGCTTGATGAGCAGTGTTAGGTCAGTACCAAGGATCTGAACCGGCGAACCTGGGCCTGTCCAAGCAGAGTGCACAAACTTAACCACTTGGCCATGGGCCAGCCCCAGAAATGGTCTTTTAGTAGACACATTTTATATAGCCTGTCTGCCTGCCTGCCTGCCTTCCTTCCTTTTTACTCATTTCTGCTCCGACCTCATTCCAAAAAGGATGTGAGATGGATAAATCCCTTTGGATAATTTCTGAGAGGCACTGGGATGTATCCACACCTAGTTAACAAATTCCTTTTTACTGTGTGTCAGTGGTTGAACTGGCTTCGAAGAGTACAGAAGGAATAGGACAAAGTATCTGCCCTCAGGGAGGACAATTAGCCAAAACAGGACTGAAGCCAGAAGAGCAGCCCCATACCACCAGCTAGAACACAATGTGCACTAAGTGATATGGATCTTATCCATCAGGATGCTTTTGGGTGCAAATAACGGAAAATTCAACTCAAAATGGAGATTTGTAATCTCCCATAACAGGAAGTCCTGACGTAGTGTGGACTTGCTTCTGTGCTCTCCTCTCGGCCCCCCTCTCATCTGCCAGGCTGGGGTCTCTCCTCAGGCTGGCAGCAGGCCAGCTATAGCAGTTCAGGGCATCACTTCCCGACAACCTCCAGGTAAGATGCCATCTCTGCATGTGAGGCGCCTCTGTTTACCAGTGAGGGAGCCTTCCTAAGCCGAAGTTCCTAAGCACAGCTCATGGCCTGACGGGGGGATGTAGGGTCCTACATTCCTTCTCAAATCAGCTTCTTACCGAAGCGAGTGCAATCACTAGGACTAGCTTAGAACAATCAAGGTTTGCCTCTGAGTTACATGGGGAGTGGCCACCTGCCCAGAGAAGGCAGAGAATGGGAAAGAAATGCTGGAAGGTATCCAGCAATAAGCTTTCCAGGAACCCACAGAGCAGGAGGATGGAATTCTCCCTGGCAGGCTCAATACGTGAGGGGGTCTGGTTTGACCTTGCCCATGATGGCCTGTTCTGACTTCTTTTTTTAAGTAGAGAATAGTAAGGGTGTTGTAAGTGGAGGAAATAGCACAAACGAGCCCATTCACTGCTACTCTACACAGATCCTGTGGCTGTAACACGGGTATGCGGTTGGTGGGACTGGTGAGGAGAAACTAGAATGATGGATCGAGGCAAGTGGTTAAAAGTCTGGAAAGATCTGGCGATGAGCAGCCTTTATTCCAATTCAGAGCTTCTGACAAAGCAAGGTGTAATTGGACTGCTTTCCCACGCAGTCAATGGAGGCATTCTTGTACAAAGATCAGGTCCAGAAAATGTTTCAGAATGCTGTGGCCAAGAATCCATCCTTGGCGGCTGCTGGAGGGACATGGCCAGCCTCAGAGGCCATCACATCTTTGGCAAGAGTATTGAATCTGCTGGTTTATCCAAATGTTTAAGAGCACAGATCCTGGAGGCAGACTGCCTGCGCACACAGGCTGTCTTTGCTTTCTGCCACTCCCCAGCTGAGCAGTGCTGCCTCAGTTCCCTCATCTGTAAAATGGGGATAATAGTAATGGTGCATGCTCCATAGTGCTAAATAAGTTATTCGTGTAAAGCACTTACAGAATGCCTGGCACATGGTGAGCCTTCCATAGTTGTTAGCTATTACTATTGTTAAGCGCTGAGAAGGGAAGTAGAGCTGCCTTAGCATGATGATTCTCATGGGGGGAACAAGTGGAAGGTTTCATTTTGTGTGTTTTTTCTCCCACAAATGGTAGCTGACAATTGCCTCTGAATAGAAGGCAGGGGGTTGGTGAAGGGTATCCAAGGCTCCGACTATCTGAAAATTAGCCCATGTGTCATCTTTGGCTCAATTGCCAAATGACACTCACATACCTTTCTTTTACCTATAAAGTTGAGTTCACACTCTACAGAGCTACTCATATTGGTGATGCTTATTAGTAGTGGTTAAAGCTGTGATGCCTACATTATTAAATACCAACTCTAAAGAGTACTCAGTATAAAGAATAAAGACCTGTTAACCAAGATTAAGGTAAAAGAGTTGCAAATTTTCACCCAACCCAAGCAAGTCTTCCATTCTCCCTCTTTCCTACCCTTTCAGATCCTCTCCCTTTTCCAGGCACTACAAAACCCCTAACGTTTGCTTGCAAAGTCACATCTGTGTAAGGCTTATCGAAATTTGAAGTTCTTATGCAACCAGCATACACAGCCGACAGGATGGGATATATAGCGCAGATTCTAAAGAAACTGACACCTGGATGCAATTTGGAACTTTCTTATTAATATTTATTTTCTTAATTTTTAATTAGGAAAAAATTTTAATGTATAAAATATTAAGAGAATAGTACAATAAATACCTGTCTGACCTACACTCAGAGTCAAGGATTATTAACAAGTTACTATATTTTTCTCTCTCTCTCTCTCAGAATCATTTGAAAGCAACTCCCAGACATGTTGACACTTTAAATACTTCAGCCTATATCTCCTAAGAACGAGGACATTCTCCCACTTAATCAGGAAATCATTATCATGCCTAAGAAAATTAGCAATTCCCTAGTAGCATCTAAACCAGGGCTTATCCAAATTTCTCTCTTTTTGGAACTATAATCCAATTAAAGTTCTAGTACTATTTTTTAAATACATGGAAGTGAGTGTGTGTGCGTTGTGTGTGTGTGTGTTGTGTGTGTGTTAAGAGAGAAATGCGGGGAATCATCTTTGAGCAAAATGAACCAAGATGTACCAGGAAAACTATGTTTCATTTTTTTTCTCCAGTGCATTTGAAGAAATAAGAGTTAAGCACCAGAAATTATTGAGTGGAACAGATCTTGGCTAAGGAGGCTAAAGATACTAACGGTTCTGTTCCTCTTGATAGATTGATTCAGGTGTCCTCTCTCCTATCTTCTTGGAAGAGCTCTCTCTGAAAGGGAACAGGCACAAAAGTTCTTTCTCTTCTCAAAAGGTTAAGCCTTAATCTTCTGTTTTCGTCTCCAAGCCTGCAGCTGATGCACAAAGAAAGGTGTAATTACAATGTGATGTACGCTGATCGCAGGGGCCTGGAAATTCTGAACTGCTCACTCTGCTCAGAATACATTTCAATTTGGACCTGTGAATTTTACATTGAAATGAGTCTTTTCTTTAAAACCCTAGAGAAAAGAGCCCCTGCACAGCAGCATTAACAAATTGCTTTGCAAATCTAGACTAAAGGGAGCATTCAATTTGAGGAGATCGAATCAACCTTGGGCCCCAAAGCCCAAAACCTGGGCCCAGCCAGCCAGAGTTGCTCTGGGATGGATGTGGCCATGGATTTGGTCTTGCTTTAGTCAGTACCACCCTTCCTAGGCCTCTCTATGGGCTGACTCCTTCAGGGCCTTTCCAGAAGCTTCCACGTCTCTGCCCAAGGTTTGGGAGGTTTAGGGCTAGTGAGTTGCTGAGGCTGGAAGCCGCCTGGTAAATGGCCATTGCTCAGGTGCACAGTTACCTCCATGAGAAGGACCCAGAGAAGCAAAGATTGGGCAAGTTCCAGCTGGCGTGACTGTAGAGTACATTTTTGCTTCTATCTCTTCATTTTACAGAGCAGGACACTGAGACTAGGGTGAGGATATAGTGGCTTGTCCAAGGGTCCCCAACTGGTCATTGCAATCATCAGAATAGTAATGTTTGTGGAGCGCCAACAATCTGCCAGGCACCATACCAATCACTTTATATTTTCTCGTGTAAGGCTCCTGGCCATCCTCTGTGATAAGAGTTTTTCCAAATTTCTCACTTTTATAGATAAGGAAACTGAAGCACAGTGAGGTTTAGCGGCCTGAGGTCATGCAGCTGGGGTTTGCACCTGGACGTGCTCACTCAAGATTCTTCATTGATAACCAGCACTCTCAACTTTTGGACCGTGCTGTCTGCCCACCCCGCTGCAGTGCCTGCCTCTGAGTTGTCCTAGTCACACTCACCCCAGGCCTTGCCTTGTCTCTCCCATAAGAGACAGATTCATCCTAACCCGCCAGCCTGCAGAATCTCCTGCCCTAGCGTCCATGCCCTGGGCAGAGGCAAGCCCCCAGAGCAACCCCTAGTAGGAGGAGGGCTGAATCTTAACCGTGGGTAAGGTGTGTCCTGGCCCCTGACCTGACCTGTCTTCTTTTCTTTGAGGCTAAGCCAAGGAAATTCACGCTGTGCTGATTGTCTTGTGTTTGCCTTGTTCCTCAACATTTAGCAGCTCTGCGCCTCACCCTCCACACCGCCACTCACATCTCCTACTCCTGTTCTGAGGGAGGACTGGCAAGACCAAGAACAAGAGTCTGTGGACTCTATGACTCTTGTCTTCTATTTTATCCCGTACTCATTTGTAGGAGGAAACACTAAGGCCTAGTGAGGTCCAAAGAGCTACAGGAGACAAGATGCCCAAGGTTCCCACCAGCCTTGCATCTGTCTCTTAGAGTCAGGTGGCCAAACACGACCACGACCACACCAGTTGTCCCCAGGGGCATCCTAGCAGGAGGGGCCTTGGCTCTGAGGGTTGGGGGGGCATCATCAGGCTTCTCCCACCGCCCTGAGCACAGCTTCCCTAGAGCAGTGGAGATCAATTGGCCCCAAATAAGCATCCAGAGCTGCCGTAAACCCTGTCCCCAGGGCCCTTGCCATGGAGCCTGGGGCAGCTTGGGGACCCGGATTAAAACGATACGTTTTCAATTTGGCCTTAAACGAATTCACCAAATCGGCATCTTTGATGTCAAGTGGAAGTGAATTCCACAAATCTCAATTTATTTTATGGGGAAGAGTTATTGATTTTTTTTTTTATCGTCTGCTTCTCCTTCTTCTCCCCTCCCAGCTGCCAACCCCCTTCCACCTGGATTGAATTGTTTGATTTAAGAGCGGCAGTTCAGAAAGAAGAAGAGTCGCCTCTCCCCTCGTTCACACCTCCCCCACCCGCCATACCCAGCGCACATCCCTGCAGCTGCATACCGCAGGAGCAGCGGGAGCAGCAGTGAGGGGGCATGCTCTGGCCAGGAAGCCAGGAGGGCCCTAGCTGGGCTGGAGCCACCACAGATGCCTCACTTGCCATGCCCACATCTTCTCTGCATGCGCCCACACTCAGCCAGTTAGGTGCCTGTTTATAGACTGTCATGTGTCGAGTGCTCTCATGTCCTTTTTCTGTGTCATGTCATTCACCTCCTTGAGACACCGTGGCTGCCCCTTGTCCTTGCAGCACGCCCACCATCCATGGCCTAGCACGCAAGGCCTTGTAAAACCAAACCCCAACCTGTCTGTCCAGCTATTTCTCCATCTGGACTTCCATTCCCTTCTGGAATCTTTTATTTAGAGAGATATTCTCACCTCCAGTGGCTGGTGACTCTTAAGGGCTCATCCTTGTTTATTGCGCCTGTAGGAGGTGGATGTGGTGACTCAGGGAAGCGCCACTCTCAGCCATATGTTTGCTCACACTGCTCTCTCCCCACTGGGCACCAGCGTGAGGCTCTTCCAACCACTCTGCTCTGTGCTGACTCCAGCTACTCCTGTTGCACTGACTCCAACCTTAGCACATCTCAAACAGAACCATTGGTTCTCCCCGCCCCACCCAGGCCACTCCTCTCGGGAGCTGGTGTCTCAAGGGACGGCTCCACCATTCACTCAGTGTCTCCGTTGAGAAATCCAGCAGCTGTCTTTGACTCATTTCTTTCCCTCACACCCACATCCAGCCCATCAGTAAATCTTAGTGATTCTACCTCATAGTAAACAGAATAATGGCACCCAAAGATGTCCATGCTCTAATCCCCCAGAACCTGTGAATATGTTACCTTCCATGGCAAAAGAGACTTTGCAGATGTGATTAAGGTTGAGGATCTTGAGATGGAGAGTTTATCCCGGGTTATCTGAGTGGGCCTGATGTCATCACATGAGTCCTTAAAAGCCAGGACCTTTGCCCGCTGTGATAGAGCAAGAGACGACAGCGTGAGAAGGACCAATGCCCCATTGCTGGGTCTGTGATAGAGGGGGCTATGTGCAAGGTCTGGGAGCGGCCTCTGGAAGCTGGACAAGGCAAGGAAATGGATTTGCTCCTAGAACTTCCCACAATGAAGGCAGCCCTGCCAGCATCTTGATTTTAGCCCTGTAAGAACTGTGTCCGATGGGCAACCTACAGAACTGTAAAATAATAAATTTGTGTTGTTTATAACCACGAAGTTTGCAGTGACTTGTTATGACAGCAATACAAAGCTAACAGAGACCACCAGAAATCCATCCGGGAAACAGCCTTTCTCCGTCTTCCCCTGGTCCAAGTCATCTGGACTCCTGCAGGAGCCCCTCACTGGTCTCCTCCTCCACTTGTGGCACCAGACTTCCTCAACCCCCTACTCCCCACCCCCTGCAGTCAATTGTCCACAAGGAGCCAGAGTGGTCCTTTTATTTCTTTATTTTTTATTCTGAAATAATTTCAAATGTGTAGAAAATTTGCGAAAGAAGACGAAGAGCTCTCGTGCCTTCATCACTCACATTCACCAATTGTTAACGTTTTGCCAAACTTGCTGGTCATTTTTTCTCTCTCCCAGGTCGTGTCATGTCCCTGCTTCAACCTCCAATGGATTCACATTGCACTTGGGGTGAAGTCCACACCCTCCTGCTCACATACAGCCCGTGTCGGGCCCCAGCCACCTGTCCACCGTCCTCTGCTTCTACTTGTCTCCTTGTTCATGCTTACGGTGCATTGCCCTTTTCCTGACCCTCCCCCAGGCTCTCCCCTTGCTATTCCATGTGTGTGGTACTCTCTTCTCATCATTCGGGCCTCAGCCCTCACGTCATCACCTCCCAGACTCTTTCCATGATATCTTTCTATTAACGTAGCCCCTGCCCCAACCAGCCAGTCTTCCATCATGTTACCCTATTCTATTTTCCTTACAGCACTTATCAGGGCCTGAAAGCTTCCTGTGTATTTATTCACTGTTTGTCTATTTATTCATTTCTTCACTCATGTGTAGCCCTTTGGACAGGACTCTCTATGTCCACCTCTTAGCCTCAAATTCTAGAACAGTGCCTGGCACATAGGAGGGGCTCAATAAATGTCTGTTGACTGACCAATTTTCTGGACATACCACCAAGCCCTTATCAGTAGCTTAAGCTTTATAGGTGTGTATCTTTTCTTAAGGGCAGGGACTATCATTTCTTTCGCTTGTAAATCTTTTCCTCTCCGAGGCTGGGCATGCGGCAGGACCTCAGGATTGCAGGAGAACTTTCTTTGTAAGTGTGAGCTCCTCCATGTGGAGGGCCTGGGCGCCTCCCCCCACACCCCTGCTGACACCTAGCATCAAGTTCTACAATCGAGTTGGTACCCCTGATGCAGGCCCACGGTCATAATACATTCTTTCTCCCACACTGTGGTTTCCTTTTACAGTTTTCTAAGTGCTGTTAACTTTCTAATATTATCTATTCCCCTCAACCCCATTGTGGGAGTAATAGGCAGAAAACACTAGTCCCATTTGATGGATGATAAAACTGAAGCAAAGACAGGTTAAGTGGCTTGCCCAAGGTCACACAGGTAATTAATGGCAGGACAAATCCCCTGATCGTTAGTCCCGTGCCTCTGCCTGCAGACCACAGAGCAGCTGGCCCTCTCCCCTCCCCTCTGGGACTGAGGAGCCCAAACCTGATATTATGGGCACAAAGCTTTTAGCAGAGGAGAGGAGGGCAGGAAGCAATGTGGTTAGGTGAGCTCTGGGTATGTGTGTGTCTAATTGCTTTTCATTTCCTCTCCTTCCATTCATACAGTCATTCATTCACTCAGGCAGACACTCATTCAAGAAGCATTCATTGAATGCCTCCCCCGCCTTGGCTTCCTGCTTGGCATTGAGGAGAACACTGGGGAAGAGGGCAGGAGCCTACTCACAGGAGCCAGTTCTCACAGGCGGGAGACTCCACTGCCACCATTGAGGCAATGAGGTTGGATTGGAGGTGGCATTCCCGGCAGCTAAGGGATCCACTCCGTTGAGATAACTTGATGAACTCAGCACAAAGTTATGCACAGCCACAAATAATCAACAAATCCTTGCAAAACACTCAAATTGGGATTGACGTCCTCCACACAACAATTATCCCGGTGCTACCGCTCCTGGCTTCTCTGGTAAGAGAACCCTCTGCCCTTCCAGGGAGGGGCTTATGATCCAGGCTGAGCCAATCACAGAACCTCCCTTTCTCCACATGACCAGTCCACGGGGAGAGCTGGGGACCCAAACCTGGACAGTCAGGTCCTTTGTCAGGATTTAAAAACTGTATGTGAGACAGAGCAGTTCTCTTTTCCGTATGGGGAGAGTAAGCCCATAGTCACATCCATGCCACTGTGTGCAGCTGAGGAAATGGAGTCAACAGTGAGAGCCAAGACATGGAGGGAGAGTCACCGTGTGACTAAGTCCTTGGGTCCGGTACCCCTGAGGGTTTCTGTCATCATCAACCCAACAGTCCTTAACTCATGCTCTGATGGAACTCCACTGAGTGGTCAGTAACCACCAGGCAGCTCGTTTCATCCACCTGGCCGTGAAGATCACGAGGACTTCGTGTAGGACTTCAAGCAGGGAAGGCTGCTCTCTGTGCAGGAGGGCAGGCGGTGGGGGTGGGCCCCACTAGCCTAAAATAAGGGGCTGTTTTGGAAGAAATTGTCTTCTAGTTCTGCTTAACCCAAAACAACGTTCTCAGAGGACTGTAGGAGTGTATCTCTTCACGCGTATGTATCATCTGTTGGTCGTAACGAGCCAGATTATGTGGGAATTTCAACTCACGTTGGACTGCGTCTCTTCGCCTCTCCCCAGGGCCGTATGAGAGGGACCCGCAACTCCCTGCGTGTCATCTGGAGCGGTGATGATGGGTGTGTGGGGTGGAGGAGGGGGAGGCTGGCAAGGCTCTGAGACAACCTGGGCCCTTTTGCTCTTCAGGGACCAGCTCCTCCAGGAGGCGGGGACATGGAGGGCTCACAGAGGAGGGATCAGTGTCCCTTTACCCAACAGGTGCTGGCATGTCTGCTTCTGTCTCCCCCTGACGGGCCGGGATGTCTGGGTAGCAGGTATCAGATTGCTGCTCTCGCATGGGCCCTCGTGCGAGCTCTCTGGGGGCTCCTGAGGGGCCTCTCACCACACAGCCCTCTGACCTGGGAGTTTTGGTCCAGCCCTGGTCTTCACATCTTCTAGCCTCTCCAGCTCTTCACTCTAGAGCCGGGGGGGTCCACTTCACAGCCTCCCACTGCTGGGGCCCCTCACAACTGGGGAGTCAGAATATGCTCATGTGAAATGGAATGATTCTCTGTATCTCTCTCTCTCTCTTTCTCCCCCTCCCTTCACTCTATAAAGCTGGATCGATTAGTGTTCCCACCAACGTGGTTGTTCCCAAACACTTTCCTGGCTCGTTCTCTGTGACTGTGTGGCTCTTCACCTTCATTTATCTATTGGAATCTTTAAGAATTTGGGGGGGGGGGGGTGTCTACCCTTGAGGGGCTTGAGTTTTATTAGGGAGGTAAGAACAACAGATTCAACAGTCAGGTAGCTAGCAAGCCCACTCACATCGAGGGCTTTGTTGTCTGTGGGCAGAGACAGACAGACAGACAGTGCTCAAAGCAGATTGAAAGATGGGCTCCAGAACCAGACAGCCTGGTTGACAACCCAGGTTGGCCACTTGTTGGCTGTGCAACTTGGGCAAGTTTACTTCACCTCTCTGGGCCTCAGTCTCCTCCCTGATAACACCAGGATGGTAACCGTACTGCCCTTGTGTGGTTTTTATGAGGATTAAATGAGGTAATATCTGAAACACTTAGAAGAGACCCTGGCATGGAGTAAGTGCTTACTAAAAAGATGATGGCGATATGTACCCAATATGGTTAGGGTGGTAGTCAGTTGCTTCTCTGCAGAGAGCACGTGGCAAGACTCTCTGTGGGGAGGGGAGCTGCCATCAGAGGGGAGGAGGCAGAGTCCCTGGGTGATCGTGGCAGATGTGCCTCCCTTCAGGGAAATGGAGGTGCCGTGAGCAACTTTCCCTACAAAAGGGCCTGCCTGCCTCAGTGGTCCAATTGGGAAAAGTGCCGAGGGGATGTGAGCAGCAGAGTGCTGCAAGGACACTTGGTGGCAGTGTCATTGGCAGCCAGAAGTGGGCATGGCAGCTGGGGTGTCACAGCCCTGGCTCCTATCTCAGATTCAGAGATATTGGAGGGGCCGCCTGCCAGGACTCAGGGTGGTGACTGTGAGGGACAGGCTGACAGTACCATGGAGAGAGGCCAGGGGCCATCCACCCTGGCAGAGGTCTGTGCCAGCTCCTGGGCCTTGGGAGCCAAAGGTGTGGTCCCGGTCGAGGATCCCATCCCTGGGAGGGGAGTTTCTCAAGATTGTTCTCTGCATCAGACAGGCTTTTGAGAAGATCACCAGATGCCCTTTGCCTGGCCCCAAGTAACACGGGGAGGGTGAGGCAGAGCCAGGTCTGGAAGCTAAATCTTCAAAACAGTGAAACCTGAGCCTCCTGTAACCCCAGGAGGTCAAGTTGTCTTGGGTAACAATAAACCTGGAGCCAGGGATAGCACCTGGTGGCAGGATGGCCCAACATGCAGCGTTCCAATGCCCGCCACTCTCCAAAGCTGTGACTCGGAGACTGCGGGTGCTGACGGAGACACCGGCGCTCCCCGGGCGCAGCTCTGTAGAAAGCCAGCCGCAAAGCTTCCCACAGCATCTGCCAAGAATACAACCGACATAATAATTTCTTTGACCTCCACCACATGAGTTTCTGAAAAGAACAAAACAGCATCATTCCCTGGCATTTACAGTTTAAACCTTTCCTATTCAAGTTTCTAACAAAAAAAGCCACCAACCCATTCTGGGCATGATTAAAATTCATAGGCTTGCTGCAGAGAACAGATGCAGAAGCAATTTTAGGCCAGTCATATCCCAGGTCTGCAAAATTAATTTGACAGGTTTGCATTAAAGCACTGATCAATATCCACTTTAGAGCGGCAGAGGCTAACTGAGAAAAAATAAGTGACCGGAGTGTTACCAGACGAGAAAAAATGAATCTTTGAGACTTTTTTCCCTCTAAGCTTGCACCTACATCAGAAGTCCTGACCTCAATCCATTGATCGGCTGCAGTTAACATGACAAAAGGCCCAGCAGATAGACCGTCGCGGCCTACCGGGGAACAATCACCCGGATACACTAAATGTTTGACGGAGTGACTAGACTGTGGAATTAGTCTTGGCTTTCCTGAGGGCGGCCCCCAGCCGGCCTTCCTGAATCCTCCCCCTCCCTTCCCGAGAGCCATTTGCAGAGACCCAACTTTTCCTAAACTTCCTCCCACGGATGGCATAGGGATGTGGTCCTGGGGAAGATGCGGGCTCACTCAGTTCAGCCATGGAGACAGGGAGGCAATTAAGACCAAACCTTTCCTGAGACAGCACTTTAAAATGGAGGCATCAAGGCTAATGTCGATGGGGTCCTCCAAAGGGTTTAATTCAAGGGGGTCAACTCCAAGAAATGGAGAGTCCCGGATGGACGGTCATTGTCTACACTTGGAGGTGAGATGGCTCTACTGGCTTTGATTGGATTTTATCATCTTGAGGTGTGTAAGGAAGGTGCTTCAAATTCAGAGCATCCTCTGAACCTTGGTGTTCTGTTCCTTGGCCTTGTTGCCTTCCCGCCCTCTTTCTCACCCTGTAACCAATTCACATTTCACCAGTAATTCAACATATCTAAAATGAGCACCCACAAAGGACGGGACCTGTGCCAGGCGCTAGATACACAGGACGGAGCATCTCCCTGAGGCCCAGATCAACCCTCGCCGTCCCTGAAGGATGTCGGAAGGGAGCTCTCAGCTTTTCTTCTCGCGCTCACTCACCTGCTGGGAGCCATCCATATAGCCCTGGCTGTACAGAGCAGCTTCGTCCAATAGACGTACAAGATGGGCCACAAATACAACTACAGATGCCATCTAAAAGTTTCTAGTAGCCACACAAAAAAAGTGGAAAAGAAACAAGTGAACTTAATTTTAATACCATATTTCACCCAATATGTCTAAAAGACTATCATTTCAACGTGGAATGAATATAAATTGTTAACGAGATATTTTACACTCTTTCTGTTTCGGTTCTGTCTTACAGCACATTTCAGTTGGACTAGTCGCCTTTCAAGTGCTCAGTGGCCACAAGCGCCTGGGGGCTGCTGCATCGGAGAAGCAGAGACAGACTGGGGTTCATTTCTGAACGTCCACAGGCAGGCATTCTGTCCTCTCCTTTCTCACTCCCATCCTCCACCACATCTGACCCTTGACTTTCAAGTTATTTGGCGCTCATTCGTACCACCAGTTGTTAAACACCCTGTTGGTAAAGCAGTTGTAATAGTAAAAATTTGGCACTGACAGCCCAGTGGAGGGCCTGGTTATGCTGCTGGAATAGATGCAAGGCAGAGGGCTCCCTGAGAGCATCACGGGCCCTATGCCTCCATTTAACCGTGGTACCAGTACTCTGTCTGGTCCTTTGAGTCTATCATTATTTAACAAACATTCATGAACCACTTACCACATACCAGGCACGGCTCTAAGCATTTGGCCGATCTTAACTTGCATAATCCCCATAACAACCGTATGCGGTGGATGTCATTATGACCTCTCTTTTATAGAAAGGGAAACGATGAGGTTGAGGTTTCACAGCTGGTAGGTGGCAGAGCAGGATTCAAACCCAGCAGTCCAGCTCAGAGTCCATGCTCTTCATCACCACTCCACGCCGCCTCTTGTAAATGCTCTTTAACATTCAGGATACAGGCCTGCCCTTTTCGGTAATCCTAGCAGAGTTCCCTCAAGTTCCCTTCTGATCCCCACGTTGGGGCCCAGCCTTTGGCATTTCACCAGGTATGTTCCTGATCAGTGAACTGCAAGAAAGCCCTGGTCAGGAGGCAGATTGCTCCCCACTGCAGCCTTGACTTACAGAACGAACAGTGGGCAGACCTGTTGGCCTGCAATAGCTGATCCAGAGGCACAAAGCTGGGCGACCTGCGGAAGGGATCACCTGGAGCTGTTTTGTTCAGAAGGGCAGTGTGTGCTGCAGAAACTCAGGGTTTCCTGTCTTAACCCAGATCCCAAGCATGTATCTGGCGTTTTGACCTTGTGTCAGTCACTTAACCTCTCCATGCATAGCTTCACTAGCTGTAAACCCAGGAAACAGCACCTGTTCCACCTCCCATTTGGGGCACTCAGGATCAAATGATGTAATGTCTATGGGAGAGCTTTAAAAATTGTAAAGTTGTATGCAAATGTGAAGTCTTCTTGGTATTGGTACTATTTTTGTCTTTTATTGCTCTTTCCTCCCAAATCCCCCCAGTACATAGTTGGATATTTTAGTTGTGGGTCCTTCTAGTTGTGGCATGTGGGATGCTGCCTCAGCATGGCCTGATGAGTGGTGCCACGTCTGCGCCCAGGATCTGAACCAGCAAAACACAGGGCCACTGAAGTGGAGTGCACAAACTTAGCCACTCGGCCATGGGGCCAGCCCCGATATTGGTACTATTAACGTCTGTGGAAACACAAGAACTGTAGGCTATGATCCCAGGGTCATGGTGTCTGTGTCTGCGCAATAAGCCTCTCTGATCCTCCACCCCTACCCAAAAGAGGTGAGCTGCTGTCTTTAGAGTTTTTGACTGCAGACTGCTTTGCAGAAACCCTGAATGGTGGAATCCCTTCATCTGATTGGTCTAGTAAATAAGGAGTGAACTAGTGACAAAACGAGTGGATACAATATAAATAAGCATTATGACACAGCTGAGGGGTCCCTTTATGGGCCTTCGAAAGGATGCCTGCAGTTAGGTAACAGTGACCCCACTTCCATTTTGGACTTTAATCTGGATGCCATAGAGCATTAATATTAACTGTTTCACTTCGGCCACGACCCTCTAGGAAGATTACTCCTGAAGGTCTGTCCAGCTGCACGGGGACCAAGTACTCTGTCATGAGCCGTGTGACCCAGGCTCATGACTTCCCTCTCCATAGCCTCGGTTTCTTCATGTGTAAAATAAAGGCATTGGGACCGGGTGCTCGGTGGGATATCACTCCAAGAGCCCAGAGAAAGGGCCACAGGCATCATCAAACTGAAAACACTTGGGGAATGGAAATGCCGGTAGCAAGAGCGTCAAGTTATCAGTTTCACGGGGGTGGGGATCCCTGCCTCCTTGTCCCCTAAACACCTCTATCATAGCCTGTACCTTACTGCCTGGTGACTGAAGGGAAGGAGTTTATCCTTTCCATTTTGGTGTCTGTCCCCAGAACAGGTCCTACCCTGTAGGAAGCAGTTCCTAACTATTTGTTGAATGAATGAAAGAATAAATGGATTATGGCGTCCTTGAGTTGGAAAGACGTCGGCAGAGAAGGGGAGTTGTCACTGCAGCAATACAGGGGGACTCTACCTGGACCTTTGCCTACTGCCTGAGAAATCAGGGCCCACAGCCCAAAGGAGCAGCCAGAGTGTGGTCCAGATGGGCAGATGACACAGGGTGTCATCCCTCATGTCCCCACTCAGATATCCTTTCCCTCAGCTCTTTGGAATGGGGCTGTCTGGCCCAGCCTTCTCTCCCCCATCAAATCAAATATCCTGAGAGGCCACCAGCCCCTGTCCACGCTCCCCACTCCATGCCCCCACCTCATGCACACACCATGTTGGTGTCCTTACATTCTTCCCCATCGGGTGCCCTCCTGTTGCCCTTTTTGCTGCCTGAGACCTTACAGAATCTTGTATTTGAGGCAGAGCCTCATGCCCCATACCGTACACACCACCTTCCTCCTCTCCAGAGATCCTACTGGGGCCCATCTGTGACTTATTTCTTCAGTGCCCAGTTTCTGCTTTCTGGGATCTGAGTTCAGCCATGCCAGGATATTGTGTGCCAGTGTATCCCAACCAGGTATTGGGAGGCATGTTACGTAGTTCCAGAATATGAGCTCTGAAGTCAGACCACCTGGGTTTGAATCCCACCTTTGCCACTTACTAGTGGGGTGACTTGGGCAAGTTAAAATAACTTCTATCCTAGTTATTATTGATGCACAACAAATTATCCCAAAGTTTAGTGGCTTAAAACAACTCCTATATTATGGGCATGAATTCCGTGAGTGAGGAATTTAGACAGAGTGTAGTAGGGATGTCTTGTCTCTACTCCACAATGTCTTGGGCCTCACTGGGAAGACTTGAAAGCTGAGGATATCTCCAAGCTGGGGATGGAATCATCTAAATGTTCTTTCACTCACATGTCTGGTGCCTGGGCTGGGATGACTCAAAGATGCAGGGATGACTAGAGCACTTGCCTGTGGCCTCTCCATCTGGCTTGGGCTTCCTCACAGCAAGGCAGCCTCAGAATAGTGGGACTTCTTACACAGGGGCTTGGTTCTCCAGCTGCATGGGTTCCAGTGAAAAGAGTGAAAGCTACCTGGCCTTTTATGACCCAGCCTCAGAAGTCTCATAGCATCACTTCTGCCATCTTCTATTGGTGGATGCAGTCAGAGCCCACCTAGATTCAAGGGGAGGGAGACACAGAGTCCCATGTGTCAAAGAGAAGAGCATCAGACAATCTTGGGTCTATGTTTTGAAAGCACCACAATTTCTCTCAAACTCAGTTTCCTTATCTGTAAAACGGAGATAATAGTGCCTATCTTTTAAGACTGTTGTTAACTACAGTAAATTAGATAATGTATTTAAAGTGCTCAGTGAAGTGCCTGACACCACTCAATAAGTGTCAGCTTTTCTTTTTCTTATAGCTTTATTTTTTTAAATATTGACACCTGAGCTAACATCTGTTGCCAATCTTCTTTTTTCTTCTTTCTCTCCAAAGCCCCCCAGTACATAGTTGTATACTGTAGTTGTAGGTCCTTCTGGCTCTGCTATGTGGGATGCCACCTCAGCATGGCTTGATGAGCAGTGCTAGGTCTGTGCCCAGGATCCAAACCGGTGAAACCCCAGGCCGCCGAAGCTGAGCCTGTGAACTCAACCACTCAGCCATGGGGCCAGCCCCTCAACTTTTCTTATTAGTAGTAACATTAGCTAACTGAGCAGTCACCACGCATCTTCTGACAACCTTTGCACTACAGGTGCATGTACACGACCTCATGCTGCGTGCTGTAAGGGAAGCTTAGGAACCATTCTCTGCTACCAAGTTGGGGAGATAAGATGCAGACATAAAACAATTAGCAACTAAAAGTTCAGTGAAGTGGGAAACTCTCAATATTGATGAATTCAGGAAAGGGAGGCAGAAGTGTGAACCCAGCTGGTCAGAGAAGACTGCAAAGGAAATGGAACTAGAGTTGGATCTTGAAGGATTTAGGACAGATTGGAGGGAAAGAGATGGGACTTCTGGGCAACATAGACTGACCTGCAGGAAGACAGAGACTGGGACGAGTTTGGCAAGTTCCTAGGCCATCAGCCCTTTGCAAGTCTGTTTAACCTCTTTTAGCTTCCCTAATTGTAAAATGGGGATGCAAGAGTGTCCCAATAATGTAAATCTACCTGTTTGTTCATGTATCTGTCCATCCACCCACCTTTTTACCTATCTTCCCATTCATCCATCCCTCTACCCATCCATTCATCCATCTGTCCATCCATCCATCCGTCCATCCCTCTACACATCCATTTATCCATCTGTCCATCCATCCATCCGTCCATCCATCTATTCACCCACATATCCCTCCATTCTTCTCTCCCTCCTTCCATCCAACCATCTATCTACCCACCCAACACACCCTGCCAAGTCTAGTTCTAGATGCTAGGGAGACAAAGATGAATAACACAGCTCAGTCATCCAGTAGTCCCCTCCCTAACCTACTGGGGTCCGAGACGGGTATTTTGGTGCAAGCGCATTCTTCAACTCCCCTCTTTGACTCTGTGCTGATATGTACCCCATGTGTGGGTAGGGCAGCCTTGACATCTTACTATCTGTTTATAGGTGAGCTGATTAGCTGTAGAGTTTGTATTAAGCAACTAATTCTTGTCCAGCAAGTGAAGGAGAAGCAGACAAACAGATCCACTGAGTACCATCTAAATGTCAGTTACTTTATTGGGGATCTGATGTTCAGCTTTCTTATTGAATCTATCAAAGAAGGCATTATTAGCCCCATTTAATAGATGAGAGAACAGAAATGTTAAGAGAACAAGCAATCTGACTAAGGACATTCAGTAGCAAGTGGTGCGGTGGTATTTGAAACCAAGTGTGTCTGGCTGCAAAGTCCGGCTCTTTCCCCTGAACACCCAGATCTTCTGAGGCCCGTGATGCTAAGTTCGCTCACACACACACACCTTCATTCTTAAGATAGTGACTGGAGGATTTAGGCCCTGTCTTTCTTATATACGTCTAATGCTTCTGACCCACCATCAGGAGAAAATGTCTCACAGTTGGTTGCATTTCCCCTGAATGTGAGCCTCTTTCTGTACCACCTAATTCTGTACCAGCCTCACTACCCTATTCCCCCCCAAACACAGACAGTGGTACTTTGTTAGGAGGGAATATTCTCAAAATGCGAGTTGGTTTCGACTGAATTTTTCAATAGAGAAACTAAGTTTTCACGAAACCGTCTTCATTCTCAACCTGTCTCCGCTGTGATCAACCACTTCCGTTTATGTGATTTATGAGCATGGCTTGTGGACCAGTGGGGAATCCCAGGCCATGGACGAAGCAAAACCCATGAGTCCCCAGCGAATGAACCTCTGGCTCCACTTGGGGCCCCTAGTTGTCCACAGCCTTCACCTGTGGGCCCGGGGCGTAAAGAGTGCCAGCCCAGAGCTGGTCTCTTCTTTTCCCTGGCGCTGCTTCTCCCTTGTCAGAGCGCCAAGGCACGCTGGACCCCTGTGTCCCGCAATCTTATTGGTTGGCAGGGGACTTCCTCAGCCTACCTGACGCCCTAGGAGAGCACCAGA
Source organism: Equus caballus (assembly GCF_041296265.1). Classification (NCBI taxonomy): domain Eukaryota; kingdom Metazoa; phylum Chordata; class Mammalia; order Perissodactyla; family Equidae; genus Equus; species Equus caballus. The sequence goes on from NC_091691.1 coordinate 74,792,999, forward strand.
TACATTCCTAGTTTGTCAGTGGATACAGATGGCTGCCTTTGGGGCTGCTTATTGTTACATCACTGTTTAATATTCTGATGGAGCCACCAATTCAATTATTGGTTGTATTTTTCTAAGTGTAGTCACACATCTCTCAGCCATTCAGTGGAAGTGTTAATCTCATGGGGCCTAAAGAGATTCAGAATGTGACGGGGGGTCAGTTACAGGGTCAGACTGGGGAGATGTCTACCTATTAACCCTCCATTTTGGCAACCAAACAGTTATACCCAGCACACATGGTGGGCCCTGGACCTTGTCACTATTAATATTGTCACCAAGGCAAGGTGGCTGGGGTTCATCTAAGCTATTCCAATGACAGTAGCACTATTGCTCACATCACAAAAGCAGCCAAATAAGATGTGGGGAGCGGGGACCTGTTAGGATTGGGAAGTGGAGAGGGGATGGGAGAGAGGCTGGAGTTAAAGTGTGTGTAGTGGCCAGAGTTCTGGACTAAGTAGAGTGAGCTGAGGGTCCCTGGGAGAATGCATTTGTTCCATGCGTTCATTGAGACATACATCATTCATTCATGCAGCAAGCATTTATTTGGCTCGCTTAGGATGTTCTACCCCAATTCCAGAGATTATGCAGGGATGTAAAACAAATCAGGTAGCTCCATCTGCAAGTCTAGTTGGACAAGAGCACAAGTGGTCATAACATCAGGGGGATCATGTGAAGTGCTGTAAAAACAGGATCCACAGCAGGCAGGGAGTGTTCAGAGGAGAGTAAAATTGCTTCAGCAAGAGCAAATCATGGAAGACTCCCTGGAGGAGGAATCTTGTGAAGAGATGTTTGTGTGAAAGAGCAACTTATTTGCTCTGCAAATAGAGCATGTTACGTTTTACCTTCCCTGCCTACAACAATGCCCATATCACCTTCTCCGATTAGAGCAGATCCTGCCTCTTTGGTCAGAAGCACTGGCCGTGGTTCCCTTGGAAAATGTCCTACACACACACACACACACACATACACACAGAGGCAGTGCCTCTGGGCGGGGCAAGGGCTCTGCTTGTGAGGATGGACCCCTAAGAGTGTGCGGCCTCCGGGCTCAGGCCTGGTGATTTATAGTCCAAGGGCTCTGAAGTGATGGCACCTCTGTTTCCCAGCCACATTCAGGTCCCAGCAGTGACCTGCTGGGTCCCAGAGCCAGACTTTGGCCATCAGAGAGAGTGGGATCGCAGGTGACCAGTCAGTGTGTCCCCCTTTTTCACACGAGAAAACAAAGGCACAGCAAGGTTAAGAACTTTGCCTGAGATGCTGGGATGTGACCAGCTTTGTTTTGTTTTGGACTCCAAAGTCCTCCAAAAGATTGACTGGGCCGGAAATTGGATTTCAAAACCCCACTCCCTGAAATGCCTGCTCCCCCTTCTCCTTCAGCTACCGGGGGCCACCACCGTTCTCTCTCTCAGCCTCAGCAGCACCTGATCTCAGGGAAGCCCCACCAAGGCTGGTGGCAGGCAGCCACATGCTTTCTTCTCCCACGTGGAGTGGCCGCTACACTGTCCCACAATGCGCTTACCCCTCGAGGCTCTTGTCATGGGTTGTGCCTACATGATGTGTCCGTGATTGTTGACAATATCTGTCTCCCCCGCTAGAGTGGAAGTTCCCTGAGGGTCCAGCGTTTCCCCAGCACAAATGAATGAAAAGGTCTGTGTCCCAGTCAATGACTTTTAGGCATCCCCAGGGTGGCCAGGAAGATGAGGGACCTTTCCACATAGAAAGCCTGCCCCGGAGGTCTTGTCTCTGCTTGTGTGTGGGGATTTGGGGTCAAGTCCCTGGCTGCCAGAGAGTGGGGTGATTTAGGGTGAGTCCTCCTCACTGTGGGAGAGACAGGCCACAGCTTGTGTCCCGTTGATCCAGAAGGACCCACCTGGATGGCTGGAAGCTTCTCTCTGGCTTCCAGTTCTGCTCAAGTAGCCTCATCAAGTGCTGCCTATTCCCCTGTCTATCACTTCCAGAATATTCCTTTCTTTGCTTTCTCCCCAGGCAGGATGGAGTTGGGGAAGGTGGCTGGCAGTGAGGACAGGGGTAAAGGGTAGGGGTTCTTGTCAAAATAGGGCTGCTCTGGCTGACATCACTTGTAGGACAATCTTTGAAAAGAAGGTTCCGGCTCATGGAATCATGAGTATTACACCTGGAAGGGAGCTCAGGCCCCTGCCTGCTGTGATTCAGGGACTATTATTCCATTTTACAGATGAGCCAACTGAGGTAAGTTGGCCAAACCATCCTGACTTCAGGGAATGAAGGAAAACGTGCAGCTTTGAGGATCACTGGACTAGTGGCAAGAGCACTGGACAGAGTCATCCAGAAGGAGCCCTGTTTACTCATTAAGTTGCCTGCATTGGTGTCCCGATAGGATTTGGAGGCATACTCGCTGTAAAATACGAGTGTTTCCAATCCATTATTCTCACTCTTTTTATAAATAAAAAATAAATACCAAATACCCATGTCAGGCCCACTTGTTTGATGGCCTCACTCCCGGTACTTAATTTTATTTCACGATCTAAAGTAAGTGGGGTGGGGAGTGGTGGCGGGGGGAGAAGCCGACTTCTGTCAAAGCTCGGTCTCATTGGTCAACACCTGAGGGGAAAATGACTGAAAAGAACTTAATTCAAAAAATCCTTTAGGCACACAGGAGCTTCTTCCAACCAGTAAGAGTCAGACAGCTATGGAGAGAGAGACATCAATAAATAATCAGCCAGCTCAGACTTTTAAATGGAAATCCCAGCATTACCACCCAAAGGTAAATTGCATCTTTTCCACGGGCCTTGGAGCAGGGCCTCATGCTTGTGTGAATAGGGGAACTTTGTTTGTTGCAAATGCAGCCTGACCCTTCTTTCTAATAAGATGTATATCTCCTATTCATATACATGTCATATATATATATGTGAAATAAATACATGTAAAATCTCCTGTGTGTCCCATTATCTCCTATATGTAAAAGGAAAGGTGTCCATGCTCAGAAACCCCAAGCAGCATCTTTGTTATTCGGTTTTACTGTGTTTTTGGTTTAAGACACAAGTCCCCTTAAACGTCACCCCTTGTCAATAGCTGGGGTGCGGTGGGATCTGGAGCAGAGAGGAGGGGTGCTCAGGTCCTGCCCCCTGAGCCCAGAGCATCACCTCCTCAGCTCCATGCAGTCCCCGTCCTCCCCTAGGAGTGACACTGCCTTTCAGATCTGATTGGGGATATTTTTCCAACTGCACCCAGACTAACCCAGCCTTGTGCACACTTGATTTCACAGCTGGGGGTGTGGATTCCTCTGCATGGCCAGGGAGCAGCTCCCTTCCCAGGCAGGTTTGAGCCCCGCACAGCCAGGCGATGTGGGTGTCATGGACAGGGAGTCGCCCCAGGGCATCCATCCCCTGCGTGCATGTGTTTTATGGGCCGCCTTCTCGGAACCAAGAGCCAGCAAGTACAGCAAACATGGTTCCTTATTGCTTGTCATTTTCTCCCAGACTGTCTAGACCTTTCTTTGAAAGCAAACTGGCTGTGTGTCTTCCTGAGTGAACAGGGCAGAGAAGCCTGGGAGCAAGGGTTGTTTCTCTGCCTGCAGAAAGCACCATGCTGCTTGGAATTGGGGGAAAATGGCAGCCCCACGTCCTCGTTCCTTGGCCTTCTGGTGGTGAGGTGGGTGGCCCTTCCCTGTGAGGGAGGGTCCCCATCCCAGAGCAGAAAGGAGAGGCCAGATGGGGGTGATGTGAGGTTTTTCTGGGGCCATCTTGCACGCCTAGTGCAGTGAGAAAGCCCAGCATTCCAGCCCCTGGGACCTGCCAGGAAACGGGGGGCCACAACCCAGGGGTTTGTCTGCCTGGTTCACTGGGGTAGTCACAACTGAGATGTGCAGTTAGTGTAAAACACACACTAGATTTCCAAGACTTCGTGCCTTCCTCCACCAAAAATAATATAAAATATCTTATTAAAATTTTTCATGTTGATTACATGTTGCAATAATAATAAGTTGGATATATAGAGAGTTAAATAAAATACAGTCTTAAAATAAATTTCGCCTGTTTTGTTTTAACATTTAAAACATGAGGGGCCGCCCCGAGGCCAAGTGATTAAGTTCGCACGCTCCACTTTGGTGGCCTGGGGTTTTGCCGGTTCGGATCCAGGGCGCAGACATGGCATCACTCATCAGGCCATGCTGAGGCAGCGTCCCACATAGCACAACCAGAAGGACCACAACTACAATATACCACTATGTACTGAGGGGCTTTAGGAAGAAGGAAAAAAAAATGAAGAAGATTGGCAACAGTTGTTAGCTCAAGTGCCAAGCTTTAAAAAAAATACTCCAAAAACCAAAAAAAAAAATGTGACCACTAGAAAACTTAGAATTACATGTGTGGCTTGCATTATATTTTTATATTTCTATTGGACAGCATAGTATCATATGGGCCCTTTTTTTTTTTCCTGAGGAAGATTAGCTCTGAGCTAACATCTGTTGCCAATCCTCCTCTTTTTGCTGAGGAAGACTGGCCCTGAGCTAACATCTGTGCCCATCTCTCTCTACTTTATATGTGGGATGCCTGCCACAGCATGGTTTGATAAGCCACACATAGGTCCGTGCCTGGGATCCAAACTGGTGAACCCCAGGCTGCCAAAGCAGAGCACATCAGCTTAACTGCTATGCTACCAGCCCGGCCCCTTATATGGGCCCTTTTTTTATTCATGGGGAGATAACCAAATTTCTACATTCAAAGCTAAACTTCAGTGTTTCTATATTGTCATTCCGAAATAATTTTTACGATGAAATATTCCACATATACACAAAGTATATGTAACATACAGTGCAATTGAGAGAAGAGTGAAATGAACACTTGTGCACCCACCAATCAGCTTAAGCAATGGGAATACCTCCACACTCCCCTCTCTGACCACATCTCCCTCTGTCCCTGATCAGCCTGAGCAAGCAACTGCCCTTATTAAATTTACACTGCCTGTATTAAATTATAATTTGTATTTTAATTATTAAAAATTCAGAAAGCACCAATAATCATCTAACAAACACCTGTGAACGACCACCCCAGATTGATTATTGTTAATATGTTGTTCTCTATGTTTCTTGTTAAATAAAATAAAGAAGGCAGGACAGATCAAGCTGGAGCTGTCTGTTCATTGCAGGCCACCTCACTCCACGCCCAGGTGCCCTGGTTGTATTTCCCTGGCGAGGCACTCGTGTATGTCAAGTGACGACAGCAAGGTCCGACACTCAGCTGGCACAAGGCCCCAGGGGGCACAGAGGAGATTCTTTCGGTGCCTACACATCCAGGGCAGAAATCAGCAGATTTTACTTATTTATTTATTTATTTATAAGTAATGATTGCATATGTTTAAGGAGTACAACATGGTAATTTGATATGCATATGCAACACAGTCAAGCTAATTAACATATCCATCTCCTCACATAGTTACCATTTTTATTTGTTTATTTATTTGTGGTGAGAGCACCTGAAATCTCCTCTCTTAGCAAATTTCCAGTGCACAATACAGTACTATTAACTCTAGTCACCAGGCTGTACGTGAGACCTCCAGAACTGACTCATGGTACATAACTGCAGCTGGGTACCCTGAGACCAATGTCTCCCATTCCCCCACCTCCCCACCCCTGGTAACCGCCACTCTGCTTTCTGCTTCTATGTATTTCCACGTATTCAACTTTTCAAGATTCCACAAGTAAGTGAGATCACGCAGTGCTTTTCTTTCCGTGTCTGGCTTATTTCACTTAGCATAATGTCCTCTAGGACAACCATGTTGTCACAAATGGCAGGATCTCCTTTTTTAGAAGCTAAATAATATTCCATTGTGTGTGTTTGTATATATATATATATACACTCCACAGTTTCTTTTTCATTCATCTGTTGACAGACACTTGGGTGGTTTCCATGTTTTGGATAAATTGAGTCATGCTGCAATGAACATGGGAGTGCAGATATTTCTTTGAGTTACTGAAGAAATCAGCAGATTTTGCAAGTTGCTGGGATCCAGCACGACCTAATTATTTCATGGAGTCTTGGAACCTTAGTCGTGGAAAGGCCATTAGAAGTCAGCCACAATGGAGGCCAGAGAGGCTGAGGGGCTGATCCAAGGTCACCAGCAAGGCACCTGGGTCTCCCATCAAGCATTGACTTCAAGGCGGGCTCAGCTGTTGCCCATGGGAACCATTTGAACCATAACCCTCTCCAAGCTGGAATATCCAGGATGGGCGAATGGAATTGTGGATTGGGTTTTCTAGAAGCCGAAGATAAGGCAGAAAACCCTTTCAGATAGTGAGAAACATCTCTTAAATATCTGGGTCTACTTCCTCTTGCAGGAGGCCCCTACCACTTGGTATCACACACCTTTCCTGGCTGACAATGGGTCCTTCTAGTCATTTCTCTGAAGACAGGAACGCTCACTGTTCAAGCTGTAGCCGGAGGTGAAGGAGGGGGGAAACCTGGACTAAATCTGACCCAATCTTTATTCTTGTCTTTTTTTCCCCTTTTTACTGTGTGTTTGATAACATTATTTTCTTGTGATTTGTTTCTGACCCAAATTGGAGTGATGCAGAAAAAAAGAAGAAAAATTCTGTCTACCAGGAATTTTATTGAGTTCCAGTTAATAGAGTTTTTATTGTGATGATACTCACCGGTGGCCTGAGTCAGCCATGCGAGGAATCCCTCCAGAGAGACACGCAAGAATAAAATGAAGCTGTTTGCCGCGCTCTTTCCCAGGAGTAGACAATTGAAAGACCTGGGCCATGGGTGGGTTCAAACTACCTGAGGACGCAAATGAGGAGAAACTCAATTTGACTGAGAGTAAGAAGGCCACTGACTGATTCCCTGTCCTTCCAAAGTTCTATGGTCTGTGTGCAGGTAAAGACCTCACATTTCCTGTGTGCGAGCTCCGTCTCTTCAATAAGACCTTCTGGTCTCCTCGAGACGGGAATTGCGTCTTTGAGAGTTCGCCATCTTCACCACAACACTCTGCGCACAGGAGATGCTTGAAAAATTCTTGTGAAATAAATAATAATAACAAGACGATTAAGATATACTGCCCTTGCTATGAAGAGCTCTTTATCCCAAGGCAGAGCAGGTGGGTGGCGGTGTGCATCTTCCCTGTTCGGGACAGAAGAATGCACTGTAACACCAAAAGGACCAGAATAAACGCCGGTGGTTGTTCGCTCAGCAGGGGCGGGCGGCGGTGGAGAGGGGAAGGCAGGGAAGAGAGGAAGAGCACACGTGTTCTGCAGAAACCTCTAAACAATCAAAGCCACAAATGCCTCTTCTTATAAACACACAGTGTGAGGCAGATGTTTACCCAGGACAATCCGGAGAGAAAAAGCCAGAGGGATTCACGCTCCGCAATCAAGGGATTTCCTCGGGGAAGGAGCGGCAGGTAATGGGGTCTGCAAATTTCTCCTCCGGATAACTACATCACAGACCAAGTCCAAAGAGACTTTTTCTTCCTATTGAAACCTTATTTAAATACTGTCGCCTATTTCAGGCAGAATCGCCGTTGTATTGGCTGGCTTAGGTTATTCTCTCAAACCTTTATGAAGCACGCAGGGAAGAAATAGGCAGCTCATGTCTCTGCGGGAGCGAGGGACACATCTCCTAGGGAATTATCTTCCTGAAATGCCTCAGGAGTCAGCCTTCCCCGATTCTGATTAGCTGCCTTCAAGTGAGTCAAGCCTGTATAGAAAACAAGAGCCGCACCTCTTTAAAAACAGCAAAAATCCTTACCATTTGTACGGCGTGGGTGCTTTCTAGAGCAGTTATCACTGAATTATTTGAAAAAAACAACCATCTCAATATCATAATTGTCTTTGCAGTGTAGTTTCTATGTACGTCCTTCCTCATGACTATGTTCTTTTCAGGCAGAGGAAAGGCTCAGGACTGGGAATCAAAGCTTTCAAATGCTGGCCCCCACTTGGCCACAATTTCCTCTGTGACTCAGATAAGTTAGCTGTCCTTTCTGGGCCTTGGTTTCCCCATTTCTCAAGAGACGGAGTTAGAGGAAGCGATCCCCGACAATCCGGCCTCCTCTGAAACGCTGAGTCTGGTTTTTTCTCCAGGAGTGGGCATCGGTTGGTGTCCTTTTCATTCTTGGTCGCTGTCTGACCAACGTTGGGTTTTTTTCAGGAGCCAAGTCAGGATTTACTGTGAGCCCTTAAAACCAAGAAAAGTCTACTGGCCCTGTTTCCTCAGCCGATGGAGTCAGGCATTCCTGTGCCAAGTAGATTGTGTGAGATAGGCAAACTCAGAGAGTTCATGCCTCACGGTGGGAGCTGCCTGTCAGAACTGGAGTGCTTCTTGTCAGCTAGCTGAGGCTGTTTCTAGCACAGGCACAGCATCTTGGCAGCCACCCTCATTTTTTCAACAGGCCTGCACATCCTCATCCTCACGCATTCAACTGGCATTTATTGAGCAGCTCTTATGTGCCAAGCACTGTGCTCAGCTCTGGTGCTATAACAGAGAGCAACCCCAGGCCTGGTCTTGGGCCTCACTGAACTTACAGCCTCAAGGGGAAACAAGACCCTAAAACAGAGAATCACCCCAATACAGGGTTACACATGTGATGACAAGATGGGAGTGCAGGGATGTGGCTTTGAGAAACTGTTATGAAAAGCTGGAAGCATTTCCCTCTCACCAAGTTCCTCTGAGAACTTGGGTGGTGGAAACGGTGGCAACCTCGTTGAGAGCCTTTCCATGAAGTCTGACCAACCTTCCTTCCTCACTCTGTGAGGGCCTTTTTCACTTTCACACCAGACCTGGAAGGGTCAGAAGATCCTGCTGTTAAGGTAAAGGCCTGGAGGAAACAGCAGTGGTCTCGATATTTCTGGTGTTTTCCATGTGGTCTGCGGCCAAGTGTGGTGTATGGTCGAGGTGGGAGGACAGGGGACAGTGAGAGAGGCAGTATCTGGGGGCACATACAGCATCAGCGTGGCCTGCCTGGGGAGGGTCATCCCCTGGCGGGCAGGGTTATCTGGAAGGGTCAGCAGGAAGTGGCCCCAGGGCAGATCCAATTTATTCACTGTCTGGGCTTGGTCACAGCCAGTCCTTTGCTCAAGCTTGGTAAATCCTCTGGTTCTGTAGTCATTTTTATTAGCAATTGCCTTTTTTTTTTCCTTTGAAAATGTGGTTTGACGAAAATGAAATTTCAGATGTGTGTGTCTCAGCATTGATTTTTCTATTTGTAATAACACACCTCGGCATATCTCCTTTGATATCAAGAGGATAAAATGTCCCTAACACCGTGCTCTCCTTCCTGGGGTAATGGATAAAGCCTGTTTATGAGATGTCATTTATTCCACAATAGACAGTAAATAAAAGCCATTTCAAGCTTGGGTTAAATCAAAGCTTGTTCAGGATTTCAGCAGATTTGCAAATCACCTCGGGGACCTTCATCCGTTGCACTCGCTGTTTTCCTCCTCGCTATTGACTCTCTCCCTCTCTCTGCCAAGCCTCCCCCTCTCCCCAGCCAACCTGAGCCCCTGACTGATTTGGAAAGACAACTGGCCTGGCTAAGGACCTGGCGTGACATTAAAAGTTCCTTCCCTCCCCTTGGGGAATAAAAGCTTTGAAAGGCAGCAAGAAATTGAGGCTATACCAACAAAAGCCAGAGCAGCAAGAGGAAGGGAAAAAAAAGTTCACGGGAAAATAAGATGCAAACCTGAAATGGGGAAAGCATATGAAAAGCAGCAGCGGCTCCTTTTAGTCACGTGTGGATTGTATTTCTTTCATCCCCCAAGGACCCTGTGTGCTGGAGGGAGAGGGCAGATGAGGAAGGAGCGTGGAACCTGGAACATCCCCGCTCTAACCCCGGCCTTGGCCCTGAAACCCACCCTCTCTACCCCCCACCCCACCCGCTGCGTATGCTAGTTCAGCAGCCTTTGAGATCCAGCTGAGGTCCCAACTCCTCCAGGAAGGCATCTGGCCTGTCTCCTCCTCCTGACCTCTCACAGCACATTATTTAGGGTCTTTATCAAATTTTACTTTACATTACTTTTGATTGTTTAGAGATGTGAGTATTGGGTCCACAACAGAAATGGATATTCCTTTGAGGTTTGTGACAGATTTTAAAGCTGGAAGAGTCAGTCCTGGGTCTCTAGTCTGATTGTCTATCCACTGCAGAAATCCCCTCTATGGCATCTCCAGAGGCAGTCAGGCCCTGCCTTCAAGCCTCTAGGTCTGGGGATGTTTTCTTCTATGAAACCAAAGTCTTTATCCTATAACTCCTACCCCTTCTTTCGATCCCAGCCCTGCCTTTCAGAGGGATGGTGAAGGGGTCTAATCCTGCTTCCCCATGGCAGCATTTCCACAAGTGCACTAACATCGTGTCTAGTCTGGCTCCACCAGATTCTAGCCAGAGGGCTTAGCTGATTTAAGCTTACTGGTGACCATAAAACTCATTACTCCAACATTTACCTGGTGAGTTTAGATTTAACAACCACCCCAAAATGACGTGTTCAAACATTTTTGTCTTAAGATATTTGGCTCAACATCCCCATTAGATATTTAGTGAGCAACAAACAGCTTTGTCGAAAATACTATTCCAGATTGTATTGTTGTTCAAAATATGTGGTGCCCATCCTGGCAAGCCCCCACTTACTTGGCAGGATTCTACCCACATCCCTGCCCCGTGGACCATGTGACCTGCTCTGACCAATGAAGTGTGAGCAGAAGTGGCATGGAGCAGATGGGCAGCTGACCTTCCCTGGACTTCTAAGGTGAGTGAGCAAGAAATCTTTGCTATTGGAAAGACAGCAGGTCATCATAATTAGACCAAACTGATGAAGCAAGGTCGTCTAGGAAATTTTAAGAAATTATGGGCCTATCCTGTGCCCTCAGGTGGCTTACAGCTAATTGAGGAGATCATTGTCTCTGTCTAGTGCCGGCTAAGCGGCAAAAGTAGCAAAAGTTGCAGGGGCTCCAAGGAGGGAGACGGGTATGAGCTGGGGCTTCAGGGAAAGCTTTAGGGAAGAATGGGGTTTTACTCCCATCCGGTCAGTGGCTTGGAGATGAACTCACACTGGACAAGGCTCAGAAACTTCGTCCGCCTGTTGAAGGACAGGCCTGCTGTGAACTCAGTCCTCACATGGAAGAATTAGGAACTTAGGGTACTCCTTTCCTGGAGTGATCAAATGAGCATCACCCCACGCCCTGGATTGCTTCCGTACAGATGACTTGCTCATGGTGAAATTGATGGCCTTGATGGTAAAGATATTTGGGGATAGAGGTGCACTTTTTAATGTCTCTTAAATCAAACTGTGACAGTAACTGTCTATGGTTCAGTATAAAACCAATGTGGTTGGAGGGCTGGCCCCATGGACGTAGCCAGAGAGGTCCTCAGCAGCAAAGCTCCTGCAGCCTCTTTGCTCCCTTGCTTCACCTCCCTGGATCAGCACAGTTAACCTGGCATCAATGATCTCCTTCGGTCCTCTCAATAGCCTCACAAGGGAGGTGCTGTTGTCATCCCCATTTTGCAGAATACTCACTGAGTCTTAGAAAGGTTAACTGTCTCACCCAAGTTCACACAGCCAGGAAGTGGCCAAGCCAGGACTGGAACCCAAGGCTTTGCCTTCACTGTCCTCTGCTGCCTGGAACAGTGCAGGTTTTGCACCGTTGTCCCCCTGAGAGGTCCCATGCCGAGAGCCAGGGAGGAGGTCTGCCTGGGGAGCCATCCAGCACGGTCTGCAGTTCGGCCATGAGGCTGGCTCCCAAAGGAGCTGCAGAATGGGGCAGTCATTAAGAATTTCTATCGGAATTATGAAGGAAAGAAACAGCAAGGGTAGGAGGGAGGAGGAAAGAAAGAGGGAGGTGGAAAGAAGGAGAGGGGTAGGCCAGGCAGGACAGGCACCCACTACGTGCCCCTGTCCCTTGAATACTTGCTCCGTGCCTCTAATTTCCCACACGTGGAGCCTGGGCGCACACTGTTACAGTTAAAGTGCGTCAGCGGTTTCATTAGAACCCAGATTTTGATTTATAACTCTCCCTGCAAAAATGTGCTCCTGGCTGAAAGCTGGCGTCGAGGTCTTGGCCCAAAGAGCCATTTCTATAGACTTATGAGACACGGTCTAGGAAGGAGGGCTCTCTCTTGAGTCCAGCTTTCCGGCCTGAAATAAAGAGAAGGGGGTAGGGGCCTTGTTTAGAATCTCAAGGAATCAGCTTCGATTTCAGGAGTGCTCCAAGGGTCAGTTTCTTCATCACAGGCATGCATAGATTTCGGTGAAAGTACGTAAAAACTGCCCATAGACATGGTACTTTGGAGTAGTTCCCTCTTGCAAATATCATTATGAATAATCATGATGAAAATAATGATCATGATGCTAATATTCCCTTGTGCAAGGATGCTTTAATCTCATCACAGAGCTTCCACGTGCGTGGTCTCACCGAATCGGCAGTCCTGAGATAGTTGGGGAGAAATTAGCATCCCCATTTTGTAAATGACAAAACTGAGTCCCCAGAGGCTGAATGGTGTGCTTGGAGACGTGACACTCAGTTCAGTGTCCTCTTGCTTCAGCCCCCCATCTCAACCAGGACTTCGATAACAGAAAAGCAACGTAGGTCTGGGTGCCAGCTGTTCATTTTTATTCTTTCATTTTTATTTTAGAAGAATACGCATCGTTGGAAACGGGTCCCATTTGAAGCCACAAGAGGCTTGAGAAAAATAAATGTGAAAATAAAAGTGCTATTTAATACAAGCATCATTATTACTATTATTATTGCAAAGAGCCTATTTGGAACTGCCTAAAACCCTAAAACTGAATAATACTTTTAGAGCATCAGAAGGTATTGTTTTCCAAATATAAATCCCTTTCTCCCAAATGGTAGAATAATCATAATCATAATCATTATCGTCATCATCATCATCAACCCTTCATTAATTTATTGCTTTGTACCCAATTTTCCATGAATTAGCACGTTTGCTGCTCCGATATCCCCATTTAACAGATGAAGGGATGGAGGCTCAAGAGCGGATAGGAAAGCGGAAGAGGGTTTGAGACTGAAACTCAGACGGTCAGCACGCTCACCGCTAAGGCTCTCTGCTTCCCACAGCAAATGCTTTACGGGGTGAATGTGTTGAAGCCCGAAATTGCACTGGATCAGAAATGAGAAAACAGTTCACCATCAAGGATAGAACGAATGCAGCAAAGCCAGTCGCTGTGGGGACAGATGTTTTAGTGACAGGTCCCTCCATGTCTCACCAGCACGTTCACTGTGCATGGGGTCCAAGGCCCTCCTGCTGGAACTCTGTCCCATAAAGTCCTGCCCCAGGGGCTGGGAGCCGGGCGGAGCTCCATCCCTCCCACTGAGCAAGACTTGGGCTGTCACTGTGCTGTTATTTATGAGTCCCCCTTGCCCAATGAGTGGCCTCGAAGGGGCCCAGCCTGGGCCTGCTGTCTGGCCACACTTGTCACACGTCATTAGATGTTTGGTTGCCGCTGACCCCTCTGCCATCTGGCTGAGTGGCCTCGGGGTGAGGGGAGGCAGGCGGGAGCTCCTCGCACAGCCCCTGAGTCTTTGTGGTGCTCAGAAAATGGAAGGGATTCAGAGCTGTCGTGCTAAGCTGCTGAGGGGAAGCCAGAGAACTGGAGGACGCTCTCTTAGAGAGAGGGGCCCTCCATCAGGCTCTCCCAGACTTGGCACTATTGCCTTTTGAGACCAGATAATTCTTTGTCGTGGGGGCTGTCCTGTGCGTTGTGGGATGTTTAGCAGCATCCCCGGCCTCTACCCACTAGAGGTCATTGGCACCCCTCCCCTCAATGGTGACAACCCAAAAGGGCTGCAGACATGACTGAATTGTCCCCTGGGCGGAGAGGCATAGTCCTCCCCTCCAAGAGCCGCTGGCCAGCTCTAATTGTGAGATAAATTGGGCAGTGGGTACCTTAAGCAATGACTGTGGCAGACCTGCAAGGCCCCCAAACAAGTACCATTTACTGAGCAGCAGAGATAGACACCAGGTGTTTGATAGACAGCGTTTTGCTTCCTCCTCAAGACTATCCATTGTGTGGGTTGGAATTCCTGACCCACTTTGCAGATGAGGAAACCGCAGTTCAGAGAGGGAAAGTGGTTTGCTCGAGGCCACTCAGCTGGGAAGTGACAGGGCTGGACTTGAAATCAATATATCTGATGTCCCATTCTGGATCTTGCTGGGGCTTTGTGACCTGTTTCCTGTGTAAGGGCTTGGTAAACTCAACACATGGGCCTCCCCATATTTTAGCATCACCCACTTGGCCTGGGGCAAAGGATCTTTGTAGCATGTCCTCCCACTGTTTCCACTGCCCCATGCAGGCCTCTTTATCCCCATAGCCCACCTTCCCTAAGGCTCCCCCTGCCCCCACAACAGTGCCTGACACAGGACCTAGGATGGTGGGAGGGCCTCAGTACCCCTCCTAGGGACACCGACATCATACAAAGATCCCCAGGGAGAGGAACCCAAGCAATGCCGCTCTGAGTGTGACATGTCAGTCACTTTACCAGGTTGGTATAGAACCCTCGGGCAGAGTATTCAGAGCTCCTTAAATCACAGTATAAAGCTAGGGGATCAGTCACCATAAAAAGTGAAATATTTATATCAAAAAAACGGAAACTTCGTTAAGTGGTTGCCATGGCCATGTTAACAGTTGTATGTTAAGCCTTCAATTATAAGTCACCTCAAACTCTCTACTACGTGGCAAATTGCTGAACCTCTTTTGTACTTGTTATGTGAAACGGACGTGTCCCCAGAAGTGTTTCATGGATTCTGGAATAAGCATTAGGTTATATATAAGCCACTAAAACAGTCCCGCCCTACCTATAAATTGCACGACCCTGAACTCTTCTCGACCCCCTTCCCTGAACCGCGTGTCCTGCGTGCTGTCTAGCAGGCTGGGGCGCCCTGCTGGGTCCTGCTCTGGGTGCAAGTGTGGCTGAGAGCCTGGTTCATGGCCTCCCCCAGAGTCTTGGCCTTCCCTTCGGCACCGGTGGCTAATCTGAGTTTCAGGCTACTCCAGCCACTCTTGCTTCTCTGATTTTGATGAACAGATCACCTCCTTTGCCAAATAATTAATTTGTCGACATTTCTAATTTCTGCTTATCCTCCCTTCAGGACATGCAAACTCTATTTCACGTCCCCCTGTTCTGCAGAGCCACACAGGCCATCTCGGGGGTGAGATGTGCAGGTAGAGCCAGAAAGGGTCAGACATTTGTGCTGGAGGGACGCAAAGAAGTGCTGGAAGCTGGCAGCCTCAGCAGCTTTCCTTAAGCCAGACTATTCAAAAAACGCTTTTTTAAAAAATTCAGACTCGAGGTGAAAACTATTCACATCTATGTTCAGAAGTAAGGCTGAAAGCATGTTCCAAAGCTAAATAGAAAGGACTATTGAGTTAATTCCAGGATTGTATGGGCTGGGGGATCAGAGCAGGATGCAAGAAGGAGCGGTGGGGGTGCTTACATAGCTCGAGGGGAGAGAAGGTGCATTGTGGGGAGTGCCTGCTGGTACTGATGGGGAGTAGAGGTGCAGGCCAGGTTTCAGGGATGGTATGTGGCTGTTAGAGCCAAGCCCTGAACACCAGGTGAGGCAGTGTGGACTCCATCTGTCTTCCTGGCAGGGAAGGCAACAGGCAAAGCTTTTGAGAACCAGCAAGTTCCTTGAGCTCCTCCCTCTCTCATGCCTCTGCTTGCCGTAAGACCTCAGGATGCTGCAACAATCTGAGGGGCTTCCTGGGTGATCAAATAAACAGGTGATGTAATTAAGTTGAGTTTTGTGATTAGCAAATTGTAATACCTTGGAAACGTGGATACTAGTGGCACCACCTTCTTGTTCTGTGATGTACACAACTCAGCACACCTCCATCAACTCATTTATTTGGACCACAGCATTGCAAAATGGGGAGGGATGTGTGAGTGTGTGTGGATGGGGCAGAGGTGGGGGTGGAGGTGGGGGTAACAGGTCCAGACTGGTGACACCAGCTGTCCAAGACCACAACGAGAGTCGCCTATGGGTCTCTGGGACCTGTAGTAGTTGTCTGTTACCAGAATGCTCAGCTTAGGAGGACAGCCCTAGGCTTTGCCGGAAAGCAAATCTAGGACATTTCAGGCCCTGGCAACTGCCACCACCTGAAGCCTTCAGCCCAGCTACCCTGCAAAACAGAGCCCTGTGGGCATCCACAGCACCCTGGGTCTGGGGTCGGGCAGGGTGCAGGAAAGGCAGGTGGTCACTCAGGGTTGAAACCCTATCAGTGGGAACAGGCCACATAAAAGGAAGCTAGGGCTGCCAATTTCCATTTTCATTGGAGTTGCTGGTGCTTAGTAATCCAGAAGCTTTATTTAAGGGCTGACCTCCGACCGGGCCTGTCACTCCAGTGGCGGGCGCCTGATAGCCACTGGAAATCAATAGTCGGCATGAAGGTCACTTCCTAGAAAAACTGGGGCTATCAATGTGTCAGTTCCAATGAAAGATTGTAACCAACCAGCAGAGAAGTTTATCTGTGGCTGAGAGCTCATCTGGCTGGGCTTGTTGTGGCCTGTACATGTGCACATGTGAGTTTCTATGCATGAGTGGGCATGTGTGCATGCATGCATGAATGTGTGCATTTATGAAACAAAGCATGTGTGTGCATGAAAGAATGTGCATATACATGCTTTTGTGTTTCTACATGAATGGGCATCTGGGTGCATATGAGTGGGCATTCATGTTTGCATAGGCGTGCAGGTGTGTTTAAGGGCATGCGACAATGTGTTGTCAGCGAGTTGTGTGGATGTGCTTTTGTGTATATATTCATTTTCATGTATGTTTATGTATATATGTAAGTGGCATGTGGGTATGTTGAACACATGTGTGCCTGTGTGTGCATGCATAATGCGTGGTTGTGTGTGTGAACACTCACATGTTTAGGTATATGGCAGAAAAGGTGCATTTGATTGAGTGCACACATCTTACCACGGCCTGTAAGGCCTGAAATAATCTGGCCCCTGTCCATCCCTCCAGGCTCACCTTTGGTCTCTCCTCTCCCCTCGTGACTGACTCCACAATGGACTTTCACTGGCCTCCTTTCCCTTCCTTGAAGATGCCTGCCACCTTCCTCCTCTGGGTGCTGGCACATGTTCTTCCCTCTGCAGAGTTTCCTCATCTCACTTTCCCCATACCTGGCTCTTTCCCACCATGTTGTTCACAATTTAATGCCAGCTCCTTAGAGACACACCCCCTGCCACCCTGTGGCTTTGCCTACGTGTGCTTCCTCCATGGCAGTTTTAACAATGGGTGAGAATTTCAGCTGCTTATTTAGTCAGTTCTTTGCTGCGGCCTCCTCCCAGGCCCGCTCGCCTGCTCTGCACAGCGGAGCCCTCACTCAGGTCTCTGGGCTGTCCAGCCAGTGTCTGACTCATACTGGTGCTCAGGCTTCAGTCTCTCTCCAGAGAAGGGGAATTCTGTCTGCTGAGGAATTCCACGCCAGCCCTGTGACCTTCACCTCCTGGCCTCGGTTTTCCCGGCTGTAAAATGGCGATGCTTGCCCTATCTACTTTACAGGATGAAACGAAATAAATGTGGTGTAAACCTCTTGGGAAGCACAAGTTGCCAGGAATGTGTAACATATTTTCGTTTGATTAAGGGTTCTAATTACTCAGAAAGAGATCTACAGATCGGGCAGCAAAGATAAGCCAAGGAATTCCAAACTGAGATTCCAGAATGGTTTTCCCCAAGCCATTAATCCACTTTAGATACACTCCCAAATCCAGATGCCACCCCCAGGCCTCCGTCAGCTAAGGTCTCCGTTTCCTGCCTGGATACCTGTTTTCTGGAAGGTGTCCTGTCTTTTCCGTTCATGAACGAGTCCATTTGGGGAGGGTGAAGAGTGTACGCAAATATATTTCCCCTTAAAGAAAAAAATGCAGCAATATAAAGAATGATTCAACACTACCCAAAGAGGATGGTTTGTTCCACAAGGTTGCCATGGGAACCTGCGGCCGGGTACCAGGCCTGCTTGAGCTCCACGATTGTTAAGCAGCTCTGGACCATGATTTGGGAGCTGGAATCTTGTCTCCACCGCACCACTGCTGAGCTGTGGGACTGAATGCCATCATCACTGAATTCCTTGGGCCTCAGTTTCCTCATACATAACACTAAGGAATCTAAGACACGAAAGGGGACTGCTGGTCCCTTCCTGCTTTGCATATGTAAAATTCTAAGTCACATCTCTTCCCTGAGCCTCAGTTTTTCCATCTGTTCAGTGGGAGTTGCCTCCTGTGAATGGTTAAAGGGCAAGGGGTAGGAAATGAGAGCACAAGTTAGAAGTCAGTTCCCAGTCTTCTGGATCCCCGAATGGTATGTCCTTGTTCCTACGACAGACCCTTATGATATTTGTTCTAGTAGGTGCAAATTTCATTCGTTTGTTCATTCATTTAACAAACTTGTAATCAACAACTACAGCATCATAGTGTCAGGCACGATGGAAGGAGCTGAGAATTTGGAGGTGACAAAAACACAGACTCTTCTTTCAAAAAATTTGCCATCTCATGCAGGAGACAGACAGGGAGAGAGCTGACGTCAGAGCAGAGAGGGTCCAGTTCTATCTGAGGTCAATACTGAGTGAGCAATAGCACCTTTGAGACTCTCCTTCAGGGTCATCCCTAGGTGTAGAAGGAGGAGGTGACCCGTCCTCCCAGCCCCAGTGCCATACTAACTGTCTAACTGCGTCTGAAATTCTTCTTAAGGGCCTGTGAAGACCCTTACCTCTGAGATGAGCCCAATGCTAGTGCTAATACGTGGAATCACAGCGTTAATGCTGGAGGAACTCTCAGATCTCATTTGAGAGGATGCTAGGGTCCAGAGTGGGAGAGAGACATACCCAAGGTCACACAGCCCAGAGCTCCTGGCCAATGAGCCATAGCTGCTCTGATCCACTCTGGATTTTTGTGGCTGGATTCCAAACAAATTCACCCTTCTCACTTCCACTGGGTGGGGAGCCAACACTCCTGATTCTCTCTATGACCTGAAGTCATGGGCAGAAGTCCAGTTATAGTCATAAAGAGAAGTGAGTGGAAGCGTGCTTTGTTCTAAGTCATAATCCTCTCCATTCCCTGAATCCAGGCCTCTGTGGGCCATCAGGACCCAACATGGCCTGCTTTCCTCACATGACTGTCCCCTAGTCCAAAATCATTCCTCCTATCATTCAGCCGCCGTTAACTAAAATCCCTTCCTTCAGATGCCTGGGTACTGGGCAGCTGTCAGGGAGGAAATCCTTATTAACTCACAGTAAGATGGGAATGAGTGACAATCAGCTCTCCAATTGTACTTGTGTTGTCAAAGAGCATGTCTTGGGTCCAAAACACACCTAATTCTTTCCATGTGTTGACAATTATGGTTTTAGAAGTTTTGCTCAAATCTGGATTTAGTCACCTAGGAGCTTTGAACTTATTAAAGTCATTTAACCTCTCTGAGCCGCAGATACCACATTAGGAAAACAAGGATCATAATTAGACCCCAAAGTATCAGGTGAGAATTAACTAGACCTGCAGCATAATCTCTGACTGGTTATAGATGCTTAAAAATAAATGCTAGTTCCTTTTGAAAGATGGAAGTTGCCACCCATGGAGATTTTAGAACTCGCTCAAGAGCACTGCCTAGTGGGAGTCAGGCTGAAACCAGGAGTTCAGCAGCTTCTGGTGGAGTTGCAAAGTCCCTCCTTGCAGGACAATGGCATTGGCCTCATCTAATGCCATGTGTCTGAGGCAGGTGGTTGGGTACTGGGAATGTGGGCAGTGGGAAGAGGCTGGTGGTGGCCACATGGGCCCGGTCACAGAACATCATTGCTCTGGGGGTCTTCAGGAAGGAACAGGCTCCCCACACCATGGCCAGGTTGGGGAGATCAGGGTGGCCCAAGGGAGCCTTAGGTGTGGGTCGTTGGTGCCCGAGCAGTAGTGTGGAGTTGTTGATGTGCCAGCTTATCTTGGGCAGAGTCTCTTGGCTTTCCCCTCTCCTGGGGGCTGTGAGGGCCAGGCTTCATGGGGAATGAGCTGGACCATCCATCACTATGTTCTTGCAGCAAGAAGCTGCTGAGGGCCCCTGTATCCTCTGCCGGGCTCCACACCTGGGGGTTGGGAGGGGAAGGCTGACTCACTCTTGGGGAGGAATCATCTCCTCCTGAGCCGAGGAATGAGTCCTGACACCACCTTGCATCAGCCACGAGGCTCTCTTTTCTCTGCTGTCTTAAGAGCGGCCTTTGAAAGCAGAGCTGCTAAGAATCCTACCGTAAAGCAGAGCCTCCTTCCATGGGCTCAAAGTTAATTTTTGATTTTATGTACGAGGTTTGCTGAAAATGAGACCCTTGTTTTTCTTAGGGAAACCTGGGCTGAGGACTCACAGCAGAGAAAAGAAATTTTCTTCATTATAAAAGTAAAACACATCCATTGCAAAGGATATGGATAATATGAGAAAGGAGAAATGTTAAAATGCACAGTGTCACTGTCTCCAAACCCTGATAACATTCTCTGCATTTCCTTCTACGATTTTTTCCACATCCATTTTTGCAGGTGCAATCTTAGTTTGTTCTCTGCCTTTTTCCCACATGTATAAACATTTTCCATATTATTATAATCAGTTTATACATTTCCTTCATCTGTTCTTTTCTCCCCCAACATTTTACTACGAAAAATTTCAAACATACAGCAAAGATGAAAATTTTTACAGGCAATACATCACCATCCAGACTCAGCCATTATCATCTCTTCTCTCTATGGATATTTATCAGGGGCCCAGCGTATGTTGGTCCCTTGTTAAGAGTAGGGATTCAGGGTTGGGTAAAACAGAGTCTCCACCCTCAGTAATCAGAGTGTCTAGCAGTTAGGCAGACAGACAGACAGACAGACAGACAGCCACACATACTCTTTGTTAAGGTGGAACAATACACGGGGCAGGTGGGCCCTGGGAGAAGGGAGGTCTCAGACTGACAGGTGTTCATGGCAAGACATGGACACCTTTTTGCTGGCAGGTAAGTTTTCTCTCTCCACCTATTAAAATGATACTGTGAAGAGCATCTTCATGATACATAGTCTTGATTCTGCATTGTTTCTTTAAGTTAGAGCCCCAAAATTGTGTCAAAGGGAATGAACTTAAAAAAACTGTGATACGTGCTTTTTTCTAGGGTGTTTTCCAAAAAAGATTGGGCCAAAGAGTTGTGTTCCATCTGAACGGGGACCAAAGGAGGCCCAAGTCTCCCCATCAGGCTTCCTGCAGCGGGGCCTCTGTGCAGAAGCCAGACCGCCTGGGCTGGAATCTGAGCTCTCCTGCCTGGAGGACCTCGGGGAAGTGAGAGAAGCTCTGAGCTTCAGTTTCGTCCTCCGTAAAATGGTGACTCAATTGCATCCACCTCGCAGAGCTGTCACGAGGAGAAGATGAGCTGATTTACAAAAAAGGCTTAAAAAGAAGGCGCACTCTCAAAGGGCTGGCTGCCCATTGTTATCCTGCAGAAGGAAGGTTCCGTGAGGACAGGGGTTTGTGCTCACCGATTCCTCTTCCATGGCCCTGGAGCTTGCTTAGATGACAAACACCTCAAGGACAGGACACACCTGCCTCCCTGACCTGGGAGAGCTGCTTCCTGTGAAATAGGAACTGAGCTCTGGTTTATTAAAGGTGAAGATCCCATGTCACTTCCCCCAGCTGTGTGCAGAGCTGTCTCTAGGAGGGCATGGGACACACACGGAACTGAACCGTGACTGCAGAAAGTAGCATTGGCGGCAGCCCGAGCCTCGCAGCCACATGAATCCTCTACCCCGGCTCCCTGTCCACATCCCAGCTACGGCTGGAAGTGAGGGAGGGAAAGAGGGGACGAGGGAGGGAGGGAGGGCTGAATGCTTCCTGTATGCCAGGTCCTTTCATGAACGTTTTCTGTTATTGAATTCTCTCCAAGATCCTAGAAGGACACTAATAACAGATAAGGAAACTGAGGCTCAGGGTGGCAATGTAATATAGCAAGCCCTAAGAGGGTCAGCAAGTGCTCCCCTGTGCAGACAGGAGAGAAGAGGAGAGAGAAAGCGCAGCTTGTCTTGCCCTACGGGAAGCTACGCCCACAGCAAGCCACCAAAAACCCAAGGAGAGGTGGGGAATCTGCTGGAGGAGAACCCCTAACAGAGGCAGAGCAGAGACCCCATGGGCACATAAGAAGCCAGCAGGAGAGGATATAGCAGCTCCAACTCCCCTGGAAACCCAAGGCCCGGGCAAGCACCAGAATGAGAGGCAGTGAGAGGCTGTCCCTGGGGACCTGGGTGCTGAAAGCCTGGATGCCCTGGAGATGTGTGCAGCTGGGCTGCAGAGACAATGCCTTGGCCAACCCAGACATTCGGCAAGGAAAGTACTGGTGGGTGAGCAATCACAGGGTAAGGGGGTCCTCACCTCCTCCTCTAGACAAGTTTACACAAACACAATGCTCAGGCAGGGCTCTGCAAACCTTTCTGGTCTGAGCCTGAGATTAAGATACACATTTCACTTTGTGATCACATGCACACACACACACACACACACGTGTTTCCTGAAACCAGACTTCACTTTACTATGCATGATGCATCCTGGCATTTCCTACGCTGTTTGCTTCTATTCCTCCTTCTCTTCCACCTCCTCCTTCTCGTCCTCCTGGTCACAGCCCACGAAATTGATTTCACAGCCTGTGGTTTGAAGGAGAAAACAGGTGCAGCCAGGAGAGAATCAAGTGCTCTGTGATGCATGGCAGATTGTGTGAGCTACACAGAGCTCAGAGAAGAGAGAGATTAGAGAGCGCTGGAGCAACCCAGGAAGGCTTTCTGCTGAGGAAGCAACTAGAGCTAGACCTGGAAGGGTGGATGATTCCACGAACAAGTTTTTATAGCTCTGTCACATGCAGGGCTCTGCACTTGGCCTGAGGTACCAACAGAGGAGGGAGGGAAATGGACATCCAAACCTGGGCTCATAAGTAAAGGCACGGGGGTGGAATGCTGTGGTATCTGGGGGCTGACAGGGTTGCCCATTGTGTGGAAGGTGGGTCGTAAGGCTACTTTTTTTTTTTAAAGATTGGCCCTGAGCTAACATCTGTTGCCAATCTTTCTCTTTTTCTTTTCTTCTTCCCCTCAAAGCCCCAGTACATAGTCGTATATTCTAGTTGTGGCATGTGGGACACCGCCTCAGCATGGCTTGATGAGCAGTGCCATGTCCGCGCCCAGGATCCAAACTGGTGAAACCCTGGGCCACCGAAGTGGAATTCGCAAACTTAACCACTCGGCCACGAGGCCGGCCCCAGTAAGGCTACTTTCAACTAACAATCACACCTGTTGTTTGCACAGACCCACAGCATTTTAGACATATGCACACAGAAAAATGACGAGGTGTGGGGGCTGGCCCCGTGGCCGAGTGGTTAAGTTCGCGCGCTCCGCTGCAGGCGGCCCAGTGTTTCGTTGGTTCGAATCCTGGGCGTGAACATGGCACTGCTGGTCGGGCCACGCTGAGGCGGCGTCCCACATACCACAACTGGAAGGACCCACAACGAAGAATATACAACTATGTACCGGGGGGGCTTTGGGGAGAAAAAGGAAAAAATAAAATCTTTAAAAAAAAAAAAATGATGAGGTGTGTGAGATTTATTGTTATCTCTACCTCCTAGGTAAGCAAAGTGTGGCCTACGGACCTGGTAATGTGGCCAAAGATACACCACTGATATGTGGCAGAGCCAGGCCTGGAGGTCACATCTTCTGGCTCCAAGCTCTCTCCTCTTTCTGGACTTGAGATCCAGACCTCCTGGATTGGAGTCCTGCCTTCCCCAAGACAAGTTATTTCACTTTCCTGGGCCTCCGTGTCCTCATTTATAAAATAAGGATATAATAGTACCCGTCACATAAAGTCCTAGTGAGGTTTCATGAGTAAAATTTGTAAACCATTTAGAATAGCACCTGGCACATGGACAGTGCTATTTAAGTGTGAGCTATTCTTACTGAACAAATATTTATTGAAGACCAAATCCAGACAGGTCAGGGTGGGAGTGGGGAAGGAGGTACATTGAATACACAACCACACAAATAATTTAATTATAATTGTGTGAAGTAATGAGGAAAAGCACAAGATGCTATGAAATAGAATAACAAGGGGCCCTACTGTAATCTTGGAGATCAGAGAAGGCTTCCTGGAGGAAGCAACATTTAAGCTGACATCCAAAGTACTAGTAGGAGTGAGCTGGACCCCAAAGGAGGGCACAAGCTTTCTGGGCAGAGGGACTGGCCTGTTCAGGAGTCTGTTCCAGGAGATTAGCAGCATTCAGAGAACCATTTATCTCCCTTCTGCTGGAACAGTCAAATCAAAATGCCAGAAAATCTCATCTGCTCATCCTCATGTCTCTATTACCTAGCTGGTGCTCATGCGGTGTTTATTGAATCCATCACTTCCCGGACACAGGTAAAGATCCCTGTCACTCACATATATCAGCAGGACACTGCCAGCAACAGGGAATGTTTGTAAACACAGGGGTGGATCCAGCTAGCGAGAGGCCTCTCTAAGTACTGTGTGCTCATCAGAGTAGTCGTGTCTGATGGCATGCCATTGGCACAGCGTCTGTCCATTCTCCTCACCTGAGTGGGGTGACCATGCCACCCAGTTTGCTCCAGATAGTCCCAGTTTCCTCCTGTGGCCCCAGCATGATTATTCAGCGTGCCTCCTTTCACTTCCTAAAGTGGCCCTGTTTGGATGATAAACTATATGGGCGTCTTAACTCTGGAACACATAGAAATATCCTGGTAGCCTGACAGACGTATCCAAAGGTGCCACTTGGCCAACTGATGTTCTATTTCAGGAGTTCCCAGTTCTGTGGGGTTTTCAGCCTCTCAGTCTCTGCCAAGAAGTCCCCTCTTTTTCCAGAGTTATTCCAGCCCCTTGAAGGACAACTCACACTTATTTCCACCTTGGGATGCTTCAGCCCAGCTACAGGAAACCATTCTGCAGTGCTCCCCTGGGCAGCGAGTGGAGTGGGAAGAGGAGAGAAGGTGCCCGGTGACCTGTGTAGCTGTCAGCCCCAGCTCTGCCATTCCTGGCTCACGGACCTCAGGCACATCCCTTGGAATGCCCAGCCTTGGGGCTTCCCTTTGTTGAATGGGGATAATAAACACCTCGCCCTGTGTTCCTACCTTATGAGGGTGAGGTGCTCCATACACAGGCAAGGAGGGAATACTGGATGTCCCGGCGTGGGACCTCTGGCTATGGTTTGGAGATATTGATAATGGGAGAAGTGGCTTACTAATCAGGCTAATGATAATAACGCTTAAAACACCAGGACTGCCCCTTCGGAGGCTGTTCTCTGAGCAAGAACCTGCACCTTCACACCACCCTGACTTGACTCCCATAGCCAGGATTAAGCCCAACTGTCAGCAAAGAAGGAAGAAGATAAAGGCCTGGGTGCACATGGAAAGGGGACTGCGTGGGCAGAGGCCATAGAATGTTGCTCCAGCCGCTGCAGAAGCCATCTGGGATTCAGAATCCTGGTTGCCTCTGACCATTTTTTTTTTCTTTTTGGAAGCTGGAGATCCCCGTGCCAAGCCCTCGAAGCAGCCCCGACTTTCGGCGCAATAAAGCGGCAGTGAGAAAGGCTCAGAGTAATTAAGTGGCTGACGCACAGAAGAAGCCGTTACAAAGAATTGACTAAATTGCCCATTCATTAGCAGCTCGGCATGGAAGGAGAATTACAAATAGACGGCGGAGCCCGCAGTAATTCAATCTAACCTTGTACTTACAGAAAACAATGAGATAATGAACAGAAAAATTACCAGGCACATATTGTATTTTGTTAAAGGGGCGGGAGGGGGGCGGGGGGAGCACAGGGACGGACCGGCACATGCAATGCTAATGGCCTCGCTCAAGCTGAGCAAACGTTTCTCCAACACAATCATAGTTCTCAGTCTAAGGGCCTCTGGGGAGCTGAGATGAGGCAAGATCGCGAACAAAAAAATGTAATTTATAAGGCGTCTGTGGACTGGAATTTATCATCGGATCCGCTCGCCGCCGCTCAATTGATATGTAGTTGATTTCAAACAACACCCCCCGGGCGCCCAGAGGGAACATTTTTTAGATTTTACGCTTGGATATATCTGTTTAACTCGCCATTTACCAAAACAACGGCTGATGACAGCACAAACCAGTCACTCTGGAGAGAACACGCACACGCTCTCCTACACACGCGCGCACACACACAGGCGTCCAAGAGCAGCGGCAGCCATAATAACAGCAGACAAACCTGCTCAGCCCGCAGAAGCCTGCTGTGAATCTGGAAAGGCAGGCGGGAGGGAGAAAAAAAATAAATCCAAAAGATCTAGCCTTTCTCTGTGGCTTCGCAGGACTAATGCTTGTAGTTGGTGTTGATAACTCACCCCTTGGTTTTCTTGCCTGACACCTCCCACCCTTCTTGGTTGAGCAGCTTAGAAAAGCTCACTGCCGTCCCAACTCACCTCTTCCAGGGTCTCAGGCATTGCCGGTCCCTGTCTGGGACCAGATCTGGCTTCACCTGGGATCCACAAGACCCTGACCCTCAGTAGGGAGGAATGAGTTGGGTTTCCATTAAGGGGTGAGGGGAGAGGATAAATGGGTTGCAGACTGAAGCACTGATGGTCTCTTCCTGGTCCTCCAGATGTGGTGTTGGCAAAGGGCAGTTTTAGAAGAATGTGGATAAATTGCCCATCACTCCAAGAATGAGAGTTCATAGGCTAGGTCAACAGTCATCCAGTTTTGAAGACACCAGCAGACGTGGCCCTTGGTGCTCAGGCTGGGCACAGAAGGAGGAGCATCAAGTACATTTCTGGCATTAAAGAAAAATAATTCGCCAGACACTTGTCAAAAATGGTGAGATAAATTTTATTTAAGACTATTGCAATAGGGGAGAGAGACTAAACTCAACTCTGAATACAACAGGGACCCGGGGGGTTTATTGCCAGGGGGTGGGGTGAGGAAGAAGGGGGACAATTGCTAAGAGGAACTTGTTTAGGTATCAAGAGTGGAGGAAGAGGAGTTTGATGGGATATCAAGGGGGCGGCCTTCTGGATAAACTGGGTTAGCAGGATTCCTTGCTAAAGCTGCGCTCTGCAGGCCCGGGATAAGGGCTAGTGGAGAAGAAGGCTCAAAGGAGCCTGGCTGAAGTTTGGCCAAGGGACTGCTGGTCACTGGGTCCAGGGAAGCAGCGTGGGTACGAAGTTAGCCGCAGCCTGAGGACTTTGTCTTCCTGCAGAGTGCCTGCTCCTTAGACAAACAGCTAGCACGGGGAAAGAGGAGGGACAGATGAGACAGTCTCCACCTGCAGAATCTGATAAACACGGCGGCTGTGAAAGTGGGAACTCATTCCTTGACTACACACCTTCCATCAAAACAAACGTGCCTCAGAGCACCAGCTGCCAGAAGATGCTTGCAACACTGAAACATTTGCAACACTTGCTACACTTGCAGCCTTGGGACTTGTCACCAGCCCAAGCTCCAGGGGCTAGTGGCCATGACGGACAGCCAGTAGGGGGCAGTCCAGCCCAATGGGAAGGATACTGAAATAGAAATCCAGAAAAATCCTGATTTTATTCTCATTTGGCCACTGATTTACTGTGAGGCCCTCAGTACATCATCACTTCCAGTCTCCGGGCCCTATTCTGTGCATTTATAAAATATCCCTAATCTGCCTGACCTTAGGTCCATTTAACAGGGATGATGG
Organism: Equus caballus; assembly: GCF_041296265.1. Lineage (NCBI taxonomy): Eukaryota > Metazoa > Chordata > Mammalia > Perissodactyla > Equidae > Equus > Equus caballus. The sequence continues at coordinate 74,820,690 of NC_091691.1, forward strand.
GAAATATCTGGGAAGTAGTGAAGCTGTGAAAAATCTACGTAAATACTAAGTGCATCAGAGAATTAGACCAGTATCTCTCAAAGTGTAGTCTGGGACCAGCAGCAGCAGCATTACCTGGAAACTTAGAAATGCAAATTCTCAGGACCCACCCGAGACCTACTGAATCAAAGACTCTGAGGACAGATACAGGGATCTGTTTTTAACAAGCTCTCCAGATTCTGATACATGTTCCAGTTTGAGGACCACTGACCTAGTGGATACAGACTGTGTGACCTACTGAGAGTACAAAGGTCAGCTGAGAAAAATAATTTGGGAGGCTGGACAATCCTTTATAGTCAATCAAAAAACTGCTCCAGAGATTATAATTCATACTACTAATCAAATATTAATGTTTGTGTTTGAATAATGTTGTGTACTTTTCAAAGCATTTTCTAATACCCAATTTCATTTGATTCTTTAATTCATTCTGGGAGGTAGGCAAGACACATAATATTGTCCCAAGAAGCACAATGATTCAACAAAGTTTCCTCGGTAACAGTTGGAGGAGTGGTAATGATGAGCAGAATAAACTCAAGACTTTGCAAGACCCCACACTGCCTTTCAATCACAGCATTATAGATCTTTAAACCCAGAAGGAACCTTAAAATTGGTATATCTTCATATAGAAAATTTTCTCATTTTTCCCCTTTCTTAAGAACACTCTCATTTATGACCACATTTCAGCTGATTATCAAGTATCTGTGTAATTCTTTGACCTGTGTGGAACTCCAGAGAGCTGGGGAAAGAAGTGGATTTTGTCCTTGACCTCAAGAGGACCATGGACCCAGCAATCTAGCAAACACTAAAGGTACCATTGTTGTCTCCATTTTAAAGATGAGCAAGCCAAGCATCAGGTGATGAAGAAATTTAAGGTTACATGGCTACTTAGAGAGAGAACCGAGACTAGAAACCAGGAGTCCTGACTCTTTGGTGAAAGACCCACAGGGATGTGGAAAGCAGGCTGGAACTTGATATCTTCAAATGCTGATTGTTAAATAATAGCCACCAAGTGTCCAGAGGGCTTTAGGTATTGACTCAGTCTCCATCTACTTTTTGTGTCTCTCGGGTACATGTCCGCATCACATACATGCTTGTGATGTCCTACAAGAGTCACGGCATCTTGGAGATCATGTAGCCAAATGGGCAATCTGGCTTAGGAAATCTTCCTTCCTTGTGGGTCGTTCCACCTTCTTCAATATCTGCTGTGATGGAGATTTCACTGTGGCACAAGGCATTTGGGAGGTGCCGCACCAAGTCATCATGTGTTTCTCAGAAAAAGCTTTGGGGATCCTATGCCAATTACCCCCATCCCTCACCTCTGCTCTGATGTGTTTCCTTCTTCCAGTAGCTCATTGGAGGTTGCAGAGTCCTTGGGCAGTGTCAACTTAAGTCATCATTGGCTGAATACCTGCCAACACTTCATGAGGGAACCCAGGGAACTCCATGTCTGGAGTTAGTAAATGGGTAGCATGAATCCTGTGTGGAAAGAAGACTCATTGTGATTAGGGTCAGAGGAACCCTCCCATGACTTTCAGCTCACACATCTCAAGTCAGCGGTTCTCCACACAGTTCGCAGGAACTCCACTCCTCATCCCTAAACCTGTCAATGAGGAAGACAGTTTTGGGATCCTTAGCGAGCCAGTGATGAGATACAAAGGAATCACTGGAAATCCACCTGGGGAGCCACTGGTGCCCAGCCCAAATAAGGGCTTTCATTTTCTTAATCTTTCAATCAACTTGATAACCTCGATTTGCCAGCCCTCGCAATGGGAGCACGCACAGACTCTGTGTAACAAGTCCTCCTGGGCAAGGGGCCACCATTTAGTGGGACTGTCAGTGAGTGACCATTCCTAGGATCATTTTGCCTATGAAAAGCCAAAATCAGCCCAGATCTGACTCAAAAATCATACACACAGAATTAATTGGATTATGTTTTTAATGATATTCTCATCCCATGCAAAGATTAACGACTTACCCTTGACGTGGAGTGAAAGACACCTTTTTACGGAGGAACGATAAGTTATCTCACTCTGCCCTCCTCATCAGGCGGCTTCCTTGCACTTCTTCCATTTCCCGCCACAGGTCCACTCAGGCTTTGGAGGCCAGGAGACGAGGAGGAAGGGAGCTTTTGAGTTCACCTGCCCTGTGTGACCTGAACCACTAATGGGCCAGGTTATGTCACAGAAGGGCAATGCTGGGATGACTGTGTGCACCAACGAGCACCATTTTCCAGAGTGGAGGTGCCTGGACTGTCCGTGGGAACTGGGTCCTATTCATATAGCAACGCCTCGTGTCTTCAGCCTTTCCGAAGATGGACTGGCCCCACATCTGAGTTTGCCTGAGCATGATATTTCAGCTCTGATATATTTTCAATATTCATCGATAAATATCTCTTCAAAATTTATCACATATTTCCTTGTCATACAAATAACATTTGCCAAGTATAATTTACCCTTTTCTTACTGTAATTAGCACCAACGTCTTCTTGCATTAACGAGCTGAGTCAGAAAAAATGATATTGAGGTATTCGGGGTTTTTTTTTATCCCTGCACCGAATGGCCCCAGACTGCTAATACTTTGGCACTTTGGGGTCTGAGTTTAATAATCCTATTTCTTTCCTTGCTGTCAGCCTTTCATATATACCAAGAAGCACAGTGACATGGAAAGAAGAGTAGAGAGGGAATCCATAGACTATAAGACTATGAGCCCAGGGAGCACCTTTTCTTGCTCCCACATGTTTACGCAGTGCCTGCTCTAGTGCTTGGGACAGAGCAGAGGATCAATAACTAGTTGATGACTAAATGACTACCATGACTTAGTTTCTCATTCTGGTTCGCTACTTACCAGCTGCATCACCTTGGGCAAGCTCTCAGTCTCAGTTTCCAAATCTGCAAAATGGAAATAATAATCATACCTTATTTTCAGGACTCCTACAAAGATCAAATTTATTAAATAAAGGAAATTGATATGAAAGTGTGGACTACAGAGTGCTATACACAGCCCCTGTTTCTAGTTTATAACGAGATCATAATTCACAGTATATAGCACAGGTTTCTGGAGAGTTGTCTGCTCCTCTGGAAGCAGGTCTGATATCAATGACCTTGGTTGGTCCAGGCAGGGGTAAAGGGCCAGGTGGTTTCAACATGGATGCAGTGGTTGTTGTGTAGTCCACTTGGCTCACCTTGGTGGGTGACGTGTCCCAAGACCCACTCCCCCCTTCCTTGGCCCTGCAGTCACCTCATTACTCCTCCCTGTCCCCAGGCCCCGCATGTGTCCTGTCCCTCTGGTCTCACTGGATGCGAGGAACTCATCCCTGAAGAGGTGAATGGGACTTAATCCCAAGTCGCGTCCCCGGAGATCTAGATTGGGATCACTAAAACTAGAGACCTTTAGGCCTTCTTTCTAATCAGGATTCACATGGGTTTTGATTAGGGACAGAGCACTTTCTAGGAGCCTCTCAGCATCATCAATCTCCCTAAAGAATTTTCAAGAGTAGGAGATGTGCATTTCAAACAAGGAAAATGAAATGCTCAGCCACCTAAAATGAGTAGCTAACAGTGGAATTTCCAGGAAGCATCAGCAGATAGAGAATATTTGGGCCATAGGTGGGCCAAATCTCAGGAGGCAGGGGTCTAACCTATCACTTCTCAAATCCCTCAGTGAAAGGGGCTACCTATCTGGCCAGGAATTTAAGATCTAAGAACCTGAGTGACACTGCACAGAATCACATCCCAAATGCCTGGCATGTCCTGTTCATCTGGATTCCAAGACAAGCTCAGATATCCTGACTCTCTTCCAGCTTGTGATGAGTTCCCTCCTCACCCTGAGAGGTCAGGGCAAGAGCCTAATGCTAACAGTCTGGACATCTCACACCTTACTACTTCAAAGTCCTTATTAATGTTGTTCCCGGGGGTCTTCTTTAAGGAAGATTCAGATACTAGCTACAACCACTATCAGCATTAGCATCACCACCAAAACCACAACCACCACCATCATCACTCAGCACCACCAACAACACAATCATCACCATTCCCACCAACAACACAATCACCAATGCCAACAACAACACAATCGTCATCACTCCCAGCAACTCAATCATCACCGTGAATGAACAACAACAAAATCATCACCACCACCACCAACACAATTGTCACCAACAACAACACAATCACCACCACAACATGACAATCACCACCAAACCCAGGACTTGGTTTGAATTAGATTCCAGTCAGTTCTTAGGTTTGTGACCTTCTGAAATGTATTTAAACTGAGTCTCAGTGTCCTGATAATAGTAACTCCTAGAGCTATGAGGATTAGAAGCAATACATGTACAATAGCACAGGATAGCCACCACGTACATGTAGCTACTATTAGGAGGGTGCATTTGTCAAGAGAAGACTAAATTAATTGCTCAATAGTTAATCATTTCAGGGAAAAAGGGCAAGTTCTCACCCCAGAGTTTTGGGGCTCTTTGCCAGCTTGAGAAAAGAATGTATGTCTAGTGGGGTCTAGCTCTTGGCCCTGCCCTGTCCTGCCAGAGTGTGCTGACTGCTTTGTTTCCTTTCTCGGTTCTGTTTCCCCCAGCCTGGGGAGACACACTGTTAGAGAAATGGTGAATTTGCTGGAGGAGATGCCTCTATTCTTCTTCCATCACTTGTTGTAACAGATATGCACAATATGACAGCCAGATTTACCCTGCCAAATTCCGGGAGCCTGGGGCATTTTGAATACAGAGATGCCAAAATGTAGAGCCCCGTCCAGCTTCCTCTAACTCTTGCACCATCTTGGGAACTTGCTGGTTGACACACTGACCTGGGAGCCACCAGGCCCAGTCAAGCACTATTGCTGGGTAGCATTCTGCCTGCCTACACCCTCCTTCCCTCCCTCCTTTTCTCCCTCCCTTCCCTCTTCCTCTCTTCCTTCCCTCCTTCCACCCATTCCTTGTCATTAGTCCACAAACCACTGCTGTGTCCACAATGGCCCTGAACCCGAGGGCACACTCCCTGTCCACATTCTCCCTCTCGCTCTGAGGCCTGCATGATGGCACCTCTGCCCACCCTCCATCCTCTGGGAGGGCACAGCTCTTGGCAGATGCTTGGTTGTGAACTGCCGGAGGCGCCACTCCGTGTGCATGCCAAACACCATCTCCTCTCCCTCCCGGCATGCCAGGCTCCTCTGACAAGGAAGGGTAAAGACCCTCCAGGGTTCTCAAGAACATCAATATGTTTTGTATTTAATGTGCTGGCTCTGTTACAGCAAATTAAAGCGAGGGGGCCTGGTAGAAGGGTACACAGCCCACCATTCCCCTGTCCCTTGTCGAGCAGGAGGCTCTGGAAACGGCACTCCAGTGCGGAGAAGGAGTGCACATTACACCCCCCTGCAGGAACAGAGCAGACATTAGACAAAGCCCCGAGTCTTAATGGGACGCATCCGGCAAACATCTGAGCTTGGGCCTTCAATCACAAACGCTGCAGGATTTAAAAATGAATAAACTTCACATTGTGTTTCTCTTATTTATCCTTTATGCAAATTGTCCCTGGGAGGACCCATTACGCGCACTGCATGGGGACAGCAGAGGCCGGCTCGAGGCTTGTAGGACCACTTGCAAGCAATTCCTGGAACGCCAGGCCCGTCCTGGTGCTTTACAGAGGGAGAGAAAGTGATCATAAAAGGGAAATAAACAGATTCTGAGTGGTTGGCTCATGCAGAAAGCACAGGCGTGTGCATGCACACACACAGTAACACACCACACACATGAGCTACGCATGGACCACATTCAAACAGCCACTGCTGACATGAACTAGGGTCTCTGTCCGGAGAGCGTACGTCATCCCCCTATTTACTTTCTTCCACTGCTAATTGGAGAAAGGGGGGCCTTTTATGAGACAGAGGGAAGAGATGGGCAAGACAGTGAGGTGCATTCACATGGTTACGGAGCAGTCACTGTGAGCCAGGCACTGTTCTAGGGCAGCCCCAGCCCCTGCTCTGGTCCTGCTCTTGGCTCCCTGGGAGCTTCTTGGCTGAGGTAGAGTTGGGGAGCAGTGGGTCAGGGAGTTGGAGCTGTGAGCCTGGACTGAGGAGCCAAGAGTCATCAGAGTCAGACCAGGGAAGCCCCGGCCCAAAAAGTGGAGAGCCAAGTCCAGTGACACCATGGGGCTCTCAGGAGGGTGGAACCATGGAAAGTGAAGAAAACTGAGACTGAAGTGGAAGACGCCTGCCACTCCCTGTCTTAACGGGAGCCGTCCCCTGCTCCATCCAGTCACTCTCAGGCACCTGTAATTGTGACCAGAGCTCACCCACTGCCAGCTCCCAGTTCAGGAAAGACAGCAGCCGGTGCCTGCCCCAGAGTCAACCCTGTGGCCATTGGGTCTGGATGGCCTGGCAGCATGCCCTTTGCCCCGGCACAGGACCGGGTGCAAGGCAGGTGTGCTGTAGAAGCTTGATGACTGAGCGGACATCAGGTGAGCACCGGGCTCTCTACTGGGCTAATCCAGCTGAGGAAGCTGGTGTCGGAAACAGTCTGCTAGTCTGGCATAACAAGTGACTCAAAGTACTCAGATAGACACTGTAAACTGAAATTGATCACCTGGTACCCTGGGACCTCATCCTGCGGGACTGCTCCTTACATCTTCTGGGAACGTGTGACTCTCAGAATGTTTCTGGTCCTCCTCCACTCCTCCTCTGTCTGTTTATAGCCTGGGTGGGATTTTCTCCTCTCTAAAGAGCATTGTATGTAGATGGGCACATGCTCTGCCCCCACTTGCACCCTCACCCTCGTCCTCAAGCTGTTGCCATCCCTCTGTCATGGGGTCAGAGGAGCCACCACACTTCCAAGCTCAAGATCAGAAAGCCGGGCACCACGTTTCCAATTTCTCCTGCTCTTCCATCCCCTCTGTCTAAGCAGTGGCCAAGCTCACCAATGCTTTTCGCAAAAGGTCCCTGCGTCTCACACCTCCTCTCCACCATCCTCCCCTCCACGGCCACTGCCAGCCCCTCCTCAGCCCTCCTTTCCAGGTAGCCTTGCTCTGGCGCCCCCTTCAGCTCACCCCCAGCACAGCTTCCTTGCTGAGGTAATGCTTTGTCCATGTGCCCTTCCTCTCAGAGCCCATGCTGGCTCCCTGCTCTTAACACATCCAGCCAGAGCCTCTGCCTGATTCTTGAGGGTCTTCATAATCCCTGCCCACAATTTACTTAGACCACGCCTAAAACCAACCACCTACTTAATAAATTAAATTCCTCCCTTCAATCACTCAGTAAACTTTTATTGAGCACCTTCTGTGTGTTGAGCTCTGTGCTTATCAGAGGTTCACAGGTGAAGGAGGCATAGTCTCTCCTCAAAATGAGCAGAGTCTTTGGGGAATACAGTTTGGAAAATCAACTATTATCACATAATGAGATCTTTTAAATTCTCAAGATGGCGGGAGGAGGAGTTGAGAGAGAAAGAAAAGTAGGTGGAGGTAAAGAATGGATCCTAGGCAAATATATCTTGAAGATAATATCTTTTTAAATATGCCATTTAAGTTAATAACGTATTTTTCTGAAAAAAGCACAATATGATTTTCTATGACAAAGTGAATAGACATTGAGACTAAAGTGAGCATGGACGAGAAGAAAAGGGGGATAGAAATGTAAATTCTTTGGACTCACCTGCCTTATGACAGACACCACACTGAGAACTTTACATTTAAAATCTTATTTAAATGGTACAGAATTCCAGGAAGTTGGTGCTGAAAAGGACTTTGAGTAATGCTGAGTGATTACTACCAGACAGGGCAGGACAAGGCAGCATCATAA